>NC_061821.1:43610172-43612672 GCF_019202785.1 Penaeus chinensis | reverse complement strand
CTCATATATGTATAGAGTCAGTGCCTGGGCGAAAGAATGTGAGGAGCAAGCTGTTGCCCGTGCAGCAGCCCGTGCAGCAGGCTCCCTCTCTCCTCGCAGCTGATGGATCCAAAGGAACGGCACAGACCGATACGGTCTGGCACTAGCGGCGGCTCGGGAGTTGCCAGACCGACGCCGCAAGCGACGACGAACAGCCTTCGGGACTCCGGCTCCGGATGTTTCCTCAGGGTTGACTCCCGAAGCCTTTCCATCTCATCTACCACATCATCTGTTTTCATCTTATTTGCCACAAGGAAGCTGACTGTTTTGTACAGGGTGAAATCCCATAGCCTTTGGCCATGCACGGACTGAACTATAATGCAGCAATCTATCTACGATAGACTCACCAATATATGCAAATCGTTGTGTGTGTGTGTGTGTGTGTGTGTGTGTGTGCACGTGCTTGTGCAAGTGCATGTGTGTGTATGAATGTGCACATAAACGCACACGCATATAAATGCACACACTTATGAACACGCACAGGTTTGCATATATTGGGTTCAAGGCTAGTGCCCCATGAGCTCCCCGTGCCAGGGTTTCGGTGAAGCAGCTGGCCGCAGAGCAGTGGCTTCCGCAGAAGGCGTTTTTCAGCGCAGCTGATAGTTCACGGCAGAGGATCCTCGTCTCCCTCTTGCCCACCGACGTCTTCCTCCAGCTGATTCGCCTGTGTGTGGAGTCGAATTCCTTCTCCTTTGAGGGTCGCTTCTACTCCCAGACCTTCGGCGTTGCCAAGGGCTCTCCCCTCTCTCCGGTCTTGGCTAACCTGTTCATGGAATTCGTCGAGTCTGAGCTTCTCCCTTCCGTCTCCCTTCGTCCGTCGGTTTGGTTGAAATATGTCGACGTCTTTGCTCTCTGACCTCATGACCTGCCCTGTTCCCGGATTTCATGGCGCAGCTGAACTCTCTCTTTCCATCCGTTTCAAGGGGGAATGGCAGGTTGATAACAAGCCCCTTTCTGGGACTCCCTTGTTCACCACAGTTATAATAGCAATGATGATAGTGTTAATAACAAGAATAGTAATAATAATAGCATTGATAGTAGTAGTAGTAGTAGTAATTGTTATTATTGTTGTTGTTGTTATTATTATCATTATCATGGTAATCATGATAATGATAATGATGATGATGATAATGATAATAATGATAATAATAATAATGATGATGATGATAATAATAATAACAATAATAATAATGATAATGATAACAATAGTAATAATAATGGTAATACTACTACTAATAATAATAACGTTAATAATAATAATAATAATGAAAACAACAACAATATTAATGATAATAATGATAATAATAATAATATTAATAATAATAATAATATTATTATTATTGTTGTTTTGTTGTTGTTGTTGTTATTACTATTATTATTATTATTATTATTATTATTATTATTATTATTATTATTATTATTATTATTATTATCATTATTATCATCATCATAATTATCCTTATTATTATTATTTTTATTATTATCATTATTATTATTATTATTATTACTATTACTATTCTTATTATTTCATTGTTATTACTATTCTTATTCTTCTTACTATTATTATTAATGATAATAATAATATCAATAATAATAATGGCAATAATAATAATACAATGATTATTATCAATAACAACAATAATAATAATAATAATGATCATAATAATAGTAATAAATGATTATAATAATGATTATAGTTATAATAAAAATGATGGTCAAGATAATAATAATGATAATGATAATAATAATAATAATAATAATAATAATAATAATTATTATTATTATTATTATTATTATTATTATTATTATCATAACAATAATAATGATAATAATTAATGATTATAATAATCATAACAGTGATAGTAACAATAATGGTAATAATAATCAAAATAATAATAATAATAACAATAAAAATAATTAAAATAATGGCAATGATAATAATAATTATTATAATAATAATGATAACAATAATGATTATGATTATTATTGTTATCTTAATAATAATAATAGTAATAATAGTAATAATAATAATAATAATAATAATAATAATAATAACGATAATAATAATGAAGATGATGATGATAATTATAGTAACAATAATAATAATAATAATAATAATAATAATAATAATAATAATAATAATAATAATAATAATGATAATAATAATAATAATAATAATAATAATAACATACTGAATAAAGTGACAACCTGATTACCCCATTAACATTAGTCAGATAAAAATCTTGATTGTCAAACGAATTAAATGACTCATCGCTGTTATCCTTTTATCTCTGACACATTTGATGGATAAACCTTTCTAGATAAACTTTCCCAGAAGAACATTTCGAATCCGCTCGAGAAAATGAGTCACTGCTGTGGAATTTATATCTGTTATTCCTAATTCTTTTTTACATTTATTATACCTTATTTCATCCTTTATATTTTATATTTATTGTGCCTT
>NC_061821.1:43602038-43605072 GCF_019202785.1 Penaeus chinensis | reverse complement strand
TCATCTCTCTCTCTCTCCTCTCTCTCTCTCCTCTTCTCTCCTCTCTCTCTCTCTCTCTCTCTCTCTCTCTCTCTCTCTCTCTCTCTCTCTCTCTCTCTCTCTCTCTCTCTCTCTCTCTCTCTTCTCTTTCTCTTTCTCTCTCTCTCTCTCTCTCTCTCTCTCTCTCTCTCTCTCTCTCTCTCTCTCTCTCTCTCTCTCTCTCTTATATATATATATATATATATATATATATATATATATACATATATATATGCATATATATATATATATATATATATACATACATATATATATATATATATATATATATATATATATATATACATACATATATATATATATATATATTTATATATATGCATATATATACATATATATATATATATATATATATATATATATATTTATATATATATATATATGTATGTATATATATATATATATATATATATATATATATATGTATGTATATATATATATATATATATATATATATATATATATATATGCATATATATATGTATATATATATATATATATATATATATATATACATACATATATATATATATATATATATATATATATACATATATATATATATATATATATAAATATATATATATATATATATATATATTTATATATATATATATATATATATATATATATATATATATATATATATATATGCTCAAACTCACATGTATAGGCATACGCATTTACAAACACAGACACACGTACGTACACATACACAAAAAAAAAAACACACCGACTGGTACGCACGTATTCACAGACATACATACGCATACATGATAAGGCAATTCACCCAGCCACGTTCAACAGCAGATACACCCTCCTCGCCATCAACAAAAGCAACAGCCTTAAGGGGCCAAAACAAAAACAACATCATCGATAACCAAATCATAACATCACAATCTCCATTAATAGCATCAACAAAAAAATCCTCATCAACAACAGCAACAATTCAATGTCATCATCATAGTCACCACCAACAACACCCGAAACAACACCAGCAACAGAACAACGAAAAACAACCCCAACAACATTATCAGCAACCAATCACCATCAACAACTTCTTCACCAACAACAACAACCAGAGCAGAAAACCCCCCTCCCTCCCCGCCAGACCTGACCTACAAGACGCGGTTCCTGCGTCTGGAATGCTGCCTCAAGCGCGTCTCCGAATCCATTCCTTTCCCCGAGCTGGACCTTCTGCGCTGGTTCTCTTTCTGCCTGCATGTGGACCTCGAATCCGCAAACGCCAGACTCACTACGCAGTTCGGATCGGTTGACTGGCCTCTCGTCGATAGGGTAAGGGCGTTCTGTTCGTATTTTCTCTTTCGCTGCTCTCTCTGTCTATCTGTCTATTTCTATCTGTACTCGTCTATCAATCACGCAGTCTGCTTACTCATCTATTTTTCCCCTACTCTCCCTCCCGTTGCCAGTTATCGGAGGCCGGGGCCCCCCTGGTGGTGCGCGGGGGCGGCGTCCTCATCATCGGCCAGGACCAGGACACCTTCGGGGGAGGAACCTCCTATTGGCAGAGCTTCAACGGCTTCCTGGCGGACTACTTCCTCGCGGAGGGCTCTCTGGCCGAGTCCACGGTCGAGGGCTACCTCAGCTGCACCGGAGACGTGGCCTTGGGGCGCCCCCTGCTCAGCTTCGATGCCCTGCAGCAGGACTTCGACGTGGGCATCGATACGAACGTGACGGACGAGGACGGCCTCGAGATGTGCGGCGAAGACACGGGCGTCACCCTCATCTTTCCCGAGGTGCGGGACTTCGCGCAGTCGCAGGTCCTGTGCGCAGCCACGGGCGGGCGCATGGTGGTACCGCGCGACGATGAGGAGAACGACGCCCTCTTCCAGGAGGGCCTCCTGTTCGAGGACGAGTGCATGGTGCGCTCCAAGACCAACGGCTACTGGCTGGGTATCGTGTGGCGCCTGGACGCGGGCGCCTGGCTCGACGTGGCGACCCAGGGCAACGTCTCCTACAAGAACTTCAAGGGCAGCGAGAGCTGGGCCCGCACGCGCCCCGAGGCCTGCGCCTACTCCACGCTCAGGTATGCCGACACGGAGCCCGAGGACTACGGCGAGTGGTACCCGACGCTGTGCGACTCAACGGTGTGCGCGGCGTGCCGCTACGACGCCCCGGCCACCCTCAGGGTGCGCGGCCTCTGCCCGACGTCGCTCATCGACCGGGAGTACTACATCTACGGGACGGCGAACGACCGTCGCGTCATCAACGGCAAGGAGCGGACGCAGATCGCGTGGGCGCCCAACCAGGACGCCGACGGCCACTCGTGGCAGCTCAGCCTGCTGGGGAACCCGGGCGTGCGCGGCGTCCTGACGGGCGTGAACGCCTTCGAGTACCCGCTCGGCATCCGCGAGTGGCGTATCCAGGGCGACGATTGCCCCGGCGAGCTTGTCACGCTGAAGCTGTCGTCGTGCGGGCGGGACAGCTACATGTGCCGCGACGGCACGTGCATCGACCGCGCCAGGCGCTGTAACCTCGACCTGGACTGCCTCGATAGCTCGGACGAGGTCGGCTGCAACACCATCATCATCCCCGACGGCTACGACAGGAACCTCCCGCCGAAGGTGAGCAGCGACCGGCCGGCGCGCGTGTGGGTCGACCTCAAGATCCGGCTGGTGAGGCGCCTCGAGCTGCTCGACTCGAAGCTCGAGCTCGACATGGTGTTCAAGCGCACATGGTACGACTCGCGCCTCCGCTACAAGAACCTGCACCGCGACAACAACCTCAACAAGATCGACGACCTGGTGGACCTGGCCTGGTACCCCGACATCGTCCTCATGGGCTCGGAGGACAGCACGGCGCAGGTGGACGTGCGCAGGACGGCCGCCTGGGGGCAGCTGGAGAGCGAGCCTGATGCCGACAACGACTTCCTCATTGAGGACGGTAAAGAGGCCCCTGCGGCGATGGGCATATGGAAATGCCTTTGTCTTTATAGTGTATTCGAGATGTGGGAGAGGTGCTTTCCACTGTAAAA
>NC_061821.1:43592038-43597038 GCF_019202785.1 Penaeus chinensis | reverse complement strand
CTCTCTCTCTCTCTCTCTCTCTTTCTTCCCCCCCTCTCTCTATCTCTCTCTCTCTCTCTTTCTCCCCCCCCCCCTCTCTCTCTCTCTCTCTCTCTCTTTCTCTCTTTCTCTCTCTCACTCTCTTTCTCTCTTTCTCTCTTTCTCTCTCTCTGTGTCTCTCTCTCTTTCTCTCCCTCCCTCCCTTCCTCTCTCCATCTATCTCTCCCCACCTCTCTCTCTTTCTCTCTCTAACTCTATCTATCTATCTATCTATCTATCTATCTATCTATCTCTCTCCCTCTCTCTCCCTCTCCCCATCGCTCTATCTTTCTCTCTTTTTCTCCATCTCTGTCTCTTTCCCCACCTCTCTCTCTTTCTCCACCTCTCTCTCTTTCTCCACCTCTCTCGCTCTCTCATTCTCTCATTCTCTCGTTCTCTCGTTCTCTCGTTCTCTCGTTCTCTCGTTCTCTCGTTCTCTCGTTCTCTCGTTCTCTCGTTCTCTCGTTCTCTCGTTCTCTCGTTCTCACGTCCTCACGTTCTCTCGTTCTCTCGTTCTCTTGTTCTCTTGTTCTCTTGTTCTCTTGTTCTCTCTTTCTCTCTCTTTCTCTCTCTCTTTTCCCTCCCTCTCTTCCTCTCTATCTCTCTCTTGCTTTCTCTCTCTTTCTCTTTCTCTCTTTTTCTCTTTCTCTCTTTTTCTCCTTTTCTCCTTTTCTCTTTTTCTCTTTTTTTTCTCTCTCTCTTTTCTCTTTTTCTCTTTTTCTCTTTTTCTCTTTTTCTCTTTTTCTCTTTTTCTCTTTTTCTCTTTTTCTCTTTTTCTCTTTTTCTCTTTTTCTCTTTTTCTCTTTTTCTCTTTTTCTCTTTTTCTCTTTTTCTCTTTTTCTCTTTTTCTCTTTTTCTCTCTCTCTTTCTCTCTTTCTCTCTTTCTCTCTCTCTCTCTCTCTCTCTCTCTCTCTCTCTCTCTCTCTCTCTCTCTCTCTCTCTCTCTCCCTCCCCCTCTCTCTCTCTCTCTCTCTCTCTCTCTCTCTCTCTCTCTCTCTCTCTCTCTCTCTTTCTCTCCCTCCCTCTCTTCCCTCTCTCTCTCTCTCTCTCTCTCTCTCTCTCTCTCTCTCTCTCTCTCTCTCTCTCTCTCTCTCTCTCTCTCTCTCTCTCTCTCTCTCAGAGTGGTCAGAAGCCTTCATTGTCACTCCCTCCAACTAGCAGGGGTGACCAATAGTGTAGCAACGCCGCCGTACTGAATTAAGCCACGCCCACATCCCTCTTGACCTTTGCCTACAATCTTGACCCATACAATCACTCTTCCTCGAGTCACGCTTCCGCCCGGACGCGGCTCCCCCGGGGGCAACCCTCCGGGGCCCCTGCCTTATCGGGCCTAACCGCTGCCCGGGGCTCTACTTCTGCACAAGCCGGCTACGCTGCCGACAGCCTATACCACAAATAAAACATATAATCGGACCCTGCGTTTAACCAACACGACCCTGATAATTGGTGGACAGCAGTGTCAACAAGCACCTCACAAATGGTGCCAGCGGAGGATGTCGCTACTTTCAAGCTTGCGGCACGAACTCCAAGCCTCCCACAAGAACCAGCTCTTCTCCAAAAACAAACCTGTAAATACGCCATGGGCAATTCTTTTCCTTCCCCTTGTGTCCATGCAGTTATGTTTTCAACAAGTGCAGTGATTTTTTTTTCAACATCTGAACAAGTGTCAGTGCTAGTGCATTTTTTATCTCTATTATCTACCATGTTTCTTTGAATTTCCTCGTTATGGTAGATTATCTTCATTTCATTTGCGAGAGTAAGTTTCTTAGGCGTGTTTTCTTTATATAACTCGGTCACGGTATACTAAAGCATTATGTAGGTATATTCATGCGTTTTTTCTTTAAATTCATTGATTTCTCGAATCCTCTACGCCGACGAGGGCACAGCTGTAAAACAATGCGTTAACCGACGCCGTATTGACGTAAATTTCGTCATATATTATTGATTTCGGCTCGGCTTTACTATGCATTAGTGGGATAATATATCGAAATACTTAAAACCAGCATTTTTTTCTTTCTCCAGACTTCCCCACCTATCCTAGGTCCCAACTTCTTCCTAGTTCCCTCTTCTTCCTCAATCCCCCTCCTGACATATTTTCCCCTCCCTGTTACGGTCACTAACGTTTTAATATTCTACTGTTGTGATATTTCTTTAAAAGATAATTTCTCTGTAAACAAATTCATGAAAATAAGTGAATTATATTTTGTAAGTGTGATTCTCGTCCGGCTTCACACTTGCCTTTCATGACCGTATTTTGACCGCGCGTGACCTGTCTTCCTGACCTTTTTGTCCGTGTGAATCTCAAGTCAATTATCCGATTCGTTATCTTGGTGTTACATTTCGATTTTGTGTGGAACACTTGGGTATGAACCTGACTTCGATCTCACTCAGGTAAAGTGGTCAACTCTGATTGCTATCTGCCTCCGCCCACGACTAGAAATATTTATTCAATTCATTATTGTTTCTATCTTATATTTCAATTATCTCTCAGTGTTAGCGATTATTTCTATTATATCAGCTACTACGATTTCATATTGTTCGTGATCATAATTCATCAACTGACGTGAAATTGCCTCGGTCATCCTAACGACTTTCCTTCTTCCCTCCACCATGACAAGAAGATGCTGACTGATTTTCGTTTCTTCCATTAATAATTTTAATTGCGAACACCATTCCATCGGTATTACATGGTCCTTGCTGACGACCCCAAGCTGGGTTCTGGACATGTTTTTAGTAATAAGTCGAATGTTGTTCTTACCGTGCTCAGACGCACTCTTATCGCCCAGCTGCAATCCGCGCCTGTGATGCACCCAATGTTTTACGACTCTACGTGTGCTTAGCGCTGGCATTTTCCAATGGGATGGGATGCCCAATTACCGTAATGTTTTTGCGACGTATGAGCTCGTCCCGGTAGTATCCTCTTCAACCTGAGAATATGGTGGGGTACTGACCGCTCTTCCTCCGGGAGCCTTTAGGGTTAGTGTAACTAACAGCCACGAGGTTGTCTTATCGGTCGATCAGTTGTCCGAGAGAATCTGACCCGCTCTGCTTGCATCATGCGTTGCTCTGCAAGCTTTGTCTGTCCCGTGACAGACTTGTAATCATTTCATTAATTTCACATACTGTAAGCAGTATCATTTTTGTGATTTCGCATAGTGGTTGATATAATGTTGCAATTACCGTTTGATAGTAAATATATTTACATATTTATGACTATTCTTTTCGTGCAGTCAGGTTGGTATTTATTTCCCTTGCACACTTGCATTTTTCTACACTGGCTTACTTACACACGCCCCCCATCCTCCCCCATACCCCTCACCCCCCCTACTACCTTAACCGCCCGCCCTCCCTCTCCTCCTCCCCTCCGCTTATCTTGTATTCTTGCCTTGCATTACGTTTTATCGACCGCATTTTGTCGTGAGCAGCATAAATGATGTAATGAATCGCTCTCGAACGTTATGACGACTGCATTACCTAATTTCATTATAGCATTGCCTCGAATTGGTGATGGTGTCAGTGATAAATAGGTTCTATGATACAAGAAAAACGATACGCATTTCTTATAAGTCAGATGTATATTGTATATACTATAGCACAGCACACTGTTGACCCTCGCTTTGTTGCATCTTTTTTCTTTTCTCTTAGGAAGTTTGTCGTTCAAGATTGTCCTTGCGGACGCGACAACTCTTCCCCCCTTTTAGTTATGCACAATGCTTATCTCTTGTAGAATCTCATCTCCGTCTATCCTGAAACAATTGCAATTCAAGCAAGTCCTTGTGGACTATTGCCATTGTCTCCCTAAGCATGTTCCCCTGTCTATCTCTTGACAGTTGAATGAAAAAATGATTATAAAAATCTTGAAAATTCAATATAAAAATCTTCAATATTAGTCTCCTGTCATATATTTGATTATATATAGTACATACGGCTCTTATTGTCACCCCCCACCCCCCTCCCTCCGTTCGTCCTCCTGTCTCTCTGCCTGTCTCTGCCCTCGGTGTGCTTGTTTCAGAAAATGTCGGGCACAGCCTGCCAGGACAAACCGAGCACCGGCCGACGACAAGAGCGAACGATGCAGGGCGCGAACAGGAGGAAGCCACATGGGTCCAGCACCGCGAAGGTTCATAGCAAGTTACTAACCCGAGCAATCTCAGAGTGGTCAGAAGCCTTCATTGTCACTCCCTCCAACTAGCAGGGGTGACCAACAAGGCGGCAACGCCGCCGTACTGACCTAAGCCACGCCCACATCCCTCTTGACCTTTGCCTGCAACTTTGACCCATACAATCACTCTTCCTCGAGTCACGCTTCCGCCCGGACGCGGCTCCCCCGGGGGCAACCCTCCGGGGCCCCTGCCTTACCGGGCCTAACCGCTGCCCGGGACTCTACTTCTGCACAAGCCGGCTACGCTGCCGACGGCCTATACCACAAATAAAACATATAATCGGACCGTGCGTTTAACCAACACGACCCTGATAATTGGTGGACAGCAGTGTCAACATGCACCTCTCACACACACTCTCACTCTTTTCTCTCTCTCTCTCTCTCTCTCTCTCTCTCTCTCTCTCTCTCTCTCTCTCTCTATATATATATATATATATATATATATCTCCCCCCACCCCTCTCTCTCTCTCTCTCTTTCTCTTTCTCTTTCTCTTTCTCTCTCTTTCTCTCTCTTTCTCTCTCTTTCTCTCTCTTTCTCTCTTTCTCTCTCTTTCTCTCTTTCTCTCTCTTTCTCTCTCTTTCTCTCTTTCTCTCTCTTTCTCTCTTTCTCTCTCTTTCTCTCTCTTTCTCTCTCTTTCTCTCTCTCCACCTCTCTCTCTCTCTCTCTCCTCTCTCTCTCTCTCCACCTCTCTCTCTCTCTCTCTCACTCTCTCTCTCCACCGTTCTCTCTCTCTCCACCGTTCTCTCTCTCTCTCCACCGTTCTCTCTCTCTCTTTCTCTTTCTCTGTCTCTCTCTTTCACTCTTGAAGGTGTCCCACAG
>NC_061821.1:43559538-43562038 GCF_019202785.1 Penaeus chinensis | reverse complement strand
TAATGAAAACAATGAAAATAATAATACCAATAATAATAACAATGATAATGAAAATAATAATAAAAATCGGATTCTTTTCCGCAATGGTCAACTGGAGCAGGATAAACAACTCCTTGACTGAGCACTTGTGGAGCCATCTGTGTGCAACTATAAATACAAAACTAACAGTAACTTTAACTACTACAACTACAGCTGCTACATCTGAACATTTACAACTACAAAAATAGCATTAACTACAACAACAACAACTACGGAACAACAACAAACAGCAGAGTTATACTTGCAACACTGTTCCCACACTTACCGATTGGACTTCCGCTTGCGAGAACAGATTAAGATAACAGCTTAGGATAACAGCTTAAGATAACAGCTTAAGATAGCAGCTTAAGATAACAGCTTAAGATAGCAGCTTAAGATGACAGCTAAAGATAACAGCTTAGGATAACAGCTTAAGATAACAGCTTAAGATAGCAGCTTAAGATAGCAGCTTAAGATAACAGCTTAAGATAGCAGCTTAAGATGACAGCTAAAGATAACAGCTTAGGATAACAGCTTAAGATAGCAGCTTAAGATGACAGCTTAAGATAACAGCTTAGGATAACAGCTTAAGATAACAGCTTAAGATAGCAGCTTAAGATGACAGCTTAAGATAACAGCTTAGGATAACAGATTATGATAACAGCTAAAGATAACAGCTTAGGATAACAGCTTAAGATAACAGCTTAAGATAGCAGCTTAAGATGACAGCTTAAGATAACAGCTTAGGATAACAGATTATGATAACAGCTAAAGATAACAGCTTAGGATAACAGCTTAAGATAACAGCTTAAGATAACAGCTTAAGATAGCAGCTTAAGATGACAGCTTAAGATAACAGCTTAGGATAACAGATTATGATGACAGCTTAAGATAACAGCTTAGGATAGCAGCTTAAGATGACAGCTAAAGATAACAGCTTAGGATAACAGCTTAAGATAGCAGCTTAAGATGACAGCTTAAGATAACAGCTTAGGATAACAGCTTAAGATAGCAGCTTAAGATGACAGCTTAAGATAACAGCTTAGGATAACAGCTTAAGATAACAGCTTAAGATAGCAGCTTAAGATGACAGCTTAAGATAACAGCTTAGGATAACAGATTATGATAACAGCTAAAGATAACAGCTTAGGATAACAGCTTAAGATAACAGCTTAAGATAGCAGCTTAAGATGACAGCTTAAGATAACAGCTTAGGATAACAGATTATGATAACAGCTAAAGATAACAGCTTAGGATAACAGCTTAAGATAACAGCTTAAGATAACAGCTTAAGATAGCAGCTTAAGATGACAGCTTAAGATAACAGCTTAGGATAACAGATTATGATGACAGCTTAAGATAACAGCTTAGGATAGCAGCTTAGGATAACAGATTAAGATGTTCTACAGTCTTACGGAAGAGGAGTATGGAATAGAGTTAAAGTTGGAATAATTGAGTGCTTAGGCTTAGTAATACAATGGCGTGTCACAACAATAGGTAAATCATACAATGGTAAGTTACTACTGTAGATTGTGAAACTATATTCATACAGAGATTCAAAAATCATACAGTGGCTGTCCATAAAAATCCAGTAAGGAAGATGAAAGACACGTGAACTTCATTGATACCATGACACCAATACAAAAATATGCAAAAAAAAAAAGGGAAAATGACAGTAATGACATAACTAATACGACATCCAGTGAGAGTTCTATCAAATGCAAATGCAACAGAATCGCAACGTGACTCTTGCTCCTATACCTGCTAATAGTACAGATGCTATTAGTACTATTATTACAATCCTTAATTAGGTGACACTGATTCCTGTGCACACAAAACAAAATCTAGCCATTTTGTATACCTCTTCCTAGTACAAAATCAACCTACTGTATTTTTTATACATCTTCCAACATATAATCAAGTGAAAAACCTTTCAGTACAAAATCATACTACTGTATTTTTTTTTAATAACTAAATTTATTATACACCTTCCAATACAAAACCAGTACAAAATCAAACTACTTTATTTTTATTGAACTTCCAGGTCATCGACCCAGTACACAAACTAAAACAAAAAATGTGTATATACATATACATACATACATACATATATATATATGTATATATATATTATATCTATATTATATATATATTATATATTATATATATTATGTATATATTATATATATATTATATATATATTATATATATATTATATATATTAAATATATATTATATATGTATTATATATATAATATGTATATAATGTATATATATATGTATATATATAAATATGTATATATATATATATATATATATATATATATATATATATATATATATATACCTGGTAACAAAACCAAATTTATACACCTTCCAGTGCAAATTCAAAATACAGGAATTATACACATTACAACAGAAAATTAAACTACAGTATTTTGCATACTCTTTCCAGTACGACAGCAAACTAATGCATTCCTCT
>NC_061821.1:43549538-43552038 GCF_019202785.1 Penaeus chinensis | reverse complement strand
GGGCGAGAGAGAGGGCGAGAGAGAGGGCGAGAGAGAGGGCGAGAGAGAGGGTGAGAGAGAGGGTGAGAGAGAGTGTGAGAGAGAGGGTGAGAGAGAGGGTGAGAGAGAGGGTGAGGGAGAGGGTGAGGGAGAGGGAGAGGGTGAGGGAGAGGGTGAGGGAGAGGGTGAGGGAGAGGGTGAGGGAGAGGGTGAGTGAAAGTGAGAGTTAGGGTGAGAGTGAGAGTGAGTGAGAGAGAGGGAGAGGGTGAGAGTAAGGGTGAGAGTGAGTGAGAGAGAGAGTGAGAATGAGGGTGAGAGTGAGTGAGAGTGAGAATGGGGGGGAGAGTGAGTGAGTGAGAGGGTGGGAGAGAGGGTGAGAGTGTGGGTAAGAGAGAGGGTGAGAGATAGTGAGAGAGAGGGTGAGTGAGAGGGTGAGAGAGAGGGTGAGAGAGAGGGTGAGAGAGAGGGTGAGAGAGAGGGTGAGAGAGAGGGTGAGAGAGAGGGTGAGAGAGAGGGTGAGAGAGAGGGTGAGTGAGAGGGTGAGAGAGAGGGTGAGTGAGAGGGTGAGAGAGAGAGTAGTGAGAGGGTGAGAGAGAGGGTAAAGAGAGGGTAAAGAGAGGGTAAAGAGAGGGTGAGTGAGAGGGTGAGTGAGAGGGTGAGAGAGAGGGTGAGAGAGAGGGTGAGAGAGAGGGTGAGAGAGAGGGTGAGAGAGAGGGTGAGAAAGAGGGTGAGAGAGAGGGTGAGAGAGAGGGTGAGAGAGAGGGTACGAGAGAGGGTACGAGAGAGGGTGAGATAGAGGGTGAGATAGAGGGTGAGATAGAGGGTGAGATAGAGGGTGAGAGAGAGGGTGAGAGAGAGGGTGAGAGAGAGGGTGAGTGAGAGGGTGAGTGAGAGGGTGAGTGAGAGGGTGAGTGAGAGGGTGAGTGAGAGGGTGAGAGAGGGGGTGAGAGAGAGGGTGAGAGAGAGGGTGAGTGAGAGGGTGAGTGAGAGGGTGAGTGAGAGGGTGAGTGAGAGGGTGAGAGAGGGTGAGAGGGTGAGAGAGGGTGAGAGAGAGTGTGAGGGAGAGGGTGAGGGTGAGGGAGAGGGTGAGGGTGAGGGAGAGGGTGAGGGAGAGGGTGAGGGAGAGGGTGAGGGAGAGGGTGAGGGAGAGGGTGAGGGAGAGGGTGAGGGAGAGGGTGAGGGAGAGGGTGAGGGAGAGGGAGAGGGAGAGGGAGAGGGTGAGGGAGAGGGCGAGTGAGGCCGAGAGAGACCAACCAGCAAATTCCTTCCCATAAAATAAGCCTCCGTCTCCCCGCCCTCACCTCCCTCGCGTTCTCCCCCACCGGGCTCTGCCGCCCGCGCCCACCCACCTGGGCGTGAGGCAGGACAGGTCTAAGGAGGGCCTCTTGTGCTTCTGGTACTCCGCCGTCGGCCGCTCCTTCTGGAGGTCCTGCGCGCCGATGGAAGCACAGCGCTCCCGGGACGTGGCCTCCGAGTTGGCGAGGGATGCGGCGATGTCCAAGGAGCCGCAGGATGCTCTTCGCGAGGAGGCCGCATCCTGGGGCAAGCAGGAGGCCAGGCGCCTCACCACCGCGCTCATGGTGCTGGCGGGGCGCTACCCGGGGGCCTGCGGCGGGCGGAGATCAAGGAGGGTGCATTAGCTGAGGAAGGCGTCATGAAGGCGGGTAATGGTACTTCTCTTTGCTTACTTGTTACTTGAGGGCCGGAGTTCTCAAGAGGCGATTTCCCCTGCGCGGTCCGTTGTGTTTAGTGTAAATGAAATTACCTGATGATCTACATGTTTGATGTATTTTTCGACAAAGTTTCAGACCCTCAGATCTTTTAGCTCATCCATTATAACTTTTCAAAGTTAAATATGTAAAAATAAAGCTAGCATTAGAGAGGCTACTCAGTGTCTGTCTCCTCCTGTAAATATCCTTTTAAAGAGAGTCAGGAAAGTAGCGAAATCGAGCTCGAGGAGAGCGAAAAAGAGCTCCTTTCCCCTACCAAAGGTGGCCAAACACTCCTCGCCTCGTTGTCTCTCTCCCTCGGTGGTGAGTTGCAGAGAGATCCCGACATCTCATTCCAACGTCGCGAAATAATGATAAATAATGAATATACGTATAAACGATTATAAGATGAAACAAATGGATTACCGCTGGCATACAGGCGTGACCAGACCCCCCCCCCCCATCGCAGGAGCTCCCCTTGCGGTCCATGGGTGGGTTTCAGGGGGTCATTGAGGAACAGATTAACATTACTTTTGGCATAAACAGGGTGCGCTCTTTAGATTGTTTACTTTAAAGTTCAGTAATACTTTGTGTATATGTATGAGGCAACAAAATTTTGATAAATGAAGTACATTAACCGCCGTGGCCTCCGGGGTATGGCACAGCAATGAATAGACCCCCCCCCCCCCCACACACACACACACGCATACCCTAGCAAGAAGAAACTTGCTTATTTGAAGAGTTCTTGGGAGGTTTACAAAGTCGTTGTTTTCCACTGCCTATTCTGCGGGTATAGTTTTAGTTTCCCACAG
>NC_061821.1:43514538-43527038 GCF_019202785.1 Penaeus chinensis | reverse complement strand
AGTTGCCCACACGGATTTCAGGGAGAGGTTCAGAAGGAGTCACGTGGATGCAGACCCTGCGAAGGACGCCTGTCAAGCTGCTGCTTCTGTCGGTGTTGAGCCTATCCCTGAGTCGCCTCATGAGGTCATGGAATTCCACTGGGGACAAGTGGAAACACCTGGAGGACCTAGGCGATGGAATACGTGCTGCTGGGGGCTACGTCCTTATGGTAGTGGTTCTGGCCGGCTTGGTTGCGGCACTCTTCATGTTTTCGCAGAACTGCCTGCCGCTCGTACTGGTTGGCTGCACTTGCATCTTTGGCCGTCACTTCCCTCTCAGCTCTTCGGGGGGCGTCCTGGAGGCCCAGTTCGCGCACTTTGTCATCTTCATCCTTTTTGTGTATGGGCTTCTGAAGGCAAAGCTCATTGACTTTAAGACGCCCAATTCTAAGACCAAGAGCAACCTGGATGTGTTTGAGCCAGAGGAGGAGAAGATGACTGTCCTGCTAAGGTACAGTGTGACAGCTCTCAGCCTGCTGTGTCTTCTTCTCCAGAGAGCAGACAACATAGGGCTCTTGGCTCTGGTCATGTTGCAGAACTACATCATGTCCTCTGTCTTGTGCAAGCTCATGGGGACTGGCTTGATCTCATCTGGTGCAGCTGCCTTGGCAGTCAACTGGCTTGCATTTGCTCATTTTTTTTACCAGGTGAGTTGTGTAAAGTATTACTTTTTTATTCTTTTTTGTTTTTGTTTGATAAAATGATCTTGAATGAGAACATTTAACACAATGAGAAATTATGTTTACATGTGGTAGGAATGTTATAAAGGACTTGGAAAAACACTCATGATATCCTTAACAAATTTAGTGTTTTGATGTTAGTTTTAAAGTGTTATAGCTTTTATCAATATGTATAATGAGTTGATTTATGTGAACTTGGTATGTGAATATAGAAAAAGCATGAAATTTCTGATCAGAGCATATATGAAATATCTATACATATCTATTTATATTTGTTATGTAAAAATGAATATTCAACAGGGTAACAGTAATAGTCTGGCCACCGTAGACATCAGTGCGGGCTTTGTGGGCGTCACCAGCTATCGCCCTTTTGTTCATGGAGCTCTCATTGCAACGCAGACTTTTGGAGGGACTTTCCTCACCTATCTTAGCTACCTCATGCAGATCATTTCGAGGGATGCGCAGAAAGAGAGGTATGTGGGGGGGGGAGGTCTTTGATGGTTCAGCTTCTCTGGGAGGATTGTTTCCTTATGCTTTATGTTGTTTGTCCTAATCTTTTGTTGTTATAGTTCTTGTGAGTTTTTGCAGGAATATATTTTTTTTATACTCCCTATGCTTGTATTAATCCGATTCAGATGGGTTACATGTACCAGCATAATGACAAACCACCTGGTCTGTAGGGTACGCCTGTACGCACACCAGAGTTTATTACACTCAGGGATTTCTGTTACCCAACAGTGATGGGTTAATTGTGACTCTTTCTGTCTGTATGCATATCTGTATGTATGTAATAATGAGAATATATATTTATTATATATAGAGAAAAGTTAAATTATAGACTCTGAACTTCACCGACACCCTAACAAATATGACTGACAGTTAACAGTTTCACAAGACAACATATAATTTCTATTTTAGTACTACCTTCATCAGAATTAGCTTGTGAGGGTAACAGCGGTGACATGTTTATCACAGATCTTGTCATGCAAAATAATTCCTTCCCATTCACCTTTTTTTAACCATAAGTAACATTAATACTTAATTTCTTTTACCCTGATACAAACCACATCATTTCAGATGGCAATATCCCCTGTTTGTGTGGTGGACTGTAAGGCTAGCCACTGTGAGTCTCTACTTAGTTAACGTCACCTTCCAGCGGCATCACCTCTTCATATTGACAGTGTTCACACCAAAGCTCTTGTATGAAGGGGCTCACTTGCTTGTTCTGTGTGTCCTCACCTTGTTCATGTGGAGTGTTGAAAAGATCTGCACAGTTCTGGAGGTGAGCTACAGATTTGAGTAAGTAAATGCGGGGTTAACTTGAACAGAGGAGAAGTAAGGTGCACAAGGTTTATATGAAAAAATTTGATTCCTGTTATCCCTTTTGAGTATTAGGAATTGTCTCCTGTGGGATGTATGGAGGGGTAAGAATGGAGTGTTGTGGAATGACAGAAGAGGGAATGGTTGTGATTATCTGTGCATCCTGCACTTTTATTTTTATTATCTACTCCTGTACAAAGTTCATGCTAAGAAGTAAGATGATGTACATATTGTATTGAATTCCTTTTAATGTTCCTCTTTAGTACCATTGTTAAATTTTACTAGGAGGTTTAATAAGCCTGATAGCTTCTTTTTTTGTGAACATTTATAATCCAAGCATTCTGAGAGAGCTATTAAAAGCCATATAAATTATTGAATGTGATGAACTAGATAGACAGAAATGTTTGCCTAACTAGGGATGAGCCTTTTTTTTTCTCACTTCAGAATTTTTTTTTTTTTTTTTGTCTCAAATGGCTGCAGTGTGCAGAGGTCAAGCATTTGATACTTTTTTTTATATGAAATATGTGTTTTCATTTCTTCATTATTGGAGAGTATTGATTCTTGTTAGCATGCAAGAGTAACAAGGGTTATTGTGTTGTACATTTTATTTTTTACTTGTCATTTTTTATGTGATTGTAAGTTCTTACTATGCAGTATTATGCATAGTCATGTGTTAGCTTTTATTTGATTGAATGATACCTTGATTGCATTTAATTAGTTTTCGTAAATATGCAGCTTACATATGACCTGTTTTCCTTACTAGCACCACAAAGCTCTCCGATGGTTTGGCCGAGGTTAAAATTGTGCTTGTGAGAACTTCATCAGCCTAACTGGTGTATTCCTTCACCTCCTGTATGACCATTGACATAATCATCTCTTTCTAGATGTACAATATGCTTGATTGGTAAATATCAATAACTTAAATAAATGTTCAAACTGTAAATTAATTTGTGAATCTTTAGTCTAAGTAATTTATTACTTTATTACTTATTTTTGTTACCTTTAGTGAATTAAGACCAAGTCTTACACCTGCTAATTGAACAGCTTGTTCATTCTCAGACTGAAATTAGAATGGTGCTCTCATATGTACCCAGAAAATAGGTAGGTCCTTATCAGCTCAAGGGGACCTTCCCTCAAAGGGGTGGGGGTAAGGTAAAAATGGGGGGATGAATACTAATAAAAATAAAACTATCTGACCGATTTTCTTCAAATTTAGATATTTTGTTTAGTGTAGCATTCCACATCTTTAGTACAAAATTTGTGGGAATTCCCAGAAGGGGGACAATGCCACCCTTAAAAAAACATTTTTTTTTACCACAGACATCTCTTGCGTACCACTATTGGCCCACACTGTTGCATACTTTGCAATGAAAAAAAAAATCTGCATAAACATCAATAAAATCTAAAGAGATTGACGCAAGCTCTTTTTGAAATTTGCTATTCTGCCATGTCAGTCTCTGTGCATTTTGATAAGCTTTCAGCAGATACCAACAAAATTTAAATTGAATAAAAACTATTCTTGAAAAGCTGTACGGGAGGTCTGATTTTTTTTTTTTTTTTTTTTTTTTTTCAAAGGAGAAAATATTGAAAATATTATTTAAGTTTCAGTTCATTTTCTGTTTATTTCCTTCAATCAGCTTTAAAAAGTCACCC
The DNA here is from genome assembly GCF_019202785.1 of Penaeus chinensis. Lineage (NCBI taxonomy): Eukaryota > Metazoa > Arthropoda > Malacostraca > Decapoda > Penaeidae > Penaeus > Penaeus chinensis. The sequence continues at coordinate 43,523,346 of NC_061821.1, read as the reverse complement.
CTCCAAAAAGTAGAAAAATTTGATTTTTGAGAACATGACCAGAAACAAGGTTATCATGAGTATCAGACCATTTATATTAATGTTTTCATACATGTTCAAGTGTTAATAAGTTTGTGCATGTCTGTATGGATGTAAATATCCACATGTGTACATATGTGGACACATAAACATGAACATGTGTACATACATGTGCGCATGTGTGCTAATTGGAGTACGTGTAGGTACATGTGTGTGTACGTGTGTGTGAATATGTATCTATGTGTACACATGGGTACATGTGTATTATAAGTGTAGCAGCCCAATTAAGAAAGTAAAGATGAATGAAAATGTTTTGAAAGATTGTTTCAAAGTTGAATACATAGATGGGTATTGGAACGTGGCTGTTTACTTCAATGGCAGCTGTGGTCGCCTAACAGCACCAGGCCCTATTGTAGGGGTTTGGAGTTTTATTAGAGTGGAGTTTTACTGTTGCTGCGACAGAAACTCTCTGTACGAAGGAGAAACCATGTATAATGGGCAATTTTAAAAAGATTTGCCAAAAATAAACAGAAACAAAAATCAAGAATCCCCGAGGTCAATATCTGCGCTTTTCTATTAGCTTTCCAATGATATGAACAAATCTCATCTCGGATGTAAACTGTTTGAGAATAGCTGTACAGAAGCTCAAAAAATTCAGTTTGATGAAAAGGGAGACGAAAATTGTGAATATTTCTGTTCATTTTCTGAATCATTCCTTAAATGAAAATTTATTATTCAATTAGCTGTTAAACTACACACATTTCTCTTTCAAATGCCGCTTGTTACATGAAGAAGTCTTGACTGGTTCCCGAGTTACAGTATAATCTAAAATGGTACCTCAGCATATCCTCAGCAACATGATGCATTCATAAATGCAGTTATTGCTTGACTCAGACCACTTGTATTGATGTTTTCTAGCATCTGCATGTGCTTACATATGCATATATGTGTATGTGGGTGTACATGTACAATTAAATACACATGTGTACATATGCATACATGTACTTGTGTATGTAAATGTCTGTACATGTGTATGTAAATGTATGCAAATGTATGCAAATGTATGTGTAAATATGTATACATATCTGTAAATGTGTGTGTACATGCATGCACATGTGTTCAAAAGTGCAGAGATAACCAGAAATGGTTAGCGTATGTGAGTGTGAAAATGGGTAAAACTCATTTTCGACAAATCCAACCCCCCAGACTCAACTACCCCCACCCCCCCTGAGGGACGGTCCCTCTATAATAATTGGAAACCCCAGACATAGTGATGGAAAAATCATAATCTGAATGTTGAGGTAGGCTTTAAAAATCAATTCCATTTACTGTTTCTGTGGTTTTATTTTATTTCATGAACTCTTGTTTTTAATTATTATTATTATTATTATTATTATTATTATTATTATTATTATTATTATTATTATTATTATTATTATTATTATTATTATTATTATTATTATTATTATTATTATTATTATTATTATTATTATTATTGTTCAAGTTATTTAGTCTATTTTTTGTGAAGGATGACCTAAACTCACTTCTTCATTTTGAATTAAAACAAAAGTTGCAGTTTATAAACATGTAAGGAAGTTACCTATGATACATAGTCAATGATTCATTGATATAACAGCAAGCTTTTGAAATTAATTCAGTCAACTTTGCATGTCTAGTACTTTTCTATCTGTACTTTCTTGTGCTGAACATTCTGTCTATTTTGTGATAATTAGAATAGGAATTGTAGACAGCTAGACATAGATAAAGCTCATAGTGATTTAACATTTCTAGTCCCATTGGCTGTGCGCTCTATGTAGAATTATTACATCTATTATAACAAAGAATTTATCAAGAAATAGGCAGCATTTTGCAGTTTTACAAAGGGTTTACAAGTAGGTGATCCATGTTCATGCAGTCTTGTTGTAGTTGTAGCAGAATAATGTAAAATTGGCAATTAAACTGAGCCTCTTTGGACAGATGGGGAAATAAGGTTTGTGTAAATAGGAACAGGTTTACTAATATTTGATTGACATTTTGAAATTACGTATTCTTGTGGATATAAATTACACAACTTGCAGTATAGTGATATTCCCTGTTTATTTATTCATTTTTTTTATTTTTTATTATTGGTTGGTAAGATACACAGGAACTAAAGGAATCCAGGGTTAGTGTGTCATTTATAGGTGTGTTGTTGAAATAAGTGTTAAGTCAGTGTTATATTTAGAAGCACAATTATTTTCATAGACATTTTCACAGAATCTAATGAGATCTTAGGGAACATATGATTTTTGTTGAATTGTTAAAAAGATGCTGTATTACTGTCGGATTCAACTTTGTGGAAGAATAGGTTTTCATAACATCTTAAGCTTTGGAACACAGCTTTTTATATTTTGATTTTCTAGATAACTGAAAATAATTTATACCATTTAGCAAATGAAGGTAATCAGTGAGTCAAAGATATTTTTCCATAAACGGATATTTCTTGATCATACCTGTTTCATATTAAAAGGATACAGGAGAAAAGCAGCTTTTGCAAAATGATATGTTTATTTCACATTCCACAGAAATTATATTTACAGTTTTACAGTGTTACAATATGAAAACAGCCTACATTAAGGTTTATACGTGGATGCTGTAGTCGTTAGCTGTGCGTGGCCCAAATGTTCGCCTGAAATTGAGAGAATGGAGAGTCAGTTGCAATATTTGGAAGTATGTACTTGTGTATGCACATGTGCATGAATGTATTTAAATAAATTCCTTTCACCATGTGTGTGTTTGTGTGTGTTTGTTTTACAAGCACATCCTTCATTTTTCATCAGTAGCAAAAAGTCTCAGATTTGGAAAAATAGAGCAGAGAGGAAATTCTGTTAACCTCACATATTTGTTTTTATACTAAAGGGATTTGTAAATACACATGTATGTGTATTTACAAACGTACAAAAATTAAAAGTTGTGATATTAGGTCAAACGAAATAAAGAATTCATATTATTTGTTAAGTATGGGAGATCTGGAATGTACGGTCTTGTAAATTTTCAAGTGCTGTTGTGAGCATGGGTAAAATGAGGTTAAGGTGTAACTGTTAAAGAAATATGTAAATGAAGACACAAAATCAATAAGGATATTAGGAAGGGAACATGCAATAATTTCAAGATTAATGCAACTTGACTATTTTTGTTTTGCTCTTATAATTTACATCAAAGGTCATGTAACACCATTTTAAATTTAAAAAATATATTTCACTGGGATCTTCAAATAGATTTTGGTGTTAATGTAATATTGTATGTTATAACTCTCCTTGCATATACTGTGTTTAGAAAAGGTCACAACAAAGCAATACCTAGTACAAGTCACTGATTTTTTGTAATGTATATGTATATAAATATTTCTGATCTTTATTTCCAATTTATTTAGCACAATGTATATTTATTTTCAAGCTATCTACATGAAAGCATGCTTTTCTCTGGTTAGTCATGTAAACTGAACTCTGTGTGTGTGTGTGTGTGTGTGTGTGTGTGTGTGTGTGTGTGTGTGTGTGTGTGTGTGTGTGTGTGTGTGTGAGTGAGTGAGTGAGTGAGTGAGTGAGTGAGTGAGTGAGTGAGTGAGTGAGTGAGTGAGTGAGTGAGTGAGTGAGTGAGTGAGTGAGTGAGTGAGTGTGTGTGTGTGTGTGTGTGTGTGTGTGTGTGTGTGTGTGTGTGTGTGTGTGTGTGTGTGTGTGTGTGTGTGTGTGTGTGTGAGTGTGAGTGTGTGAGAGAGTGTGTGTGTAGTGAGAGAGAGAGAGAGTGAGAGAGTGTGTGTGTAGTGAGAGAGAGAGAGAGTGAGAGAGTGTGTGTGTAGTGAGAGAGAGAGAGAGTGAGAGAGTGTGTGTGTAGTGAGAGAGTGAGAGAGTGAGAGAGTGTGTGTGTAGTGAGAGAGAGAGAGAGAGTGAGAGAGTGTGTGTGTAGTGAGAGAGAGAGAGAGTGAGAGAGTGTGTGTGTAGTGAGAGAGAGAGAGTGAGAGAGTGTGTGTGTAGTGAGAGAGAGAGAGTGAGAGAGTGTGTGTGTAGAGAGGGAGGGAGAGAGAGAGAGAGAGAGAGAGAGAGAGAGAGAGAGAGAGAGAGAGAGAGAGAGAGAGAGAGAGAGAGAGAGAGAGAGAGAGAGAGAGAGAGAGAGAGAGAGAGAGAGAGAGAGAGAGAGAGTGTGAGAATGTGTGTACGTACATAAGTATGGTGTGAGTGTGAGTGTGAGTGTGAGAGTGAGAGTGTGTGTGAGAGTGTGTGTGAGAGTGTGTGAGAGTGTGAGAGTGTGTGTGAGAGTGTGTGTGAGAGTGTGTGTGAGAGTGTGTGTGAGAGTGTGTGTGAGAGTGTGTGTGAGAGTGTGTGTGAGAGTGTGTGTGAGAGTGTGTGTGAGAGTGTGTGTGTGCGCGCGTGTGTGCGCACTTGTGCACATGTTAGATTTATACTTTTTTCTATTAAGGTGATTTTCCAAAACCAAACTTCCTAGGCTATATGTCAGGCCTTGGAAAAAATTACCAGCATTAAAATTACATTACACATCTTAAATCTTTGTTTAATTGTACCTTTCCATAAATATGATCTAAACTTGAGGTAGTGTAGAGTGGATGAGATAAATAGACAGGCCTGAATATTATGTTAATTTTCTCAGTTAATCATGTAAGATATATTTGTGTAGAATGTCTATAATGCAAATATTACAGATTTTCTAACTGATAGAAAAGAAAACAAGTTTGAATCATCCATCAGAAGTATATAAGAATATTTAGAATTTTCTTATATTGTACTGAAAATATTATATACCCTCTTATTAAATTTGTCTTTCCTTTAACCCATTGGTGACGGGTGTAGTAAACTTTAAAAAAAACTCTACGCTCTGGCGAACCATGGCAACTCGCCGACTTTGAGCACGTGAGTTCGGTACATCAAGCCGAATCACTGCCTTATAGCGCCTTGGCGTGCCGTGGCGGACAGCTGCACGCCACATTTCGAGTGTGTTGTTATGACGCCTATAGGCGTGACCCGTCGGGAAGGGGTTAAAGTAGTCGGTCCATGACCAGCCTCTCATTACTGTATTTTTTGCCAGTTATCATCAATACTCTCATTTTCCAAGAAGTAAACTCTGTTTTGTCCCTCATTACTAATACCTTTTGAGTCCTAAATCCTTATCTTGTCATCCTAAAAAACGCTAACCGGAAGGCAACACAAGCGAGTTTTCAACTGAATCTGACTTGACTTCTCCACTCCAATTTCTGATTCTTTGATTCTTTTTCCTACCTTGGATGCTGTCCTCTCCCCTTCTGTCCTGCCCCAAGACTAGCCTCTCGAGGGTCACGGTCGCACTCGGCCTCTGACAATTCTCGAGAGTCAGAGAATCCAGTGGGGGGGCGAAGGGGGCCTCCCACAGCCCCCTCAACCGAGTACACACTCTCCAGGGTGTTAGACCTGAGGGTTGGGTAGGTATGATAGTGGGGCCATTTGTGCTCAGACCAATAGCATGATCAGGGGGTCAAGAAAAGGGGGCGGGGGTCATGCTCAGACATCTCGTTTGGGCTTTTGTGTGTGAGTGAGTGTGAATGTGTGCGTGTGCATGTGCACATTAATCTGTTCTGCTTTCATAGCCTTGTGACAGCATGAATTGGAAGTCCAGAAATATGTGCCCAAACATTTAAATTTTGATCTTTGCAATTTTTCTTTTTCTCTCTCTCTCCTATTCTATACATGTCTTTAGTTAGTTATTCCTGGTCTGACTGCCCATTCATGAAGGACACATAAGGTAACTGCTATGTAAATCCAAGCAAAACAAGAATATAAACAACACTGGATTTAAAAGTTTACAGCAGGATGATGACACTTTTAAGGGTTACATGACAAGAGTGACAAGTACCTGGACAGCGTTACTGGGTCAAAGTAAAGGAATGGGCTGTTAAGGCAATTGCCATTATGATGTGTGTCTGTAAAATTAACAATAACAACATAATGATATCAAGGGTGCATTGTGTTTACAATACGGTGTTAAAAGTGTTAAAAAAAAAAACAAATATTTATATAATATACAATGCTGGTAGCATCCTATTTTTTGTATTATGTCAGTGTTCTGCTGTATGTGTGAAAATATTTTGCAAATAATGCACACAAATCAGTGCAGAAGGGGGAAAGCATCACATGTAATATATTCAAAACAACATACAGATACAGAGGGATATAAGAGAGAAGAGACATACACAGAACCTATTCTACTTTTGTGTATATAAATTTTTACTTTATCATATTAACCATTGTCTGATTAATATGTCACAATATATATAAATGTATATACACAGATATTTTTTGAGTATTTTAAAAAGCTTTTGTGGTGACTGAACTCAACCCTTGAATTTCAGATCTTATTTACTAAGAATTGTCACAATTTTTTTTTTTTTTTTTTTTTTTGCTTATTATTATTATTATTATTATTATTTTTTTTTTTTTTTAAATTATTTTTATTATTATTATTATTATTATTATTATTATTATTATTATTATTATTTTTATCCACAGGATATTTTTTTTTAAAAGCCTTTCAAATGTGCACTTTTTGGGCCACTCGTCCAACTTTTTCCTGTTCTGTGTTTTTATCAATCATATAAATAATGATAATTTTACATGTTCTTTAAATTGTAAAGCATTAAAAATAAATACAGATATTCATATCATATTATGATAATTTTCATACATGTATATTTCTTTTAAAGGTTTTGTCCTCTGCTTCTATAGGTAGAAAAAATTATGAAAATCTAATAAAACATGGATACAAAACAAAAGGACAAAAAAATTAATAGCTATATAAGTAAACTGCAGGATAACAAGAAATCTAGTCCAGGTACTAGCTGGGGAGAATCGTATTTGTCATGTTTATAAAAGAAATATGTTATGATGTGATATATTTATAAGAATAGTAATGTTTTCTTGTCAGTTACTAAGAGCATTATTCAGTAATTACAGATTGATTTTTTTATTAATATTATTTTTTTTTTTTATGTATTACATTCATGTGTCATAACTCTGTTCATTGTTAGGCTGATTAAAAATGAAACGGTTAGTGTGGATTGTATATGATGTTAAGTTCTACTTAACATCATATACATAAATTTAAGGTGTATAATAAAAAAAAAGAAAAAAAAAAACGGAAAAAAAAAACAAATGGAATATCAGTCCTGTCTTTTGTATCATGGAAATAATTATATGAAAAATGATAATATCAAGTGTTGTTTATGTGTATTAACATGTTCTCAGTGTGCTCGAAGGCTTTGGGAGCCAAGGCACCTGAGTACTGCTCAAGTGCGAGTCTCTGTGGTGCTGCGAGTGATCAGGACCCCAACTATTCCTAGTACACATGGAGGTGTGTCATTTGACGTTATTTATTATGTTATTATCAAAACTTTCATTTCATATGGTCATTATTAAAGCTAATTATTGAAAAGAACATATACGTATTTAAAAGAACTTTTATGCACAGTATTTCTTCTTTTTTTCTGCCAATGTTTCTGGTATTATTTTACCAGAAGCTAATAAAGAAAGGCATTAACATTTATTATTTTTATGATGAAAGTACTACGTATGCTTTGGCTTCAACTTTTTTTGGCAGTAGGCTTCGCATGCCAGAGAGCTTCAAATGAAAGTATTTCTGGTATGTTAACATGCAACTGTTTCGTGCCAGTGGACTGCAAACAGTCATGTTATGTGTTCATTGTAAAAGCTGTTGAGAAAGGTATGAATGAAAATGGATAATCCCACAAAGGGAGTAGAGATATTGATGCTTTGTTATTAAAATGTTAATCAGAAAAAAAGCTTTGATGGATATTATAAGGAACAAACTGCAGGATCACCCAGAATGCTTTGCGAGATAATCTTTTCTTTTCAAACCTTTCCCCCAAACAGTTTGTTGTTATTTTAATGTCCAACATAATCCTTAACAATAATAAAAACATCCAACTCTACACCATTTATGATCATGTTTTACTATAAACATTCAGAATGAGTTAATTTTTTTTTTTTTTTTTGCTTTTTTTTGTTTTAACTGTTGCTCAAGAAAGCACACACAGCATTCAGTGCAAGAATGACCTTGATAGACTTGAGGAACATCTACTTTAGAACACACAAAATGCAGGAGTCTTCACCTGAGGACATGAGCATGGGCAGGTGTGAAGGCATGGTGTCTACGTGCATGCTGAGGATGGGCATGCGGTTGGTGGGGAGGTTGTGGGTTGGCGGGTTGTTGTTGTTGTTGTTGTTGTTGTTGCTGTTGTAGTTGTTGTGGTGGTGGTTGTTGCTGCTGCTGCTGCTGGAGGTGGGGTGGCCGGCGGGGAGGGACGGGGGACCGTTCGTCATTGCTCTCTGTGCTGGAGTCCGGAGGGTGGAAGCTAAAGTCTGCACCTTGGAGAAAGAGAGGGAACATTAAATATCGCTGAGACGTACGGCTGGCAAAAAACATGAGCTGAAATTTAACAATTAGTGGATCCGTTTCTGTCAGGCTGGTATTTAATCATAATTTTTGGCTCATGGATGTTATTTCTCCAAATTATCATTTTTTCTGAAGGAGAGTGCATGGAAATCGTAATCTCGCAATCTCTTACTTTAAATCCTGTAAATGACTTAAATCTACAGGTGTCAAACAGAACGGCTGGGGCGAGTTCCCACCTCTCCTGAGCCGCACAGGGACCTTATAGGTGTCCCTCACGCCATGGGCAGGCGTAGCCCCGGGACTGCCACTCGTGTCCTGCTCACTGTCAGAGCCACGCCCTTCCTCACCTGACTGGCC
>NC_061821.1:43504538-43509538 GCF_019202785.1 Penaeus chinensis | reverse complement strand
ATGATGATAATGATGGTGATAATGATGATGATAATGATGATGATAATGATGGTGATAATGATGATGATAATGATGGTGATAATGATGATGATAATGATGGTGATAATGATGATGATAATGATGGTGATAATGATGATAATGATGATGATAATGATGATGATAATGATGGTGATAATGATGATGATAATGATGATGATAATGATGATAATGATGATGATAATGATGGTGATAATGATGATGATAATGATGGTGATAATGATGATGATAATGATGATGATAATGATGGTGATAATGATGATGATAATGATGATGATAATGATGGTGATAATGATGATGATAATGATGATGATAATGATGGTGATAATGATGATGATAATGATGGTGATAATGATGATGATAATGATGATGATAATAATGGTGATAATGATGATGATAATGATGATGATAATGATGATAATGATGGTGATAATGATGATGATAATGATGATGATAATGATGGTGATAATGATGATGATAATGATGGTGATAATAATGATGGTGATAATGATGATGATAATGATGATGATAATGATGGTGATAATGATGATGATAATGATGATAATGATGATAATGATGATAACAATGATAATAATGATAATAACAATGATAATAATATTAATAACAATCTAATAATAATAATAATAATAACAATAATAATAACAATAATAATAATATTAGCAATAACGCTAATAATAATGACAAAACAGTAAAAATAATATTATTATTAATGGTGAAGATAATGGTGATCATTATTACAAAGTGGCATTAATAACCAAAGTGATGATGCGAGTGAAACAGTAAGAATATAATGGTAAGGAAAATATATATATATATATATATATATATATATATACATAACATTTTGACCGTTTAGCGTAATTAAAAGCAATAAGCTACGTGCAATTCTCATCACTTATAATAGTTTCATCATGATTGGGAAGGTAACGCCGGCGGGGCGCATAGCTGCATCCACCCTTCGCTTCCACCTACGAGGGGCCCTCATGGCGAACCGCCAGGAAGGGGCCCGGCCCATCTCCAGCTCCTCACCACCAGTTTGATCGACCTTCTCGGTTGTCCTACAGGTTTCCTCCACCTAGGGTTGTCTCAGACAAAGTCAACCTGGAGGGCAGGGTCATCCTGCGGGAGTCGAGCCAAGTGGCCATATAGCCTGAGTTGGCGATCACGGATTGTGCAGGAAACAGGTCCTGTAGTACCGGTCTCACTGTGCCGCCGTTGGTTGGACACATGGTCCCGCCAACTGTACCCCATGATCCGGCGCAAGGATCTGTTACAAAAGGCATCAAGACCAGATACTAAAGCACAAGATAGCGTCCAGGTTTCACTACCATATAGTAAAATTGGCAGTATCAGGGCCTTAAAGACACGTAACTCGGTCCTTCTGCACAGGTACCAGCATCTCCAAATACTCTTGTTGAGAGTCTGCATGACCCCTGCTGCCAGGCCAATTCGTCTACTGACTTCCTGGTCTGACTGCTCGGAGTCATGAACTGCACTGACAAGGTATATGAAGTTCTCTGTGACCTCGATGTTTTCACCGCAAGCACGTACCGACTGCACAGGGTCTCCTAGTAGGTCCACAAAATCCTGGATCTTGGTCTTGGTCCAGAAGACCTCTAGTCCCAGGGGCTTCGCTTCATTGCTAAATGCATCAAGAGCCGCCACTAGGGTTTCTAAAGATTCAGATAGAATAGCATCATCATCAGCAAAATCAAGGTCTGTAACCTTGATTTTGAAAAGATGAAAATTATTGGTAAAAGAACACAGCCTTGCCTCATACCTGAATTAACAAGGAAGAAGCTCGACAGGCCCAAACCATACTTTACAGCACTCTCCCAGAGTGTTCGCGATGCACGGTATTAAACGCCTTCTTGAGGTCGATGTAAGCTGCGAGCAGCCCACGTCCAAACTCACGATGCCAAGTATACTGAGTAGTGTATTGCCTCGGTGATTGCTGCAGTCCCACCGATCCCCTTTCCCCTTCCAGAGAGGGATGACCACACCCTTCAGCAGGTCAGGGGGAATGGTGCTAGTCTGCCAGATGGCAGACAGGACAGCATGCATCGATTCTTAGGCTGCATCAAGCGTTTCACTCTTGAAGGTGTCCCACAGAAGAACAGGGTCCGTCAGGCCCTCGAGTGCTGTGAGACGACCAGAGATAGCCTCGGCAAATCCCTGGCAAACCCCCGGGCACACTCGTCCTCCCTCAATCTGTCCGCATGAAGCATCCTAAGGTGTTCATTGGAGTGACGGGGATTCTAATGTGGACCCGGAGAGTAGCCACAACTAATCTATGGTCAGTTCCACAGAACTCGGCGCTCCTATACAGTCTGCAGTTCTGGAGGATCCTCCATCGAGTGCTAGCGAGGATGTGGTCGATCTCCTTGGCTACACTACCCGTATCGCTGTACGAAGTCCGGACGCAGATGGGACGACGGGTACCCCCGCTCCCTACCCAAGTCCCAGCGGCCGTACTTGCTGGGTAGGCGGGACATTAACCCTCCCCCCATCACCAACATCTATAAAGGTTGCTGCCAGTTAGGCTTTCTTGGGGAGGCAGACTGGCAAGGCCTGCCTCCCCACGGCCCCATTAACCTCAGTGGGCACGGGGGCACGAGTTAGTACGAAGCCAGGGCGTGTCCACACGCCGGTGGGCCTCCTGCTGCTCCAAGAGCCTCCACAGTTCAGCCTGGAACCGCAAGGTACGTAGTTTCCATGGGTGGCCACGAGGAGGCACTGCAGAAGTCTTGATGATTGTAACAGTTTATCCTATTAATAGAGTCATTCAACCATACCTTGTCACACCAGTTTCATCTAGCAGGAGATATTTGTCCCTATCATTCTGAAATAATTATAATTTTCTCATAATTACCTGTAACAGCAATCCCATGATCATAATTTCGCTGAAATCATCCAAGTGTCATGAAAGCCGATTCCGTCTTTTAAAATCCCTTGCAGACAAATAAATGAAACGAAAGGTAACAAGAACGATACACGTCAAATCTAAGGGGAAATCTAACTTTAAAAGCATCGTATATATATGTAGCATTAATCCCTGTCCACACTATACCACACTAGTTTCATAAACGTTTAGCCAACTATAATGTGAATCCCAATGCTGACGAAGTTACTCTATCAGTTCGTTCGAAATCACATCTTGACCTTTCATTCCTCTCGTATCTTCAGCATCACATTTTCTGTAATTAACAATCATATACATTCCACCACGACATTCAAATTTGACGGCATTCAAAATTTCGATCACGTTAAGGAATCCATCATCACCATTATCATTCTTATCATCATCATCATCATCAACAACAACAAAATCGCCTCGTTAAAACATTCTAAATTTAAATATAATAACAATAGTAAAAACAAATTCTTCGGTACACTTTTTTTTGGCCTCGTTCACGATATATATATACATATATATATATATATATATATATATATATATATATATATATGTATATATGTATATATATGTATATATGTATATATATGTATATATGTATATATATGTATATATATATATATATATATATATATATATATATATATTTATATCTATGACCTTTCATTAACATTAAAAATGACCATGTTCTTCCAACATCCGGAGACTCTAGAAAATGACATATAGTTTGTTCTATAGTCACAAATAAAACGCCAATTTGCATTCGCTAAAAAAACAAAAAAAATGAAAAGAAACGGAGACAGATGATAAAAATAAAATGAAAATAAACACGTAAGAAAGAAAAAAAATCGTAACAGATTCTTCTTATAACAAATATACCAGCAAACAAACAAATAAACAGACAAACAGTAAAGAAATAATAAAATAAATCTAAATTTATTTTTAAAAAAGAAAGGAAATAATAATAAAAGAGAATGGTGACCTAACAAAAAGTTTTAAAAATTTAAGTACAGTAAAATTAAAGTTATCGATTTTAAGAAACAAAACGTAAAAAAAAAAAAAAAAAAAAAAAAAAAAAAAAAAAATCCCCACACGGAGCGTCAAGTTGAAAAGGCGGAAGAGGGAAAAAGGAAAAAGGAAAAAGAGAAGAGAGATAATGGAAGAAAGGAGAAGGGAAAGATAATACAAAGAAAATAACGGGGAAACAAGAAAGACGGATGAAAAAGGAGAAAAGAGAAAATGAGGAGATGAAGAGGAGGGAGAGGAAGAGGAGGGAGAGGAAGAGGAAGAGGAGGGAGAGGAAGAGGAAGAGGAGGAAGAGGAAGAGGAAGAGGAGGGAGAGGAAGAGGAAGAGGAGGGAGAGGAAGAGGAAGAGGAGGGAGAGGAAGAGGAAGAGGAGGGAGAGGAAGAGGAAGAGGAGGGAGAGGAAGAGGAAGAGGAGGGAGAGGAAGAGGAAGAGGAGGAAGAGGAAGAGGAGGGAGAGGAAGAGGAAGAGGAGGAAGAGGAAGAGGAAGAGGAGGGAGAGGAAGAGGAAGAGGAGGGAGAGGAAGAGGAAGAGGAGGGAGAGGAAGAGGAAGAGGAGGGAGAGGAAGAGGAAGAGGAGGAAGAGGAAGAGGAGGGAGAGGAAGAGGAGGGAGAGGAAGAGGAGGGAGAGGAAGAGGAAGAGGAGGGAGAGGAAGAGGAAGAGGAGGGAGAGGAAGAGGAAGAGGAGGAAGAGGAAGAGGAAGAGGAGGGAGAGGAAGAGGAAGAGGAGGGAGAGGAAGAGGAAGAGGAGGGAGAGGAAGAGGAAGAGGAGGAAGAGGAAGAGGAAGAGGAGGGAGAGGAAGAGGAAGAGGAGGGAGAGGAAGAGGAGGGAGAGGAAGAGGAAGAGGAGGGAGAGGAAGAGGAAGAGGAGGGAGAGGAAGAGGAAGAGGAGGGAGAGGAAGAGGAAGAGGAGGGAGAGGAAGAGGAAGAGGAGGGAGAGGAAGAGGAAGAGGAGGGAGAGGAAGAGGAAGAGGAGGAAGAGGAAGAGGAGGGAGAGGAAGAG
>NC_061821.1:43484538-43497038 GCF_019202785.1 Penaeus chinensis | reverse complement strand
GGGAGAGGAAGAGGAAGAGGAGGGAGAGGAAGAGGAAGAGGAGGGAGAGGAAGAGGAAGAGGAGGGAGAGGAAGAGGAAGAGGAGGGAGAGGAAGAGGAAGAGGAGGGAGAGGAAGAGGAAGAGGAGGGAGAGGAAGAGGAAGAGGAGGGAGAGGAAGAGGAAGAGGAGGGAGAGGAAGAGGAAGAGGAGGGAGAGGAAGAGGAAGAGGAGGGAGAGGAAGAGGAAGAGGAGGGAGAGGAAGAGGAAGAGGAGGGAGAGGAAGAGGAAGAGGAGGGAGAGGAAGAGGAAGAGGAGGGAGAGGAAGAGGAAGAGGAGGGAGAGGAAGAGGAAGAGGAGGGAGAGGAAGAGGAAGAGGAGGGAGAGGAAGAGGAAGAGGAGGGAGAGGAAGAGGAAGAGGAGGGAGAGGAAGAGGAAGAGGAGGGAGAGGAAGAGGAAGAGGAGGGAGAGGAAGAGGAAGAGGAGGGAGAGGAAGAGGAAGAGGAGGGAGAGGAAGAGGAAGAGGAGGGAGAGGAAGAGGAAGAGGAGGGAGAGGAAGAGGAAGAGGAGGGAGAGGAAGAGGAAGAGGAGGGAGAGGAAGAGGAAGAGGAGGGAGAGGAAGAGGAAGAGGAGGGAGAGGAAGAGGAAGAGGAGGGAGAGGAAGAGGAAGAGGAGGGAGAGGAAGAGGAAGAGGAGGGAGAGGAAGAGGAAGAGGAGGGAGAGGAAGAGGAAGAGGAGGGAGAGGAAGAGGAAGAGGAGGGAGAGGAAGAGGAAGAGCAGGGAGACGCCAAAGAACACGAAGACCAACCCACCGGCTCCTCGCGTCCTCGTGTTGACCGTCTGCGAAGGCTCCCCGCGACCCACCAGGTTCACGGCGGCGACCTGCACGCGGTAGGTCGAGCCGCAGCGCAGGTTCTCGAGGGCGTGGCTCGTCTCCCCGGGCTCGACCTGCTCCTCCACCCACGCCTGGTCCGTCTCGAGGCTGTAGCGGAGCACGTAGCCTGCGGAGAGGAAGGGCAAAGGGGATAAGGGAGGAGGAGAAGAGGTAAAGGAAGGGGGGGAGGTAAAGGAAGAGGGAGAGGGATAGTGGAAGGGAAGTGATAAAGTGGAAAAGAGGATGTAGCAAAATGAAAAAGGATAAATATAGGGGGAAAAGATAAAGGAAAAGGAAAACAGGGATAAGGGAGCAAGAGAAGGGGAAAAGATTAAGGAAAAGGAAGAAAAGGGATAATGGAAGGGGAAAAGAGAAAAAGATAAAGGAAAAGAAAAATAGAAAAGGGAGAAAGATGAGGGATAGAGGAAAGGGGAAAAAGATGAAGGAAGAAGAGAAATGATACAGGAGGAGCGACAGAGAGCAAACTGAGACATGGATAAACTATTTTCACTGAAAATGTCTTCAAACGCTAACACAGACACCCAAACCAAAACAAAAAAAACACTAACAAAAAAAAAACTACAAAACTCATAATTAAGAAACATAAAATGAATTACAAACAAGTAGTTAACCCCGCACCAAAGAGCTCGGCCTCCCTCCGCCTCTCACCTGTGATGGGCTTCCCTCCGTCGCCCGACGTGTCCCACGACAGGTGGATGGCCGTCTCGGTGGCGTACTGCACCCTCACGGCGGGCGGGGGCGGCGCCTGTACCACCTGCACCACCCACGTCGCCTCGTCGCGCCCGTGCGGGTTCTGGGCGTGGCACGTGTAGTTGCCGGCGATGTCGGGCGTCACCACGGAGGCGTGCAGGGACTGGTCGGGAAGGGTCTGGCAGAGGGAGAAGCCAGGGAGGATGGGGGGGAAGGGAGAGGGGGGAGAGAGGGAGGATGGGGAGGGAGGATGGGGAGGGAAGATGGGGGGGAAGGGAGAGGGGGAATGGGAGGGAGAATGGGGGGGAAAGGGAGAGGGAGAAGAAAGGGAGGATGGGGGGAAGGGAGAGGGAGAAGCCAGGGGGAATGGGGGAAGGGAGAGGGGGAGGAGAGGGGGAATGGGGGGGAAGAGAGGGGGAATGGGGGGAAAGGATAGGGGGAAGAGAGGGGGAAGAGAGGGGAATGGGGGGGAAGGGAGAGGGAGGATGGGGAGGAAGGGAGAGGGGGGAGATAGGGAGAATGGGAGGGAAGGGAGAGGGGAGAGAGAGGGAGAATGGGAAGGAAGGGAGAGGGAGAATGGGAGGGAAGGGAGAGGGAGAAGCGAGGGAGAATGGGAGGAAAGGGAGAGGGGAAGGAAGGGAGCGGGAGGTAGAAGGAGAAAGGGAGAAAGAATAGGGAAGGGGGAGGGAGGAAGGAGGAAGGAGGAAGGGAAAGAGAGATAGAGGGTGAGGAAGGGGAAGGGAGGAAGGGCGAAGACAGAGAGGAAGGAGGCAGGGAGAAGGGTAGGGAGGAGCAGGGGGGAGGGGAGGAGGGCAGAGGGGGAGATGGCAGGGAGGGAGAAGGAGGGAAAGTGGGGGGGGGATCAGAGTGTCATAAGAAGTGTCATGGCTAGTCATGGAAATGCTGTGTCCTTAAGGGTTGATTTAGAGGTAAACAAACAAACAAATACTGCAGCAAACAACTGACATTTCATTTCAAGGAAAAAGATCCAATCCTTTTTCCAAAACCTGACCCTCTTTCGAACAAAAACAGTAACTGATCAGAACCCCTAAGGACCTAACCTCGGTTAATGGAAAAGGTCTTGATAATCAGTCAGTTATTCGATAAATACGAAATGTCAATGGCACTTCTTTTCATACTTATTCATTTATTCATTTATCATATATTAATATATATTATATATATACATTATACATACATATATATACATTATATATACATTATATATACACATATATGTACATATATGTATATATACATATATATAATGTATATATACATATATATATATATATATATATATATATATATATATATATATATATATATATTATCCATTCATTTATTAACATATTTATCAATAACGCTATTTACTTCTATCCTTTTTTACTAAGTTCCTTCCTTGGTTCCTCACCTGTGCGTGCAGGGAGCTGTCGCGGCCTTGGTGGGACCAGGACACGGAGGGCGGCGGCGACCCCACCGCGGCGCACGGCAGCGTCAGCGACGACCCCGCGCGGACCTCCACCGACTGGCCGAAGGACCTGATGCGGGCGGGGACTGCGGGGGGAGGGGGGGAAGACGGGGGGGAGGGAAGACGACAGGGGGGGGAAGACGATGGGGGGGAGGAAGACGGGGGGGGGGAGGAAGACGGGGGGAGGGGAGGAAGACGGGGGGGGGGGAGGAGGAAGGGGGAGGAGGAAGGGGGAGGAGGAAGGGGGAGGAGGAAGGGGGAGGCGGAAGAGGGAGGAGGAAGACGGGGGGGGGGGGAGAAGGAGGAAGGGGGATGAGTTGGTGGAAGAGGGGGTTGGGGGGGAGGAGGAGGAAGGGAGGGGTAGGAGGAGGAAGGGGGGGAGGAGGAGGAAGGGGAGGAGGAGGAGGAAGGGGGGGAGGAGGAGGAAGGGGGAGGAGGTGGAGGAAGGGGGATGGGAGAGGAAGAGGAAATGGAGAATGGACAGGATGATGAGGAGTGACGAGAGGGAGAAGGAGGAGGAGGAAGGGGGAGAAAATTGATAAGGAAACATTACTTTAAAAAAAAATCCCGAGGAAAGTAATAGCAAAAATAAACCTTTATATTTTCAAAATGATTACAATTACTCAGAGTTAAACTAACTTAATCGTCAAAGGCATACAATTTCCCCGACACTACACGTCATCAACTTGAAAAAAAAATTAAAACCAAGCCACACGAACGAAATCGCAGGCGGCCTACCGATGGTGGACGGGCTTTCGGACACCACCCTCGACGCCGCGCCCTCGCCCACCCGCGTCGACGCCGTCACCCAGAACTCGTAGCGGGCGTGGGCGTCCAGATCGCCCACCTTCCAGCTCAGCTCCACCCACGGCACCGCGCCCACGTCGGCGGTCACGGCGATGTCGCGGGTGGCCTGGGGGGAGGGGAGGGAAGGAGGGTGGGGAAGGGGGGAAGGGGGGAAGGAGGGATGGAGAGGAGGGAGGGAAGGGAAGGGAAGGGAAGGGAAGGGAAGGGAAGGGAAGGGAAGGGAAGGGAAGGGAAGGGAAGGGGAGGCAGGGAAGGGGAGGGAAGGAAAGGGAGGGGAGGGGAGGGAGGGAAGGGGAGGGAAGGAAAGGGAGGGGAGGGGAGGGAGGGAAGGGGAGGGAAGGAAAGGGAGGGGAGGGGAGGGAGGGAAGGGGAGGGAAGGAAAGTGAGGGGAGGGGAGAGAGGGAAGGGAGGGAAGGGAGGAAGAGAAAAGGGAGGGAGGCAGGGAGGGTAAGAGAGGGAAGGAGGGAGGGTAAGAGAGTGAAAGAGGGAGGATAAAGAGGGAGGGAGGGAGGAAAGGAAGAGGACGAAATGAGAAAGAAAAAGGAGAAGTGGAAGGAAGGTAGGAAGGAAGGAAGCAAATAATGAATAATCGAAGGAAAATGGAGGGAGAGGAATGGAGAGGAAGAGAGGGAAATTGAGTCGGGAGGAGGACGGAAGCGAAGGAGGGAGGTGGGAGGAGCAAGAGAAGCAGGGAAGTGGCGAGAGAGAGAAAAAAAATCATTGTCAGTGTGCCATCATATATTCTTTTTTATATAGATTCATCATGCACCACAAAATACAAAGCAGTCATGATAACACAGAGATTAAACAAATTCATGAGAAAAATATATCCTCAACATTACAAGTAGTTTACCCACATTGTGAGAACAGCATTCATCAAGTATCACATACCGTCGCCAGCTCATAGCAAACACCATAACACCAGCAGTCATCACATCAGTCATCACAGCACCAGCAGTCATCATAACAGCAGCAGTCATCGCGACAATAACAGTTATCATAACAGCAGCAGTCATCGCGACAATAACAGTCATCATAACAGCAGCAGGCATCGCGACGCCAGCAGGCATACCTCCAACAGTCATCACACAACCATCAATCACACCATCACCAGTCATCCTATCAGTTATCACACTACTAGCAGTCATCAAAGCACCAGCGGACACATCCCCGCCAGTCATCCCGCCAGCAGTCATCCCGCCAGCAGACATCCCGCCAGCAGTCATCCCGCCACCAGTCATCCCGCCACCAGTCATCCCGCCACGGCCACGTACCAGATGGGCATTGAGGGGCCTGTAGTAGAGCGTGTACTGCAGCAGGACGCCGTTGGGGCGCGAGGGCGGCAGCCACGACACCACCACCTGGTCGCGGGCGGCGGGGAGGGCGCGGATGGCGGAGGGCGCGCCGGGCACTGCGGGGGCGAGGGGCGGATCAGAGAGAGGGATGAATGATGGGGGGGAATCAGAAGAGTGATGAGGGAAGGGAGGTGAGGGAGGCCGATAAAACTAGGAGGCGCAGAGGTAGAGAAAGCGACGGATGAACGAAATATGTATGAACACACACATGATATGTATGTATATATATATATATATATATATATATATATATATATATATATATGTATATATGTATATATGTATATATGTATATATGTATATATGTATATATGTATATATGTATATACATATATACGTATATCTGTATATACGTATATCTGTATATACGTATATCTGTATATACGTATATATGTATATACGTATATACGTATATACGTATATACGTATATACGTATATATGTATATACGTATATATGTATATACGTATATATATGTATATATACATATATATACGTATATATACGTATATATATGTATATATATGTATATATATATATATAATGTGTGTATATATATGTATATATATGTATATATATGTATATATATGTATATGTATTTATATATATGTCTATGTATATATATGTATGTACATATAAATAAATAAATATATATATATATATATATGTATATATATATGTATATATATATGTGTATATGTATATATATATGTATGAATATATAAATGTGTATATATATATGTATGTATTTATAAATGTGTATATATATGTATAAATATATATGTATATATATGTATATATATTTATATATGTATATATATATGTATATATATGTATATATTTATATATGTATATATATATATATTTGTGTGTGTATATCTATATCTTTATATATCTTTATATATCTCAATATCTATATATATCTATATATCTATATATATCTATATATCTATATATCTATCTTTATATCTATATATATATCTATATGTGTATCTATATATATCTATATATATATATATCTATATATATATCTATATGTATATCTATATATATATATATAAATATATCTATATATCTATATATATCTATATATCTATATATCTATCTAAATATCTATATATATATATCTATATCTATATCTATATCTATATCTATATCTATATCTATATCTATATCTATATCTATATCTATATCTATATCTATATCTATATCTATATCTATCTATCTATCTATCTATATATATATATATATATATATGTGTGTGTGTGTGTGTGTGTGTGTGTGTGTGTGTGTGTGTGTGTGTGTGTGTATTATATATCCCAATGCCGCCGGGGAAAATGAACAAAAAATGGGGAAAATGCTGTGCCTATTTTCTATATTTTTTGTGAAATGTCTGCCCATAGATTGCTCTGCTAGTGCTCAGCCACAAAGGAGTCAATTAGTAGACCTTGTGACCTTACATGATTTGAATTGGCGGGAAAAACGTATTTTTTACTAGTGGTATGAATATCGATGGTGTTATTTTTATTATAAACATTATAATTATTATAATGTTTTTTACCATTAGTAACAGCAAAATAAGATAACGTAAAATATTTCGTAAATCAAAGAAAAGGGTGAACGGGCGAGACGGGCAGTACTTGTACCTGGTTCATTGGTGACTTAGTACAAGTATAGCCATCTATGTGTAAAAACAATCAAACAATTACAGTGGGCATAGCACGTGTCTACACGTCGTACCCGTCGGCAAGGGGATATATATACATATATAACCACCCTTATAAAGTAAGAAAGAAAGAAAGAAAACCGCAAGACAAAGTCATGTTCATATCTCCCCCCGTGACGCATCTCCCGTCCTTCCTACCGTCCTGCAGCGTGGTGCAGAAGGAGGCCGCGGACATGACGCCGTCGCCGGCCGAGGTGAAGGCCAGCACGCGGACGCTGTAGTTGGTGAAGCGCCCGAGGCCCTGCAGGTTCGTCTCAAGGTTCGTGGTTCGCTTCACCTCCACGGCGTTCGAACCTGGGGGGGAGGGGGGGGGAGAGGGAGAAATGAATATTTTGGATAATTACATTTTTTTAATCATTCGCATTAATCATACAGTTATTCTAGATTATTCTTATTATCCTTCCACCATCATGACATAACTACCGTTATCATTTATCTGTGTTTACCCCCGTCTTTAGCATACAAGACAATGATATTCCACCAATACTACTACCACTATTACCGCGAAAACAATTCATCTCATTCAATAAACACACACTTATTGAAGAAAAACAATCTACCTCCATCATACGTGATTCTCTTGCAGAAATCTCATCGCAACATCGGAAACAGACAAATATACCCACAACAGCAGTTTTAACCTTCAGTAACGGTGGTTCCTTTATGAAGAGAGAGAGAGAGAGAGAGAGAGAGAGAGAGAGAGAGAGAGAGAGAGAGAGAGAGAGAGAGAGAGAGAGAGAGAGAGAGAGAGAGAGAGAGAGAGAGAGAGAGAGGGAGATAGAGAGAGAGAGAGAGAGAGAGAGAGAGAGAGAGAGAGAGAGAGAGAGAGAGAGAGAGAGAGAGAGAGAGAGAGAGAGAGAGAGAGAAAGGGAGAGAGAGAGAGAGAGAGAGATAGATCAAATTCGCCCCTTACCCCTTACTTTCAATACTGATTGGCCTCCTAGCAAACCATAGAAAAATAATCATTTTCAATGCCGAGGTAGTCAGGGTCGCCGATAACAAAAAAGAAAGAAAGTTAAATGAAAAACTCCTCGACTGGCCATTGAAACCTGCACCGCTGCCCTTCGGCCTCACCTTCAATGTTGGTGGTCCTCTTGTAGTAGACCTTGTAGCCTTGCACCGGGCCGTTGGAGAGGTTCAGCGGCAGCGGGTTCCAGCGCACCCTCAGCGCCTGCGACGAGAGGGGGTCGCACTGCACGGCCTTCGGGGGGGCGGACGGCACTGGGGAGGGGAGGGGGAGGGGGGCGGGCTTTGAGAGGGGGCTGTTGGGCTTTTTTAGCATTGCTGTCGTTTGTAAAGTGTCTTTGTTATTGTTATTATGTAGTGTGTCTTTTCCATTGGTATCTTTTATATGTATTATGGTTATCAATTACAAGCATTTCGATTACTGTCCATTTTTGTAAATGTTCTTATTTATGTTATCATATATGTGTCTTTGTTACCGTTCTCACTTATAAATATCTATATTATTATCATCATTATCATTGGATAAATTGATGATTTTATCCTGTATGTTTTTTTTCGAGATTGTAATCATTATCAATTCATTATTTCAATAATTAATTTATTCGTGCACTGAATCCTAGACTGATAATTTTATCCCTTTTTTTTATCAAGATTGTTAGTATCATCAGCAATGTAATATTATCCTTCACTGTCAAAATCCCACCTTTCTAATACCCTGTCAAACTAACAAACAAAACCTGCAATAGAACAAAACACTGTACCACGAACATGAAAATAAATGCATAAATAAGTACGTAGAGATATAATGGATACACAAACCAATAAATGAATAAGAGAAACAAATGCACAGATAACTTTATGAAGAAAACACGAAACTGCTCAACCGCAACCTCCGACTCCCTCAAATAAACAAATAAACAAACAAACAAATGATTAGATAAATGACGAAACAAATAAATAAACAGAGAAATGGAACAAATAAACAGAGAAATGACGAGACAGAGAAACAGAGAAACAGATGAGCAGACGAGCAGAGAGCGAGCAGCAGGACCGACCTCCCTGGCTGGTGGTGACGGTGACGGGGTGCGCGGGGGGGCCGGCGCCCACCTGGTTGATGGCCCTGACGGTGACGCTGTAGGCGGTGTAGTGGCGCAGACTGCCGATCTCGGCCGCCATGGCTCCCCCTCGCACGCTGCGCCACCGGTACTCGGAGGCCTCGCCCTCGTCGGCCTCGCGGAAGCCCACCTGGTAGCCCGTCACTTCGCCGGGACTCAGGTGCGCCGCTGGGGCCTGCGGGGAGGGGGGGGGGGGGTTAGAGGGGGGCTGGGGGGGGCTAATGGGGGTGAGATTAGAGGGGGCCAAGGGGGGAGTGTCTACAACGTGGATTTGCATATGGACAGACAGACCCAAACACGCTCACACACAGGTGCGTACGGAGAGAGAGCAAGAGGAATTGGGAGCGATAGATCGATAGATGGAGAGAAAGACTCAGAAGCTCAGCCAGACAGATTGATGGATAGAAGGATATTAACTCAGGGGACTGGAATAGACCCAGAGGGCCAACGGGATCTGCCGCCTGACCTGCCACGAGAGGCTGATGGTGGCCTGCTGGCGCCCGCTGGCTCGGAGGCGCGTGGGCGGGGCGGTGGGCGGCTCCTGCAGGGTGGTGATGCTGAGGGTGGGCGAGGGCGGCGAGGACCCGCGGGCGTTCACTGCCAGCACCTGCACGTGGTAGGCCTGGCCGGGGGAGAGGCCCTGTGGGTGGGGGAGGGGGGGGGGGGTTAGGTTCCTGTGAATAGGTTTTTTTCTTCCTTAGATGGCTATGATTATGCTTGTGGTTCCGTCAGGATTTTTTTCTCTTATGGATATTCTAAAGAGATGCAATTGAGATTATACGGAACAAACGTAATCTAAAATATTGTCATTGTGACAATTGAGAGAGAGATAAATCGATAAATCGCAATGAAAGCGACTAATATTTTCTAGAATATTTTCAGAGACAATAATAGGAGGAAAAAAGAAGATACTGAAAAGATCCTTCCAGGGAGCGTTGCGATAAAGCCTTCACGAATGCACGAAGCGCATCAAAAGGAAACCGAATGGGCGTCCGTACCTTGAGCGTGGCCTCCGTCAGGTCGGGCGGCAGCGTGGTGTTGGTGGGCGTGGGCGGCGAGACACCGCGGGCGGGCCAGTGCTGCAGCATGTAGTGGGTGAGGGGCGAATTGCCGTCGAAGGGCGGCGCCCACGCCAGCGACACCTGGCGGCTCGTCACCTCCCTCACGTGCACGTGGGCGGGGGGGTCCGGCCTCTCTGCGGGTGTGGGCGGGGTCAGACCGAGGGGGCGTGTCACAATTTGGCATTCTTATTCAGTGCGTTTTGGGCGGTAAAAGAAAAGCGGTGCTGGGGGAGAGGCCGCGAGGGGCCTCTGGACACACATGCATGCAGATGGGAACCCACACACGCATATATGTATGCATATATATATATATATATATATATATATATATATATATGTATAATATGTATATACATATATATACCACACATACACTTTCACTTTCTCTCCCTCCATCTCCTCCTCCCTCATCCCCTTCCTTTACCCCTCCCACTCCCTCCCCTCCTCCCTCCCCAGTTCTTCTCCTACTCCCTCCCCTGCCCCATGCCCACCCCCTGCCCTCCCTATCCTGCCCCATGCCCACCCCTGCCCTCCCTCTCCTGGCCCCTGCCCTCCCTCTCCTGGCCCCTACCCGCCTCTGCTCACCCTCTCCTGCCCCCTGCCCTCCCTCTCCTGGCCCCTGCCCTCCCTCTCCTGGCCCCTACCCGCCTCTGCTCACCCTCTCCTGCCCCCTGCCCTCCCTCTCCCGCCCGCGACCTACCGACGACGTTGACGAAGAATGTCCTGGAGTCGGTGCCGTAGCGGTTGGCGACCTGGCACGTGTAGACGGCGGCGTGCGAGCGGGTCGTCGGGTTCATGAGCAGCACCGACGTCCGGCCGCCGTCCTGCACGCGGAACTCCATGCCCGAAGGACCCGACCCTGCGGCAGGGTGTTTAAGAGTGGTTAGGGAGGGGGAGGGTGGGGGGGGGAAGGGTGAGAGGTGAGGAGGAAGGATGGGGAGCGGGAAGGTGTGGGGGAAGAGGAAGGGGAAGGGTGAGGGGGAAGGGTGAGGGGGAAGGGTGAGGGGGAAGGGTGAGGGGGAAGGGTGAGGGGGAAGGGTTAGGGGGAAGGGTGAGGGGGAAGGGTGAGGGGGAAGGGTGAGGGGGAAGGGTGAGGGGGAAGGGTGAGGGGGAAGGGTGAGGGGGAAGGGTGAGGGGGAAGGGTGAGGGGGAAGGGTGAGGGGGAAGGGTGAGGGGGAAGGGTGAGGGGGAAGGGTGAGGGGGAAGGGTGAGGGGGAAGGGTGAGGGGGAAGGGTGAAGGGGGAAGGGTGAGGGGGAAGGGTGAGGGGGAAGGGTGAGGGGGAAGGGTGAGGGGGAAGGGTGAGGGGGAAGGGTGAGGGGGAAGGGTGAGGGGGAAGGGTGGAGGGGAAGGGTGAGGGGGAAGGGTGAGGGGGAAGGGTGAGGGGGAAGGGTGAGGGGGAAGGGTGAGGGGGAAGGGTGAGGGGGAAGGGTGAGGGGGAAGGGTGAGGGGGAAGGGTGAGGGGGAAGGGTGAGGGGAAGGGTGAGGGGGAAGGGTGAGGGGGAAGGGTGAGGGGAAGGGTGAGGGGGAAGGGTGATGGGTAAAGGGTGATGGGGGAAGGGTGATGGGTGAAGGGTGATGGGGGAAGGGTGAAGGGTGAGGGGAAGGGTGAGGGGGAAGGGTGAAGGGGGAAGGGTGAGGGGGAAGGGGTGAGGGGAGGGTGAAGGGGAAGGGTGGGGGGGAAGGGTGAGGGGGAAGGGTTGAGGGGGAAGGGTGAGGGGGAAGGTTGGGGGGGGAAGGGTGAGGGGGAAGGTGTGGGGGGAAAGGTGTGAGGGGAAGGGATGAGGGGGAAGGGTGAGGGGGAAGGGTGAGGGGAAGGGTGAGGGGGAAGGGTGAGGGGGAAGGTGTGAGGGGAAGGGTGAGGGGAGGGAAGGGTAAAGGGGAAGGGTGGAGGGGGAAGGAAAGGGGGGAAGGGGGAAGGGTGAGGGGGAAGGGGTGAGGGGGAAGGGGTGGAGGGGGAAGGGTGAGGGGGAAGGGTGAAGGGGAAGGGTGAGGGGGAAAGGGTTTGAGGGGGAAGGGTGAGGGGGAAGGGTGGGGGGAAGGGTGTAGGGGGAAGGGTGAGGGGGAAGGGTTGAAGGGGAAGGGTGAGGGGGAAGGGGTGAAGGGGAAGGGTGAGGGGGCAAGGGTTGAGGGGAAGGGTGAGGGGGAAGGGTGGGGGGAAGGGTGAGGGGGAAGGGTGAGGGGGAAGGGTGAGGGGGAAGGGTGAGGGGGAAAGGGTGAGGGGGAAGGGTGAAGGGGAAGGGTGAGGGGGAAGGGTGAGGGGGAAGGGTGAAGGGGAAGGGTGAGGGTGAAGGGAAAGGGTGAGGGTGAGGGGAAAGGGTGAGGGGGAAGGGTGAAGGGGAAGGGTGAGGGGGAAGGGAGAGGGTGAGGGTGAGGGGGAAGGGTGAGGGGGAAGGGTGAGGGGGAAGGGTGAGGGGGAAGGGTGAGGGGGGAAGGGTGA
>NC_061821.1:43475395-43476938 GCF_019202785.1 Penaeus chinensis | reverse complement strand
GGTTGTCATTTGTTATTTGATCAGTGTTGCTTGTGTTTTATTGCTTTTTTGTTGTCATTTGCGAATTGTTTTTGTTGTTGCTGCTTTTGTTAGTCTCTCTTATTTCTATGGTTGCTCTTTTTGTTTTTAAGTTTGATCTTTCTTTATTTATTCGCACATTTGTTGTTATTATTATTATCTAGCGTAATATTAAACGAAATTTGTGTACATGCAATAGCGTCCTATCAGAATAACGCAAGTGTATAGCAATATAAAGCAAAGACTTACACTGTTTAACACGAAGAAACCTTTGAAGAAACATGGTTTTTCTAATTCCAATTTTCGATAATAAAATTCAGTTCCAAATAACAGTTTTGAAGATTATCAACAAACTTTGAAAATAATGCTGACCTTATGTCAATCCGCTTCAAAACATGAGCTTTCAATAATCTAAAAGCAGGTATGACTTAGATATTTCATTCTGAATATTTGGTATTGAGCGAAATGCGTCGTTTCGTTTATGAATTTCAAAGGGCGTATTCTACTCCAGAGCTCATAGCTAATACACTCCGCCCTAGATGACAGTCCCGAAAAGGAATCTTTCTCTAAATCAATTCCTAAATGGCAGATCTGAATGTCCGAATTGTAATTCTGAATATCACATTGCCCGTTCTCTTCTGCTCGATTCTAGCCTGTCTATTTCGCTCCTTTCTCTTTCTGTTTCTCTCTCCCTACCACACTCTGTCTCTGTTTCTCTTTATCTCTCTCTTCCTCTTTCTCTTTTTCTTTACCTCCCTCTCCCAATCCCTCCCTCCCTCCCTCCCTCTCTCCATCATCCTCCCTCACTCCCTCCCTTCTAGACCCTGTCTATTTCGCTCCTTCTTTCTCTTTCCGTTTCTCTCTCCCCACCACACTCTGCCTGTGTCTGTTTCACTTTATCTCTCTCTTCCTCTTTCTCTATTTCTTTACCTCCCTCTCCCTATCCCTCCCTCCCTCCCTCCCTCTCTCCATCATCCTCCCTCACTCCCTCCCTCCCCTCTCCCCCTCCCTCTCTCCCTCCCCCCCCCCCCCCTCCCCCCTCCTCCTCAGAGACGGCCTCTGACACGGAATTCCTCGCGATTCTACTCAGGGCGGAAGATCATTTCTAATGAAGACCTCGAGATGATTGGGCCACGTGAGGTGATGAGGATAATCGGGGGGGGGGGGGGGGGGCAGGATGATAACGTTGGAGGATGCCGAAGGGAGGGAGGGTAGAGGGCAGGGGGATCCTTGGGGGGTGGGGTGCAGTAGGATTTCAGCTGTAGGATTCCCGCGCGGGGCAAGGACGGGGCATTTCGATCGGGTCACCGCAGGATTCTAGATGGATGGACGGATAGATAGATAGATAGATAGATAGATAGATAGATGGAAGGATAGAGGTTTAGATAGATAGATGGGTAGATGTATATACAGATAGATAGATAAATGGATGGATGAATTGATAAATAGGTAGATAAATAGATAAATGGATAGACAGAGAGTTAGACAGATGGAGGGAGGGAGGGATAGATGGATAGATAGAAAG
>NC_061821.1:43460395-43462895 GCF_019202785.1 Penaeus chinensis | reverse complement strand
CCTCCCACCACTTGAGGTATTCCCCGTCCGGCCCTTCGTTCACATACACGAGTGCAGGACAAGTTTGAAAGAGAGGCTGGAGAAAAAAAAAAAAAAAAAAAAAAAAGAAGGAAAAAAAACTACTAATTAAGGTTCGTCATTAGCTACTCGTTGTTTTCGGGGAAAGGAAAAAAGGCGAAGGAAGGGAAGAAGAAGGAGGAGGGGGGGAGGAGGAATAAGGGAAGGAGGAGGAGGAAGGAAGGAGGAAGAGGTAGGGGGAGGGGGGAAGAGAAGAGGGTTTGAAAATGGAAGGAGGAGGAGAAGAAGGAAGAGGAGGAGGAGGAGGAGGGGAGGAAGGGAAGGAGGAGGAGGGGAGGAAGGAAAGGGGGATTGAAAAGAGGAAGGAGGAGGGAGGGAAGAGAGGAAGGGGAGGGAAAGGGGGAAGGAGAGGAAGGGTGGAGGGGAGGAGAAGCGGGAGGGAGGGATAGGGTAGAGAGAGGGTGGGATGGAGAGAGGGGGATTTGGGGGGAAGAAAGAGGGAGTGGGGATGAGGAGGGAGGGAAGGAAGGGCGAGGGAGAGGTTGGGGAAGGGAGAAAGGGGGATTAAAGACGAGGGAGAGAGTGGAAGAGAGAGGCGGAGTAAAAGAATGAGGACGAGAGAAATATAGGGAGAGGAAAGACCTAGAGGGAAAGGAAGATAAAGTGAGTGGGAGGGAGGGAGGGAAGGAGAGAGAGAGAGAGAGAGAGAGAGAGAGAGAGAGAGAGAGAGAGAGAGAGAGAGAGAGAGAGAGAGAGAGAGAGAGAGAGAGAGAGAGAGAGAGGGAGAGAGAGGGAGAGAGAGAGAGGGAGAGAGAGAGAGGGAGGGGGAGAGAGAGAGAGAGAGAGAGAGAGAGAGAGAGAGAGAGAGAAGAGAGAGAGAGAGAGAGAGAGAGAGAGAGAGAGAGAGAGAGAGAGAGAGAGAGAGAAAGCAAGAAGAACCGAAGAACAAAAAAACAAAAACAAAAGTGGAAGCAAACAGAGAAAGAACAAAGGAGAGCGACGAAGAGACAAGAACACAGACAGGCAGACAGACAGACAGACAGAAGACCCCCTTCAAGGAAATGAAAACAAACCGCCATCACACAAACTTGCTAATAGCTTTCCAATCCCATTTTCCGGAGCGACAGCATTTTCATTTCCAAATAACTGATAGTCTAATACCTTTTGATACAATAGATTTTTTAAAGAGAAGAAAAAATGATAATGAGCAGGTGGAGATGGAGGACGGAGGAGGAGGAGGAGGAAGAAGAGGAGGAGGAGGAAAAGTGGAGTAGGAGGAGAAGGGGAAGGAGGAGAAGGAGGAATAGGAGGAAGGGAGAAAGAGAAGAGGAGATCTGAGGAAATTGAAAAAAGGGGGGGGGGGGGTTAGGAAAGGAAATAGAGGGAAGGAGTGGGAGAGCATACAAGGAAGAAAAGGAGGAGGAGGAGGTTAAGGAAGAGAAAGAAAATGATGGATAAATGTAACCAGTAGAATGCGAAGAGGAAGAGCATAAACTTATGTTGATAGTAATAGGAAAAGGACGAGAAATGATAAATCTTAAAAATAAGAAAAACAAGAAATTGATTAAGAGGATAAAAATAATAATAATAATAACAATAATACTGATAACAATAATAATACTGATAACAAAAATGATAATAATAACAATGATAATCATAATAACAATAATAATAATAATGATAATAATAATAATAATGATAATAATAATAATGATAATAATAATAATAACAACAAAAACGAGGAAGAAGATGACCACCATAAAATAATCAAAACAGCCAAAATTTCGGAAAACAGAGCCACCACAAACAATGAAATGCAAACGCCAACTAAAAACGCCATCCGGAAATGCGATTGTCCGAGCTGGCCCATTAGAACGAGGCCATTTTGAGTGTCTGCGCGATATTAGCGAGCAAGACGATTACAGCGAATGCACTGCTAATGTTTACGAAGCCCTGACACGAAAAAAAGGCTTTAAGTCACGAATGTTTTGCTGGATGGAGCCGGGGGAGGGGGGTGGAGGAGGAAGAGGAGGAGGGGGGTAGGAGGGGGAAGTGGAGGAGGAGGAAGAGGAGGAGGAGGAGGAGGAGGAGGGGGGGAGGAGGAGGAGGAGGGGGGGGGGGGAGGAGGAGGAGGGGGGGGAGGAGGGGGAGGAAGAAGAAGAAGAAGAAGAAGAGGAGGAGGAGGAGGAGGAGGAGGAGGAGGAGGAAGAGGAAGAGGAGGAGGGGGGGGGGCGGTAGGAGGGGGAGGTGGAGGAGGAGGGAGGGGAGGAGGGGGAGGTGGAGGAGGAGGAGGAGGAGGAGGAAGGGGAAAAGTATTGAGAATTGGAGAAAGAGGTGATGAAAGGGGTGGGGTGGGGAGAAAGGGAGAGGAGTAAGCCGAATTGGAGGAGGAGGAGAAAAGAGAGAGAGGATTAGAGTAAGAGGAAATAAAAGGAGAATCGGAGGTTGAGAGAAATTAAGGAAGAGAAAAGTACGGATAACT
>NC_061821.1:43450395-43452895 GCF_019202785.1 Penaeus chinensis | reverse complement strand
CTCTCTCTCTTTCTCTCTCTTTCTGTCTGTGTGTGTGTCTATGTCTGTGCCTGTGCCTGTGTCTGTGCCTGTGCCTGTGTCTGTGCCTGTGTCTGTGCCTGTGTCTGTGCTTGTGTCTGTGTCTGTGCCTGTGCCTGTGATTGTGTTTGTGTCTGTGCATGTGTCTGTGCTTGTGTCTGTGCCTGTGTCTGTGTCTGTGCTTGTGTCTGTGTCTGTGCTTGTGTCTGTGTCTGTGCTTGTGTATGTGCCTGTGTCTGCGTCTCTCTCTCTCTCTCTCGCTCTCTCTCTCTCTTTTTCTCTCTCTCTCTTTCTCTCTCTCTCTGTCTGTGTCTGTGTCTATGTCTGTGTCTGTGCCTGTGTCTGTGCTTGTGTCTGTGCCTGTGTCTGTGCTTGTGTCTGTGTCTGTGCCTGTGTCTGTGCCTGTGTTTGTGTCTGTGCCTGTGTCTGTGCTTGTGTCTGTGCCTGTGTCTGTGTCTGTGCCTGTGTCTGTGCTTGTGTCTGTGTCTGTGCTTGTGTATGTGCCTGTGTCTGTGTCTGTGCCTGTGTCTGTGCCTGTGCCTGTGTCTCTCTCTCTCTCTCTCTCTCTCCCTCTCTCGCTCTCTCCGTCTATCTAGCTATCTATCTCTATCACAAAGGGATGATGGCAGTAACAACAACGGTTATAATAACGATGATAATAATAATAATCATAATAATAACGGTAATAGTGACAATAGTACTACTGCTACTACTAATTATTATATCAAAAATAACAATAATGATAACAATATAAATAATGACATTAATAATAATGATAATCATGACAATAATAATAAAAACAACAATAGCAATTATTATTATCAACATCATTCATTAGTATCATCGTTATTGTTATCATTGTCATCACCACCATTAATATCCTGACAAGAGATTGAAAACACTAAAGACGATACTCCAACCACCAGCAGCAGCGGCATCGCCTTCGCCAGCGCCCTCTGCCGCGCCACTCACTGAGGACGTCGAGGATGAAGGAGGCGGTGGCGGTCCTGCCCTGCGCGTTGGAGGCCGTGCACGTGTAGCGGCCGACGTCCTGCTCGGCCTCCACGCTCTGGAACACGAGGCTGCCGTCCGCCCGTGGGGACCGGCGCGGCTTCGGGCTCAGGGGGCGGCCGTGCAGCGTCCACGCCACGGCCTTGATCGGGTAGCCGGCCACGGGGCACACCACCGTCGCCTCCGCCCCGTCCACCACCGTCACGTTGGAGGGCGTGCGGCTGCTGGGGGGGCCTGGTGGAAGGGGGGGGGGGCAAGAATGCATGATTAGAACGATTATCATTGCATGTTATTACAGCATTATATATCAGAACTGGGACTCAGTACATGACTTGTAATGATAGGAAAATAGCATCAAATACCCCTTAAGTCCCTCTCTGTCGCCCTTCCCGCCGCCCCTGCCCCTGGCGCCCCTGCCCCTGGCGCCCCTGCCCCTGGCGCCCCTGCCCCCGACGCCCCTGCCCCTGGCGCCCCTGCCCCTGGCGCCCCTGCCCCTGGCGCCCCTGCCCCCGACGCCCCTGCTCCTGGCGCCCCTGCCCCTGGCGCCTCTGCCCCTGGCGCCCCTGCCCCTGGCGCCCCTGCCCCTGGCGCCCCTGCCCCTGGCGCCCCTGCCCCTGGCGCCCAGGCCCCCGACGCCCCTGGCGCCCCTGCCCCTGGCGCCCCTGCCCCTGGCGCCCAGGCCCCCGACGCCCCTGCTCCTGGCGCCCCTGCCCCTGGCGCCTCTGCCCCTGGCGCCCCTGCCCCTGGCGCCCCTGCCCCTGGCGCCCCTGCCCCTGGCGCCCCTGAACCCCTGGCGCCCTCGACCTGACCCACCGTAGACGTTGAGCCTGGCGCTGTGCTCGACCCTGCCGGCGGAGTTGGCGGCGGCGCAGGCGTAGAGGCCACCGTCCATGTGTCCGGCGCTGCTGATGTTCACCTGGCTGACCACCTGGCCGCCCACGTCCACCCACGCGCCCACGCTCACCCGCTGGCCGCCGTAGTGCCCGCTGGAGGGCGTGAGTGGGCGGCCGTCCAGCGTCCAAGTGATGACGGGCGTCGGGTGGCCGAGGGCGGTGCACTTGAGGGACACGGGAGGACCCGGCTGCAGCGTCTGCTCGATGAACGTGTGGCGGAGGCTGGGCACGGAGTCTGGGCGCGGGGGGGGGGGGGGGGGTAAGGGTAGTTTCATGAGGTTTTAATATCAAATATCAGTGTTGCAATGCCATAATAAGTTAATATAGTACACGGGCAAGACATTCCTATTTAAGCCATTTGATCAAATTTTCATAGAAAAAAAACTGGGACAGCAGGTAGGCTAATAATCACAAAAATACGAAATGAGCATTATATATGACATCTTGACAATATAAAGTATATACTAAATATCACGGTCACAAATTCATGTTCACTAAGTTGCTGACATTTTCAAAACAAATAAATCCTGAAGACCTTGTCATGAGAATGAGCATCAAGGAAGTCGATTAAAGTGAAC
>NC_061821.1:43440395-43445395 GCF_019202785.1 Penaeus chinensis | reverse complement strand
AACCAGGTCATGTTATTAGATTTCCATGATCTTAATGAAGAAATTGTCTTCACCAAATCGTCTAAGTGCTTTCTACTGTTAGGAATGACGTCCATTTTTGCTTACGCTGAGGCTAGAGGATTCAGAGTCATTTAACCCAGCGGGCTTATTTACTGCCCCCCTTTAGAATTGAGTGAGTTTTGTTACCTCCAGATGGCTCCACGTGCGCTCAGCAGCAAGGAGTCTCTCAGGTGGCCCTCGTGACCGATCCTGATTTCCTCATTCCTTGAACTGGCGGGAAAATGCGTTTTTCTTTCCAATATTATTAACATTGACATTGTTATCATTCTTATCGATATTCTGAATATTAAATTGCTATTGAAAAATTAATAATATCAAAGACAATAAAATGATAGAAGTGAAGCTTGCAAAAACAGAAGGAAAAGGGTAAACAGAGGAGAGAGGTAAGACGAATAGCAGACTCCTTGGTGACTCAGCACTTGTAGAGCCATCGACGGGTAAAGACTTTGATTACAGTGGGCATGACACTGAAGCCTTGCTACCCGCGCTCATTGGGTTAAGGGAAAAAGCTTTTTGATTATTTCGACATAACGGCTTGACAACATTGCCCTCCTAAAAAAAACAACAAGAAAAAAAACAAGAAAAAAACAACTTTTTGTTATCCTTTATCATCTGAACAAATGGTATTTCATATTACATCATTCATTTCATATTTCATCATTCAGTTATTATTCCATTCTTATTTTTAAAGTCAACAGAATTCCAAAATTAAAAAAAGTTAAACTTTCCAAAAATTACAGATAAACAAAGATAAAATTGATAAAGGATAACAAAAAAGAAAGAAAATAAAGATGAACAAAGCAACGGCGAAAGAAACAAATAAAAAAGATAAGGAAGAGAAAGTAAGATTTAGATGTTTTCTGATAAAACAACAACAACAACAACAAACACAGGAAAGGTATTATCAAATTCTCTCAACAAAATTGTATTGGAAGCTGCCAATTCTGATCATAAATGACAGGCTGACGAGCGGGAAGGGCGCCCAGAAATTAATCTGGAACTAATTGAGGAAAGGAAAAAAATATATAAACATATTTCTCTTTTGTCTGTCTCGGTCCTAATATCAGTCTGTCCAATCTCTCTTTTTTATCAAACACTCGCTATCCTTCTCTCTCCCTCTCTCTCTCTCCCTCTCCCTCTCTATGTGCGTGTCTTAGTCTCTTTGTCCGTCTGTCTGTCTCTTATCTATCTGTCTCTCTCTCTCTCCCCTCCTCTCTCTCTCTCACTTTCACTCTCACCCTCCCTCTCGCCCTCTCTCCCTCCTTCACTCCCCCTCCCCCTCCCCTTCCCTCCCCCCTCCCTCCCTCTTCCCCCCTCCCCTTCCCTCCCCCCTCCCCTTCCCTCCCCCCTCCCCCTTCCCTCCCCCCTCCCCTTCCCCCCTCCTCCTTTATCGCATCCTCTCGATCCACCGGAAACGCCTTTTTTCTTTCTCTCTCCTCAGTGCCTTTCGCTAGCCCTCGCACTGCCCTTTTCTTCGGTTGTCGCGTCTCCGTTTTCCAAACAAAACTGCCAGTTTGGAGATTTGCTATGTCCATCTTTATTCCATTTTCGCCACACTTTGCATTCACCAGAGAACACGAACCTTTTTTTTTTTTTTAACATCTTTTCCTTTTAGTTTTCCCTTCTGTCTATATTCCTGATCACTTTTTTTTTTCTTTTTTGTATCTTTCCTTCTTCATAAACGTCTATCTTTTATTGTTTCCCACGCGATAAATGTCTCTTTCCAGTTCCTTCGAAGCTAATTCTTTTTCTTCTTTTCTTTTTTTTTGTCTTAATGATGCTTTGCCGACGGGGTATTATGGCCTCTTATCGCCCCCCCCCCTCTTACTCTTCTTTCCTTCCTGAGAGAGAGAGAGAGAGAGAGAGAAAGAGGGAGAGGGAGAGGTAGAGAGAGAGAGGAGAGACGAGAGAGGAGAGAGGAGTTAGAGAGATGAGGAGAGAGAGAGACGCCCTCCCGATGGAGACTGGTGAGAGAGAGATGAGAGACAGAGAGAGTAGAGAAAAAGAGGGCGTAAAATATTTTGTAAAATGGATAGCTCCTCCCAATACTATAAGTAAAACATGTAAGAGTGTGTATGTGGGGGGGGGGGTTGGAGGGAGGCGAAACAGAATTGAGGAGAGAAGGAGGAAAGGAAACAGGGTAAAGAAGGGGGGGGGGGGGGTGAAAGGGGGAAAAGGAGAATAGAGGGGAGAGTGGAAGAAGAAAGTGGAAGAGAATGATAATGATAATAATGATAAAATGAGGAAGAGGATGATGATAGTAATAATAACAATAACAATAATAATTATAGTAATAACAATAATAATAATAATGAAAATAATAATAATAATAATAATAATAATAATAATAACAGCAACAAAACAACAATAATAATAATGATGATATTAATTATATAAATAATAATGATAATAACAATAAAATAACAACAATAACATCAATAATAATAATAATAATAATACTAACAATAATAATTATTATATTAATAACAATAATAATAGACAGAGAGTGATAGTGATATAACCAGTAATGATAATACCAATAAATAACAACAACAACAATGATGGTGATGATGATGATAATAAGAAATTATAACTATAATAATAACAATAATAATAATAATAAAAACAACAACAATAACAATAATAATAATGGTAATAATAATGATAACAATAATAAATAAATATTAAATGATAATAATAATAATAATAATAATGATAATATCAATCCTGGCAATAATACCAATAATGAAAATAAAATTGATGTCAATAATCATAATAATAATACAAATAATAATCAATAATAAAGCTAATGACAACAACAACAATGATGGTGATGATGATGATAAATGATAATAATAATAATAATAATAATAATAATAATAATAATAATAATAATAATAATAATAATAATAACAATAATAATAATTATAATAATAATAATAATAATAATAATAATAAGAACAACAACAATAACAATAATAATAATGGTAATAATAATGATAACAATAATAAATAAATAATAAATTAATGTTGATGATGATGATACCGATGCTCCTAATGATAAAACAGTGATAACAACAACCACAATAACCTCAGCAACACCAAACAGCAATAACAGCAGCAATAACACTAAGAACAGCAGTGAAAATGACCACAACAACAAAGACAACAACAGCAGCGCCTCATCCACCCGACGAGGAACTGGAGGAGACAGGAGGGGCGCTGTGTTTGCGTAAGGGGGGGGGGGAGGGGAGAGGGGTTGGAAGGGAGCGAGGGAGGGAAGGGAGAGGGGAGAGCGGAGAGGGGTAAGAAGGGAGAGGGGAGGAGGAAGGGGGGAAGGGAGAGGAGAGAGAGGGAAGGATGGAGAAGGGGGGAAGGGGAGAGGAGAGGGGGCGAGGGAGGGGGGAGAATGGGGAGAGGAGGAGAAGGGGAGAAAGAGAGGGATAAGGAGGAGGGAGGGGAAGGGGGGAAGGGGGGAAAGGAAAAAGAAGGGAGGGGGAGAGGGGAGGGTGGGGAGAGACGGGAGAAGGGGAGAGAGGGGAGAGGGGAGAGTAGGAGAGGGTAAGGAAGGGGTCAGAAGGTAAATTTCCCTCCCCCCCTCCCTCAAATAAAAATGAAAAGGCAAAAGGCACAGTAATGAAAGCCCATGAAAGGAAGTCGCTGCGAAGAAACGGAGAGAAAGAACAGAAGAAAAAATGTATTTGATGACGAAGGAGGAAGGAAGGGTTGGCGAAGAGGGAGGGAAGGAGAGAGAGTGAGTGGGGTGTGTTGATAGAGAGTGGATGAGGCAGTGAGGGGGAAGAGAGAGGCGAGAGGAGAGAAGAGGAGAGAGAGAGGAGGATGGGAGGAGGGGAAAGAGGAGATGATGGTGAAGAGGAAGAGAGAGGAGAGAGATGGAGGAGAGAGGAGAGAGCGAGGAGAGGAGAGGGAGAGTGGAGGAGAGGGACGAGAAGGGAGGGGAGGAGGGAGAGAGAGAGAGTGAGAGAGAGTGAGGGAGAGAGAGATCGAGAGTGACTGAGTGAGAGAAGAGTGTGGAGTTGAGATAGAGATAGATAGATGGGCGGATAGATAGTAGATAGTATAGAGAAAAGAGAGGAAGGGAGGGAGAAGAGATAGAAGAGAAGAGTGAAGATGATAGAATGATGAGAGACGAGGAGGAGAGATGTAGAAGGAGAGAGAGAGAGAGAAAGTGAGAGAGAGTGAGAGAGAGGAGGTGAGATAGATAGATAGATGGAAAAGATTAGGAGATTTGAGATAGAATAGATAGATTAGTTAGATAGATTAGAAAATAGATAGAGTGAGAGAAAAAAGCAAAAAGGGCCGGGGTTTTTTGTAAACAGTTTTTTTTTCTTTGGTGCGGCGGGTTTTTTTAAAGGAAAAGGAAGAGAGAGGTGGGGGAGGGTGTGGTTCTAGGAAAGGGTGAGAGGGATGGAGAGGGAGGAAAAGGGGAGGGGTTAAAAGGGGGAGGGAGGGGGGGAAGGGGGGAAAAGGGAAAAGGGGGGGGTTTTTCTTCAATTAACAAACAGTATTAGTAGCATTTTTGTGGTTTTTTTCCCTTTTCTCTTGCTCTGACTCACCCCCACCCACCTCCTCCCCCCTCACTTTCTCCCCCCCCCCCGTTTTCCCTCTTCTTCGCTCTACCTCTTCATCTCTCTCTCTCCTCTCTCTCTTCTCTCTCTTTTCTTCGCTCTACCTTTACTTCTCTTTTATTTTATCTCTCTCTCATTGACTGTCTCCCCCTCCCCTATACCTCCCCCTCCCCTATTTTTCTGCCTCTGTCTGTCTGTCTCCCCTTCATCTCTCTCTTTCTTCGCCCTCTCTCTTTCTTTCCTTCTTCTCTCTCTCTCTCTCCTTCCTTTGCCCTCTCTGACTCCTGCCTTTCTTTCCCTCTCTCTCCCTCTCCCTGTCTCATTCGCTCTCTTCTCATCATCTCTTTCTCC
>NC_061821.1:43425395-43430395 GCF_019202785.1 Penaeus chinensis | reverse complement strand
GTTGTTATTATTGTTGTTGTTGTTAATGTTACTGCTTTTGTTTTTGTTGTTGTTATTGTTACTGAATTTGTTTTAATTGTTGTTGTTATTGTTGTTGTTGCTGTTGGTGTTGTTCGTGATGATAAAATTATGGCAATGTTAATGATAATCGTAGTGAAAATTGTGATAATAGAGATCGCTATAATAACAAAATAACGATGATAATATTAATAATGACAATACCAACAATAATAATGATGATGGCACTAGTAGTAATGATAATAATGATGACAATAAATAATGATGATAATGATAGTAATCATAACAACACTACAACCCCAGCTACAACTATAGCAATAATAAAAATAATTCCTCCTCCTCCTCCTCTTCTTCTTCCTTCCCCTCTTCCTCTTCTTCTTCCTCCTCCTCCTCTTCTTCTTCCTCCTCCTCTTCTTCTTCCTCCTCCTCTTCTTCTTCCTCCTCCTCCTCTTCTTCTTCCTCCTCCTCCTCTTCTTCCTCCTCCTCCTCCTCTTCCTCTTCCCCCTCTTCCTCCCCTTCTTCTTCCTCCTCCTCCTCTTCTTCCTCCTCCTCCTCTTCTTCTTCCTCCTCCTCCTCTTCTTCTTCCTCCTCCTCCTCTTCTTCTTCCTTCTTCTCCTCTTCTTTTTCCTCCTCCTCCTCTTCTTCCTCCTCCTCCTCTTCTTCTTCCTCCTCCTCCTCTTCCTCTTCCCCCTCTTCCTCCCCTTCTTCTTCCTCCTCCTCCTCTTCTTCCTCCTCCTCCTCTTCTTCTTCCTCCTCCTCCTCTTCTTCTTCCTCCTCCTCCTCTTCTTCTTCCTTCTTCTCCTCTTCTTTTTCCTCCTCCTCCTCTTCTTCCTCCTCCTCCTCTTCTTCTTCCTCCTCCTCCTCTTCCTCTTCCCCCTCTTCCTCCTCCTCCTCCCCTTCTTCTTCCTCCTCCTCCTCTTCTTCTTCCTCCTCCTCCTCTTCTTCTTCCTCCTTCTCCTCTTCTTCTTCTTCCTCTTCCTCTTCCTTCTTTTCCTCCTCTTCTTCCTCCTCTTCTTCTTCCTCCTTCTCCTCTTCTTCTTCTTCCTCTTCCTCTTCCTTCTTTTCCTCCTCTTCTTCCTCCTCCTCTTCTTCCTCCTTCGCCATCCCTCACTCAAAACAACAGAATATCAAGCCCCGCCTTCGACCGCCGCCTCGAGCCCCATGAAGGCACGAGCGAGGCAGACCTTATTTACGGCCGCCATATTTGCGTAGCGGCTCAACGGAAGGCAAAAAGGCCCTCTCTGACGTAAATACAAGATCAATTTTGCGTCTGTGTTCGCTGGAGGACCTTCATTGAGTATCGAGTGTTGTGTGTAGGGCTATAAACGTCTTGAAAAAAGAAGAAGAAAAGGGTCTGAAGCCTCTCCTCACGCTGCAGGGATTCGGAATGCGTTTATCGGGTTCGGAGCAGTCGGTGTTATGGAGTTCGATCCTACGCGAGCGATTCTATTTTGTTGTTCTTCTGTGTGTTCGCGAGACGTTGCTGAGTGATATGAGGTTTTATAAGGG
Organism: Penaeus chinensis; assembly: GCF_019202785.1. Classification (NCBI taxonomy): domain Eukaryota; kingdom Metazoa; phylum Arthropoda; class Malacostraca; order Decapoda; family Penaeidae; genus Penaeus; species Penaeus chinensis. Next base: position 43,428,868 of record NC_061821.1, on the reverse strand, counting down.
ATGCGAGAAACGACTTCGATGTGACTGGATCCCGCTTGAGTGCCGCTTTATAGGCGAATAAAACGTCGTTTTATGAGCAATTTAACTCCTTTTGAGGAACCCTGGGAAGAGGATTTGATAATTTTATAAACGTTTCCCCTTTCATTCATACGAAGAGGGACGACAAGAAAGACGAGAATAATACAAAAGAATATCCGTCAAAGGAGAAATAAATACAATCGAGTGGGGAAAGAAAACACTCGAGGAAAATAATACCGATGACAAGAGAAGATGGAGAAAAGAAAGAGAAGAGGTGAGAAGAGGAGAGAAGAGGGAATAGGAGAAGGAGAAGGGGAGGAGGAGGAGGGAGGGAGGGACGGAGGGGGGGGGGGGTATATCGAGTGTTACCGGGGCGAGCTGAAGCCCTTGTGTCTATATTCGACTTAAGAACAAAGTCGATCTTTCATCCGGACTGGAGAGCAAATTCCTTCCGCCAGTTGGGGAGATGCGGTCGAGTGTGCTTGTGGCATGGCGGCGGGAGGGGGGAGGGGATGGGGGGGAAGGAGACGTAAGGAGGAGAAGGAAGGAGGAGGGGAGAGGGAGGGGCAAGAAAGGAGGGGAGGAAGGAGGAGGGGAGAGGGAGGGGCGAGAAAGGAGGGGAGGAAGGAGGAGGGGAGAGGGAGGGGCGAGAAAGGAGGGGAGGAAGGAGGAGGGGAGAGGGAGGGGCGAGAAAGGAGGGGAGGAAGGAGGAGGGGAGAGGGAGGAGCAAGAAAGGAGGGGAGTAAGGAGGAGAAGAAAAGAGGAGGGAAGAGGGAGGGGGAAGGAAAGGAGGAGAGGAAGGAGAAGAAAGGAGGAGGGGGAAGAGAGGAGAGGGATAATTGGAGAAGAGGAAAGAAGAGAAGAAAGGAGGAGAGGATAGGGAGAGGGGGAAGAAAGAAGAGGGGTGAGATGAGGGGGCGGAGGGGAAGGAAAAGAAAGAAGAGGGGAGGGAAAGGAGGGGGGTACGGAGAGGGATGGGAAGCAAGAGAAGAGAGAGAGGAAAGAAAGGGAGGAGAGGGAGGAATGAAGGCAGTAAGAAGAAGGAGAAATGGAGAGAGAGAGAGAGAAGGAAAAGGAGAATAAGGATTAAGTGAGAAGAGTAAGGGAGAAAAATGGGAGAAGAGAGGGAAGGAGGAGGAGGAGGAGGAGGAGGAGGAGGAGGAGAAAGGATTATGGGACAACGTAAGACGAATGAGGGGAAAAGGAGGAGAAAAGGAAGACTAAGGAAGAGTGGAAGGAGATGGAGGAAAAAAGGAAGAAGGGAGGAGGGGGGAGGGGGGGAGGGATGGGAGAGGGAGGGAGCTGTGAAGGCAAGAGGGACGGAACAGGGAAAGGGAAAGGAAAGGGAAGAGGAGAAGGAAGATTAGGGGGAGAGATGGATAGAGAAAAAGAGAAAGAGAGAAGAAAGAAGAGGGGAAATAAGAGAGAAGGTGAGAAGATGAGAAGGAGAAGGAATAAAGGAAAGGGAAGAGAGGGAGAGATGAAGAAACTTTCGGGAAAGGGGGAAGGACGAAGGAGAGAAGAGGAAGACGCTGGAAGGGAAGGGAAACAGAAAGAACAAAAGCAAGAAATCACCAAGAAACAAAGAACAACCCAAACAAACCAAAAGCTAAACACCCCAGAAACAAAGCAACACAACTAAAAACGGACAGACAGACAGACAGACCAACCACAAAGCGCGACCCAACCCGCAGCCGAGAGCGCGGTCCAGGCGAGGAGGAGGCCGGGTGCGCGCGTGTGCTTGGGCGTAGATGGGGTGTGCCTGGAGTGTGCTTGCGGAGGCCCTCGTGCATGCTTGTGTTGGGATTCGCGGGTGCTCGAGGCCAGCCAATGGAGGGGCGCTGGTGCTTGGCTCAGGCGGCTGGCGCTGACGAAGGGGGCTGAATGAAGGGGCTAGTTGTGGTGCCTTGCGGTGGGGAATGGGCTTTTTGTGGGGAATGGGCTTTTTGTGGGGAATGGGCTTTTTGTGGTGAGGGAATGGGCTTTTTGTGTTGCTTTGTGGTGAATGGGCTTTTTGTGGTGAATGGGCTTTTTGCGGTGAATGGGCTTTTTGTGGTGAATGGGCTTTTTGTGGTGAATGGGCTTTTTGTGGTGAATGGGCTTTTTGTGGTGAGGGAATGGGCTTTTTGTGGTGAGGGAATGGGCTTTTTGTGGTGAATGGGCTTTTTGTGGTGAGGGAATGGGCTTTTTGTGGTGAATGGGCTGTTTGTGGTGAGTGAATGGGCTTTTTGTGGTGAGGGAATGGGCTTTTTGTGGGGAATGGGCTTTTTGTGGTGAGGGAATGGGCTTTTTGTGTTGCTTTGTGGTGAATGGGCTTTTTGTGGTGAATGGGCTTTTTGCGGTGAATGGGCTTTTTGTGGTGAATGGGCTTTTTGTGGTGAGGGAATGGGCTTTTTGTGTTGCTTTGTGGTGAATGGGCTTTTTGTGGTGAATGGGCTTTTTGCGATGAATGGGCTTTTTGTGGTGAATGGGCTTTTTGTGGTGAATGGGCTTTTTGTGGGGAATGGGCTTTTTGTGGGGAATGGGCTTTTTGTGGTGAGGGAATGGGCTTTTTGTGTTGCTTTGTGGTGAATGGGCTTTTTGTGGTGAATGGGCTTTTTGCGGTGAATGGGCTTTTTGTGGTGAATGGGCTTTTTGTGGTGAATGGGCTTTTTGTGGTGAATGGGCTTTTTGTGGTGAGGGAATGGGCTTTTTGTGGTGAGGGAATGGGCTTTTTGTGGTGAATGGGCTTTTTGTGGTGAATGGGCTTTTTGTGGTGAGGGAATGGGCTTTTTGTGGTGAATGGGCTGTTTGTGGTGAGTGAATGGGCTTTTTGTGGTGAGTGAATGGGCTTTTTGTGGTGAGGGAATGGGCTTTTTGTGGTGAATGGGCTTTTTGTGGTGAGGGAATGGGCTTTTTGTGGTGAATGGGCTGTTTGTGGTGAGTGAATGGGCTTTTTGCGGTGAATGGGCTTTTTGTGGTGAATGGGCTTTTTGTGGTGAATGGGCTTTTTGTGGTGAGGGAATGGGCTTTTTGTGGTGAATGGGCTTTTTGCGGTGAATGGGCTTTTTGTGGTGAATGGGCTTTTTGTGGTGAATGGGCTTTTTGTGGTGAGGGAATGGGCTTTTTGTGGTGAGGGAATGGGCTTTTTGTGGTGAATGGGCTTTTTGTGGTGAATGGGCTGTTTGTGTGAGTGAATGGGCTTTTTGTGGTGAGTGAATGGGCTTTTTGTGGTGAGTGAATGGGCTTTTTGTGGTGAGTGAATGGGCTTTTTGTGGTAAGTGAATGGGCTTTTTCTGTGAGTGAATGGGCTTTTTGTGGTAAGTGAATTGGCTTTTTGTGGTAAGTGAATGGGCTTTTTCTGGTGAGTGAATGGGCTTTTTTGGTGAGTGAATGGGCTTTTTGTGGTGTGTGAATGGGCTTTTTGTGGTGAGGGAATGGGCTTTTTGTGGTGAGGGAATGGGCTTTTTGTGGTG
>NC_061821.1:43410395-43417895 GCF_019202785.1 Penaeus chinensis | reverse complement strand
CCCCTCCCCCCTCCCCCCTCCCCCCTCCCCCCGCGGACGCCAAGGCAGGGGGAGGGGAGGGGGAGGAGGAGGGCGGGGAGGAGGAATAGGAAGAGGGAGATGGTTAATAAATAAATAATAAATAATAATGCTATTGACTGTAATGAATAGCTCTGAGAATGTCGAACCGTATTCATGTTGCCAAATGTAGAACAAGTATGAGTGAGGGTAAATATCTTCACAATACCAGAGATGAATTTATTATATCTCTTGCATTGTGAAGATATTCCTTCTCAGTCATACTTTTTCTACATCTCTGAGAATATATAAACTTATGATGAACATGATATCTCTGTTATTTGCGTTTGAATTCGTAAAGGGAGGGAGCAGGAATATAAAGGGTTGTAAAGATAAAATCAATAGCAATAGATATCTTTCATAATATATATACATTATAAATAAAGTATTTCCATATTTACTTTCATCATTATTTCATTAGGGAGGGGGCAGGAATATAAAAGGGGGTGAGTGTTGCCAAAATGCTATTGACTGTCATGAATATCGAAGCGAATATATAAACACATTAAACAATATCTCTATGTTTATTTTCATCATCATTTACTCGGTATTTTATTTGAATTCGTGAAAGGAGGGAGCAGGAATATAAAAGGGGGAGGGAAGGTTGTCAAAGTGATATCAATAGTAAAAAAATATATTGACAATATATAAACTACATGGAATCCTCTTGATTATTATCAACATTATTTACTCGGTAATTAATGTCTGATTTCGTAAATTCACAGAGAATGAGATCTAATTTTAGATAACCATATATTTATAATAAAATAATTTCCATGTTGATAATAAATGTATAATATCAATTTATCAATTATATCACATAAGTTCTACGCAGCACAATGGATGATAATAATAAAAAAACGTGTTTTAACTAAGAATTAATGAAGGAAAATGCAAAATGGAAATGGCATAATTGTTAATTCTGCAATGAGACTTTCACTCGCTTATTCATTTTAAAGAGTGAGATATTCTTTTTGTGTGGTTTATGCAAATCTGTAAAATAAATACTTCTGTTTCTACTGCTAATACTCGTGTCTGTGTGTCTGCCCCTCCCCCTCTCTCTCTTTCTCTCTCTCTTGTTCTATCATTCTCTCTTTCTCTCTCTCTCTCTCTCTACCCCTTCCCTCCTCTCTCTCTCTCTCTCTCTCTCTCTCTTTCCCTCTCTCTCTCTTCCTATCTCTTTTTCCCTTCTCTCTCTCCCTCTCTCTTTCTCATAAACATACGCACAACTATTTAAGTAAACACAAATAAACACCCACCCACACCCACATTCACACACACAAACATACAAACACACACAAGCCCCCCTGTTTCCGCCCCCCCCCCTCGCTTTGGGATTGGTCGTGGGTGGGGGGGGGGGACCAATCCCAGAGCGAGTCCTTTCCAATCTCTCCTTGTCTCGCGCTCGGTGGGATTCGGCAGGACAAAGATGGTTCGACCTGCCTCGTTTACGTGAACCAACTTCCGAACATTCCTCAAAATAAGTTCGGAGCTTCGGTGACGTTTTCGAAATTTTGAAATGGACGAAGGGATACGAGAATACTGAATTATTTCGCTTTCTGTTTGTTCTGGCGAAGCTATTTGTCTGTCTGCCTGCCTGTCTTTCTATCTATCTATGACTTTATCTATTTGTCTGTCTATCCGCTTATCTATTCATTTGCCTATCTATATGTCTATCTGTATATCTGTCTAACCTTTTATCAACCTATCTATCTTTCTACCTATCTATCTATCTATCTATCTATTCTGTATTCAATATTTACTTATTTATCTATTAACTTATTCATGGACCCTTTGATTTATATCATTTATTAATCTCACTTTTAAAAATTATTTTCCGACATAGATAGATAAATACATTTCTAGATAGAGAGATAGATAGATAGGGAGATAGATATACAGAGACAGAGAGAGAGAGAGAGAGAGAGAGAGAGAGAGAGAGAGAGAGAGAGAGAGAGAGAAGACAGAAAGACAGACAGACAGAGAAAGAAAGAGAGCGTGAGACAGATAGACTTACAGACAAACACTCCGTATAGACCGAGGGGAACAAAGCGGAGATTGATTATTTAAAATGATCTGCCGCGAACAAAGCGGAGACGCGGACAGCCCGAGCGGAGGGCGCCGCCGGTCCCTCCCTCAGCGCGCCAAAAAGTGTACTGAAGCGAAAAGCGAACACGCCCCTTTAAGTACCGAAAGAGAGTACATTCGCTGATTGTCTTTTGTTTCTGTTCGCGCGGCTGAGAAAAAGAAGAAAAAGAGAAAAAACAGTAACAAAGAAAGGCAGAATAAAGATAAAACCAATAAGAATGTTTATCGTTTTCGACAAGTGAGCTGGAAGGAGCCGTTGGATGTGGTTTACTGGAAAATCAACTCGAGTAAGAGTAATTGCAGTTAGATCACGAGCATTGCCATTTTTATTGTATGAAGTCTATAACATGTCTTATCAATAATTCACTCTTAATAAACGTAGACGCACATGCACACACACACACACACACACACACACACACACACACACACACACATATGTATATATATATATATACATTTATACATATTTACACCGTGTATCTCCTGCCCTGCTATTATACCTCACTATCCCCCCATAACAGCCTAATTAGCTTTCATGGTAACCCGTTACCGTCATTACAGTTACAGTTATTATCACCGCCTTCCTGTCTTCCTAAATTCCCAGCTGATTGGGCGCTATAAAGACTTCTTTTAATGCCGTTCAAATACTTTTATTTTTCGAAATTCAGTCCATTTACAATCCTAGTGGAATCGTTATTGTCATTGAAGTTTTAATTCTTTTTCATATATATATACACTGAAATATTACATTAGTGACTTTAAAATAGGCTTTGACATCTTTGGAGAGCCAGCAGTCAAAAAATTGATTTACAATTACATAAAAGAAATATAGAATAATGCATTTAGAATAGAATGCCCTTTTGATCATATATTTCCTTCAAAAGACATAGATCAGAAGAATCTATCGAGGAAAAGGAAAAAACTGATCGAAACATTATGACAACGAAAAAACAAAAAACGAAAATATAATAAAACAAAATAAAAACGGCATAAAATCCCTCCCTCCCCTTTTCACGAAATCACGAAAGCATAATAACATCTCAATAACAAACCAAATCCCGCCCCGAATGACTGACAGAGCCCTACCTTGGATCGTGAGCGACGCGGGCGGGCTGGTGACGGGCGTGTGGGCGGCCCTGTGCCTCACTCTGCAGCGGAAGGTCGAGCGGGCGTCATTCTGCGTCACGTCCTGGATGTAGAGCGTCCTTTCCGATCCGTAGACGTACCTGCAAAGAGGGAGAACAGGAGGAGTGACGTGGACGAAGCCGAGGATTTGAATGGTGGTCGGTTTTCCCGCCATTTTCTTTTTTTTGGGGGGGTGTTTTTCTTGGCGGGAAAATTCGAAAGCGTTGGTTGACTTACCTAATCTTTTTTGGCTTATATTTTTTATAAACTGATAAAACAATGGTGTTGGTTGACTTATTTTATAATCTTTTTTGGTTTATATTTTTCTTTTATACTTTTTTTTTTCTTCAAGCAAGTCTCCTCGTTTAGAGAGAGAGAGAGAGAGAGAGAGAGAGAGAGAGAGAGAGAGAGAGAGAGAGAGAAAGAGAAAGAGAGAGAGAGAGAGAGAGAGAGAGAGAGAGAGAGAGAGAGAGAAAGAGAGAGAGAGAGAGAGAGAGAGAGGGAGAGAGAGAGAGAGAGAGAAAGAGAGAGAGAGAGAGAGAGAGAGAGAGAGAGAGAGAGAGAGAGAGAGAGAGAGAGAGAGATTAGAAGAGTAATAAGAATACGGATAAAAGGAATAATAGAAGAAACCATAAAAAAGTTGTATAAAGATGATTGTGGGTTGTGATAATGATAAAGGTTGTGATGCGATTCCGTACGGGTTGTGATGGCAATATTACCGTACGTATTTTATGATAATTAAGTTATGATATTATACACACTGCCTTTTGTGTGACATGATACACCAAGCGAAGTGCAGATTATCATATTTAGCTGATGTTATTATATAGCATTTCGCCTGTGTAAAAGAATGAGTGTCTTCGTACGAGTGATCTCCAATGAACCTATTTTTTAGTTTCCAGCGGTGTTTTCCTCGCCCTCAAGTATTGTGGAGAAACACCAGAAGACAGAAGACGATCAATGATGATCGGCGTTCAATATTGTTTTTTTTACTTTTTTTTTTCTTTTTTTTTTGGCGGGAAAATTCGACTGTGGTGGTTGACTTACCCTTCTTTTTTTTAATACTTTCCATATATACTTTTTCCCTTCCCGTAAGTTTCCTCGTTTACAGAATGGCCAAGTCCGTTGTTGCAAATAGCTTTTTTTTTTTTTTTTCGGTCTTTTTTTTTCCTTAATCGGACTCGTTCCCGCGAGAGGTCCCGCCGCGACGCCTTCTTGCGCTCTTTTGTTTTCTGCTTTTTCTTTACCGTTATTTTAACTTGAAAAAAACAATGTTTTTGGTTCTTTTTGTGCGGTTTCGCTACTTCTTTTGTTTTATGTTTTTTCTTTTTTTCCTTTTTTTGCTTGTGCTTTCTCCTTTTTTTTCTTATTCAAGTTTTCTTTGCGCATTCACAAGCTACATTTTCTTTTGTTTTTCGCTCTACTCACGCTTTTATTGCATTTTCCTTCCTTCATTCTAATCCTTCTCCTAGCTCCCTTTACTTTTTCTTCCTTCCCTCGAACCCTTCTTTTCACCCTCATTTTCTCTTCTCACTTCTTTCATTCCTCTCAACACTTCTCTCTATCTCCCTTCTTTCCCCCCTCCTTCCTCTCTCTCCTCCTTTCCCCCCTCTCTCTCCTCCTAACTCTCTTCTATCTCTCTCTCTCTCTCTCTTTCTTTCTCTCTTTATCTCTCGCTCTCTTTCGCTCTTTCTCGCTCTCTCTCTCGCTCTCTCTCTCTCTCTTTCTCCTCATTTCCTCTTCTTCTCTCTCTCTTCTCCTCCTCCTTCATCTTTCTCTCCTACCTCTCTCACCCCCCCCCCCCGCCCCCGCCCCCCGTGAGTCCCCAGCGCCCCCCAGCCTCGCGTCCTGAGCCAAACGCCCTCTCCTCGGCCGCGCCAGAGAGGCTTCGCCGGCAGCCGCGACGCTTAGCGGGAGGCTGTGGGATGTCCTTTCTTTGTTATTGTTATTATTATTGTTATCATCATTATTATTATCATTACCCTTATTACTATTATTATTATCATTATCATTATTACTATTGTTATTATCATTATCATTATTACTATTATTATTATCATTATCATTATTACTATTGTTATTATCATTATCATTATTACTATTGTTATTATCATTATCATTATTACTATTGTTATTATCATTATCATTATTACTATTATTATTATCATCATTATTACTATTATCATTTTTGATATCATTATTATTATTATTATTATTATTATTATTATTTTTAATATCATTATTATTATTATTATTATTGTTATTATTAATATCATTATTACTATTACTATTATTAGTATTAATATCATTATTATTATTGTTATTATTTGCCTCCTCTTCCTTCTCCGTCTTCCCTTCCTCCTCCTCCTCCTCCTCCTTCTACTTCAATGCTGCTTATCAATATTAGGTATTGCATTCAATTTGCAATTGGTAACTTTCAACTAATAAGTATTGCAAACTGATACCTTTGACGAGATACCTTTCAGTAATGATAACTTCATTCCTTAACATAATGATATTAAGATATGATCAAAGATGTTATTATTATCATGTACATTATACTATAATCATAAATATATGTTGTGAGCTCATTAATTTAATCAACCTGTCGCCTCGTAATGTGTCTTTCCTTCTTTTCTGTATATCATATACTTGTCTGTCTATTTATCTGTCTGTCTGCTTATAGAGAATGAAATATAGAGGTAGATAGATAGACAGACAGATAGATAGATATATAGATAGATAGACAGATATATAGATAGATAGATAGGTAGGTAGGTAGATAGATAGACAGATAGAGAGAGGAAATGAGTGAGTGGAATAGAAAGATTGATAGATAGATAGATAGACTGAGAAAGAGAGGGAGTGAGAGAGAGAAAGAGAGAGAGAGAGATAAACAGAGACAGAAACAGAGAAAGAGGAAGAGAAAGAGAAAGAAAAATAGAAAGTAGAGGCACAGAAACAGAGAGAGAGAGAAAAGTGGAAACCAATTTTCCCTCAACTTGCATAAAGAATCAACTAACATTACTGTTGCAAAAAAAATCCAATTCCTTTTTATTGCAAAACTAAATCACAGATGATTGCGCGCAAAATAGCTTCAAATTGCTAAGGGAATTTAATAGCATTTTATGTTATTACTATTGTTACCAATATGATAATGATAATTCTTTTGTTATATGCATTTATTGTTATCATTGTAATTATATTAATTGCCATTATTGCTACCACTATTATTATTATCATCATTATCATAATTACTCCTGTAATTATCACTATTTATTACTATCATTACTGTTGTTATTTTCAATACTACTGCTACTATTATGATTATTGTTATTGTTATCAACTATATCATCTTAACTCTTATCATTGTGTCTTTATCATTCACTGTATTGCCATTACATTTATAATTATGGTCTTTTATTATCGCTATTATGAAGGTCATTACTACCATCATTATCATCATCACAATCATTATTATTGTTATCATTTCTGTTATCATTGTCATCATTACTGTTCTTATCATCATGATATAAGCATTATCTTTTTGTATAAGCTCATAGAATCAAAACATTTAAATTATCAAAATAACATAATATAAAAATCAAAACGCCCATTATTAACCACAAATTAATGATTAATCACAAATAAAAATATATGTATATTTAATCACTAATAGAAGTAAAAAACGCCCATAATTAACCTCAAACAAGACAAAATCAGATTATCCGCAACTAATAAAGACAAAATGGATTTTTTTTTTTTTTTTTTTTTTTTTTTTTACAAAACCCAGAATAAATGTTGCAGAGTTGGCACACTAACCATTGCAATGGAGCGGAAATCGGTGCAGGAACGGAATGAAAATTGAAGGCCATCAAACCGATAGGCCTTTGTTTCCGGGAGCAACACCGGAAGTATGTGGTGTGTGTGTGAAAGAGAGAGATAGATAGAAAGATAGATAGATAGATAGATAGATAGATAGATAGATAGATAGATAGATAGATAGAGGAGAGAGAGAGAGAGAGAGAGAGAGAGAGAGAACAAGTTAGCGAGAAAGAAAGAAAGAGACAGACAGGCAGAGACAGACAGAGCGACAGCTACAGAAGATAGCAAGCATTCGACCAAGCCACTTAGTAAAGGGAAGGCAATAGCTGTGCAGTCTGCTCCTGTGCATCGCCGAGAGATAACGTGGCTTTATATAGCGATTCACAACAAATCTTATCGTTT
>NC_061821.1:43407976-43410295 GCF_019202785.1 Penaeus chinensis | reverse complement strand
CTCTCTTTCTCTCTCTTCTCCAAATGCTCACATCTCGTTATACAAAGCACTCACCTCCTCCTTGTCATTAGGTGCTCGTCGGCGCAGCTTGTTATGCAAATGAAGCTTGGAGCCGAGGACCAGCCGGCTGCCCCTCAGGAGTTCGCGCGGCCCTCCGGCGAGGCGAGATTCACCAGGCCCGCGGGCACCGGCGCCGAAGGGACGAGCACCGGGGTCTTATGAGTTGCTGTTCGGCCGGTGGGATATTCTGGTCTATTGGGGCTGGGAAAATGGCCGAAGGAACGGGGATGGGTGAGAAAATAATCTGGATTGTAACGGATAAATATGATATGAAGTTTACTTATTGGGTAACTAAATGGTTTAATAACGCCTTACTTTATAATAGAAATTTGCACATCCGAGTCTTTCTACGCAGTCGAAACTGACAATGGTAACATTAACAACAACAAGAATAATGTTTATGATAATAAAAGTTAGAAGAAAACAAGAAAGAAAGAAGAAGGAAAAGAAAGAAGAAATTGAAAAGACCCCCAGTTACTTAGGAGTTGCTGCTTGCTCGGTGGGGCATTCGGGTCTATTGGGACTGGGAAATGTCCGAACAGATTATTTTGTATTATTAAATAATAATACACACAAACGCATATATATATATATATTTATTTATTTATTTATTTATTTATCTATTTATTTATTTATTTATATATGACTAAAAAGAAAGAAAATAATCTGGATTACATAGGATAATATGATCATGAAATGATTCGACAATTCGATATCCATTTATTGGGTATCTGATGATTTGATAATTCTTTATTACATAAAATAGTATTCTGCACATCCGGATTTCCTCACGCATCTGGAATCTGGCAATAATATTAAAAACAAACAACAGTAAGAAGAAAAAGAAGAAGGTTGGAATGGGACGAGATTCAAAAGGACCGCGGCCACTGGGGTCAATGAAACAAGCACCGGCGTCTTATGGTTTGCTGTTGCCCCGCCGGGGTATTCCGATATACAGGGACTGGAAAAAGGGACTGGAGAGATATGGAGGGAAGACTATATATTATGTTGAATAATTTGATAATGATTCGACAATTCAATATTTATTTATTGAATGAATAACTGAAGTTTTTTGACAGTTCCTTACTTTTTAATACAATTTGCACATTCGAGATTTTCTACAAAGTCGAAATAACCTTGATAATCCTAACTACTACAACAAAGATGATATTTACAATAATAAAAAAGAAGAATACAATGGACCAGCTTCCAACAGGACCGCGGTTACTGAGGCCCAAAAGACCAACACCACCGTCTTATGGTTTGCTGTTTGCTCGGTGGGACTGCGAAATGATTCTGGATGGGGGGGGGGGGGGGGGGGGGGAAGTGATTCGGCGATTCGAAATTCATTTATTAGGTAATTGATATTTTGATAATTCTTTAAAGTATAATAAAATTCAGCACATCGGAGATAACAAAAGCAATATATATTATAGAAGAATGCAATCGAGCGTGGGGCACTGGGGCCACAGACACGAGCGCCGGGGTCTTATGAGTTGCTGCTTGTTTGGTGAGCTGTTCTATGTTATTAGGACGGAGAAAATATGGCTGGATAAAATAAAAAAGGTTTTATGGAGTGAGTGGATAATTCATTTTTAACCGTCGATTCGAAATTTATTTATTGGACACTTCATGGTTTGTTAATCTTTCACTTTATAACAAAATTCTGCACAGTCTTCCGGAGCAATGAGGTAGAGCAACGTCAGTTCCAATTAAGTTTATGATGATGACACCGTGTATCATGATGGTGTCGATGATTACTGTTATTATTATTATCATTACTATTATTATTATTATCATTACTATTATTATTATTATCATTACTATTATTATTATTATTACTATAATTATTATTATCATTATCATTTTTTATTATTGTTATTATTATTATTGTTGTTATTATTATTATTATCATTATTGTTATAAATATTATTACTATTATCATAATTATTGTTATTATTATCAGTACTATTATCATTATTATTATTGTTATTAATTTTATTACTATTATCATTATTATTATTAATATTATTATAATTCTTGTTATTATTATTATCATTATTATTATTATCATCATTATTATTATTATTATTATTTTTATTATTATTATTATTATTATCATTATTATTATTATTATCATGATCATTATCATTATTATAATTATTACAATGTTAATGATATTGATAATGATATTGATAATAACAATAATGATGATGATGATGATGATATTAATGATAATACTACTGGTGACAACAACAA
>NC_061821.1:43392976-43402976 GCF_019202785.1 Penaeus chinensis | reverse complement strand
AATTAGTTAATTAAATGAACACATGAATAAATAAGAATAAAGATAGACAGACGAATGTTACAGACCGTGGCCTAACCAAAGCGACGCAGAGGCCGCGAGCCGCAGCGCCGCCCGCGACCGCTGCCGGCGAGCGGCGGCGCCCGCGCTGCGCTCTGCACGGAAGCCCTCCGGAGTCGGCCAAGTGCTCTTCCGACTTATTTGCATTCAATTTAGCCTTGTGAAAAATGGATCGCAGAGCGGACTGAGCGCCGCGGCCGCGACGGATGGGACCGAGCAGCCGCGCCTGCGGTCTAGATTTCTAGTCTTTCTGTTTCTTTTTGCGGTTTTGGTGAATGTTTTTTTTCCCTTCGCTGGCAATTTTTTTTCTTCTATTTTTCTGGAATGACTTTTATATTTTTCATCTATCTCTTTTTGTAATTTTGTTATATCTTAAATCAAAATCCTTTTAATTTACCTCTTTAATAAATATCTATATATCAGTTTCAGATATATATTAATGAGTCAAAACAAACACAACATTCCGAAGTTTGCACGAAGAGCTGAGATCAACATGGGGCCCATTTGCCCGCTTCTGGCCTTCGCGCCGCAGACAGGCTCCAGAATACACGGTCTTTCAGTCCCGTTCTCTCTCCTATGTCCCTGGGCCTAGTTTTCATATCCACGTGAAGATGAAAACCTGTTCCTTCACTCATAAAAAATCCGAGTCTCGTACTGGGTTCCAGCTTTATTATCTTATTCTCGCTTTTTCCTTTTTCTCCTTCCTTCTCTTTCTTCTTCCCTCTTTCGTTCTTTGATCCCCGCGACAATCCTTTTTCCTCTCTCTCAAAAGTCGGAGTTTTCTGCGCGCGCTTCCTCTGCTATTTTGTTTCACTTTGGCCTTTTCTTTATCGCGTACTTTTCTCTATTCTCTTTCATACTTTTTTGGATTTTCTCTCTTTTGGATTTCGAGACTTTTTTCTTCTTTTTCCACTCTCTCCTTCTCTCTTTTTTTCTCTCTCTCTTTTAGCTCCGCAGACCAAGCCTCCTTTTTTTCCGTTTCGTCTTCCTTTTTTTTTCTTTTTACCGCGTTACCCTCTTTGACTTTCCTTTTTTAGTCCAATTCTCCCGCTCGCGCCCCGTCCTCCGCCTCTCTGCCCCCTCCCGCTTTCTCTTCCTCCTTTCCTCTCGTCCCCTTTCTCCGTCCGTGCTTCGATGCTTTGCTCCTCTCCCTTGTTCTCGGCCCCCTGCCCTCTGCTTCCTCGCTCCCTCTCTTTCTCTCTCTCTTTCTCTCTCTCTTTCTCTCTCTCTTTCTCTCTCTCTCTTTGTGTGTGTGTGTGTGCATACATAGACACACACGCACACATACATATCTAATACATTATATATATATATATATATATATATATATATATATATATGAATGTATATATATCATATTATATTATATTATACTACATTATACACACACACACACACACACACACACACACACACACACACACGCGCGCACACACACACACACACACACACACACACACACACACACACACACACACACACACACATACACACACACACACACACACACACATATATATATACATATATATGTATGTATGTATTGTGGATTTTCTTCAAACCTCGCCTCAGAGTCACAACAGAATCCAAATGGGGTGTCCAGATGATCTCCGTTTCTTTTTTGCTGTTTTTTTTTTTTACCCTTGCTCACTTTTAGTTTAGTCTCCCTTTTTTTAAGCCCATTTTCTAAGTCGCGTTCATCACGTTTTCTGTGTTGTATTGCGTTCTTTTAGGTAATGATTGATGTCTTTTATTGTTTAAGTTCTTAAAATTTGCCTCCGTAATATTTTATTTAGTGTTTTTATAATTTGAATCGTCATTTTATTTGTTGTTTTTCAGTTTAAGATTTATTTTACGTATTCTTATTTTAGCTTTTTCTTCGATTTATAGACGAGCATGACGGGGTTTGTCCTATTTTATACTGTAAACTCTTTTTATTATATGTATTTGTATTTTGATTTTATGATTTTAACCTGTAAATGTTTTATTTATGTTTTACGTTACTGACATCGTCTTTTCAGTTTTTGGGGATGTCAATGACGTCAGTACTTTTTAAGAAGCTTTATTTTTCTTTGATTTTAATTATTTGTATTAGCCCGTTAACTTTTTAATTATTCCAGTTTATTTTTCTATATGCCATGTATTTTTCACATTTCAATTATATTTATTTATGAAAAAGATGAAATGAAGGCAGTGACGTCACCAGGACGTCCGTGTATGAATAAACAAATGAAGGGAGATCTATCCGTGTGTTTGCGTCACCCCCTCCGGATTTACCTCAGCCCGAGACGCTCCAGAACAAAGGCTGTTTCGAGCAGACTTCCCGTTACTTGCCAATGGCATTTGCTGGACGTTGTCTTTTAGATTTGTTTTATTATGTTTTCATTGTATTAAGTGCTTTTAGACGTGTTTTAGATTGAAGCCCTTCAGGATTCGGCTTTCCCTCTTCGATTTTAACTTTCAGTCCCCTTTTAAGTTTAGTATTTAACATTTTATGTATTTTTTAGTAAGTTAACGTAAATTTAATTTTCTTATTTCGTATTTTGTTAAAATAACGTGATTTTCGTATGTATACTTTTTTATACTATTGTGCCATAAGCAGTTTTATTAATTCAGTTTCTTTTACTTCTTTTATTCGTCCTAGTTTTAATGATAGGCTGAGCTTCAAGGACTTGTTCATATTTTCTCCGCTCAGGTTACATGTCAAGCCTGCGTAGGATCCTGGGTCAGTGCCTGCTACCATTTTATAGGCCCAGGATCTATAAGTTGTCAGGGGAGTGAACGGGACCCTTATTTGCGTCCCTAAGCCATTCTCGCTTCACGATAGGCTTCAGCTCGCTTCACGAGGCTGGGGTCTAAGTCGGGCTTCTCATTATAGATTATACATACATCCTTACAGTATGTATGTATGTATGTATGTATGTATGTATGTATGTATGTATGTATTAAACACTTACACATATTTAATACATAAATACATACATACACACACACACACATATATATATGGGCGATGCGCAGCCCAGCCACACCCAACCCAGTGCCGTGTGACGTCACCAACCCACAGGAATTCCCGCAGCAACTGTGAAATGTACCATTCACCCAGAGGGGGCGTGGCACTCCAGTTGTCACTCCACACATACACCTGTCCATACCTGTATCACCTGCGCGCGATTCCCATAGTTCACCCCCATCCCGTTTTCTTTTATTTTTTTGGCTTATATTTCTATTAATTGTATTTGTTTGTTTTATTGTTTCTAGTTTTAGTTCATGTGTTTGATTTGTATTTTATTTCGTTTCGTATTATTTTAAGGTCGTGTTTTACGGCTACCTATTTTTTTTAATGATTTCTCGGTTCGTGACGTGACACTGCACATTTGAATAATCTTTTTTTTTTTTACTTAACGATTTTATCTTTTAGTAATGACATTTTATCATCTTATTTTATTAATTAAAGTTTTAGTTTATTCATAAACTCTTTTAGTTCACGTTTTTATGGCTTTTTATTAATGATTTTGGTATTTTTATGTTGTATGAATCATTTCAATGACATTTTGCATTTTATTTTATTTTGCTTAGTTTTTGATAAGAAATATGAGTCAGTATGTTGTGACGTCACGAGTCCCCAAGTTTCCCGGGAACGCGACAAATAAACAGTCAACTGGAACCTTGTTTGTGCCACACCCCCCTCTCTCTGCGAATCTACACCAAAGGTTGTACTGGCTCTTGTTTACTTGCCTAGGGTTTGAAAATGCTGGACGTGTTAAGCATAATTGAAGGCAATTCATATAACATTTTACATAGATGAAGCTTAAATAACTTAAAACCTAAATCCAGTGATGCTCCCTTTAAATACTAGTTATTTTTCATTTTTATTTTATCTTTATTAGTTTTTTACCATTGTATATATGTTTTAAGTGTTTGCCTTTTATTTACGGTTTTATTTTACTGAACATTTACTTTTCTTACATGTATTTTTACTGATCTTTTACTATACTTTTACTGATATTTTTTTACTCTGCTTTTACCATACTTTTACTGACCTTTTACTCTACTTTTACTGATTCTTTTTACTCTACTTTTACCATACTTTTAATACTTACTGATCTTTTACCGAGCTATCGGTGTCTTATTTTTACTTTCCCTGTCCGGTATTTTTACCCTTATTCACGACTGTTTCTACCATACGCTTCTGTGCCTACCGCTCGTGCTACCACTACTGCTATTGCTCGTGCTACTGTTTTCACTATTGCTATTGCTATTACTATTGCCACTATTTCTACAGTGCAAGGGCACTAGAGGAGGATAAAAACAGCAGTGCCAGATCTTTCAAAGGAGTATTATTGTCTCATTTCAAGAGGAGTGAACGGGACCCCTAACTTCAATTTTCACCTGGTCCCTAAGCCTCACCTGGTCCCTAAGCCTCACCTGGTCCCTAAGCCTCACCTGGTCCCTAAGTCTCACCTGGTCCCTAAGTCTCACCTGGTCCCTAAGCCTCACCTGGTCCCTAAGCCTCACCTGGTCCCTAAGTCTCACCTGGTCCCTAAGTCTCACCTGGTCCCTAAGCCTCACCTGGTCCCTAAGCCTCACCTGGTCCCTAAGCCTCACCTGGTCCCTAAGTCTCACCTGGTCCCTAAGTCTCACCTGGTCCCTAAGCCTCACCTGGTCCCTAAGTCTCACCTGGTCCCTAAGCCTCACCTGGTCCCTAAGCCTCACCTGGTCCCTAAGTCTCACCTGGTCCCTAAGTCTCACCTGGTCCCTAAGTCTCACCTGGTCCCTAAGTCTCACCTGGTCCCTAAGTCTCACCTGGTCCCTAAGTCTCACCTGGTCCCTAAGCCTCTCCTGCCTCACGGGAGACTTCAATTCGGGCTCCTCTGTACGGATGGCACCTGGCCTTGAGCTAGGAGTATACCTTACACTACCAGGGGGATTCCCCATCCCAGGAAATAGTGCCACAGGAGTGACCAGTGATGAATAAAACAAGGAAGTGATTGAAGAAATAAGAAGTTTCAGGCAAAAGCTCGCTGAAATGAGAAAACTTATTATGGAAATAAAAAAGTGATCGGGAAGAAGACAGGGAAAATATGCTTTCTAGTGGTGTTAGTGATGTTGAAAATATGAATGAGATCTTTGATAATGTTATTACGTAAGATACTATCGACGAATCATCTGAAAACAGTGACAACAGTAACAGTGAAAACAACGCCGACGGAAATATGCAGAAAACGGACGAAATATGGGACATCACTCAGAAAATAATATCAGGTACGGATTATACGTATAATATCAATATGAGGAAAGTGCGCAGAATCGGTGTAAATAAATAAGATGCAGCACAGATATGTACTGCTGTACAAAAAATATGCAGACTAAAGGGCTTCATCAAACACAAATTTGACCAATCAGCTAATCATAGGGTGTGATTATTCATAACAATAATGTAGACGTTATCTGTGTACAAGAGCCCTTCACATCAGCCACTAAAATAAAAACAGCCCCTAGAATTAGAGGTTACCACTCCTATACGAACACAGGAATGACAGGCCTATTGACTTATGTCAATGACACCGTACCGCATAAGCTGGTGCAGAAGTATGATGACAATAACGTGCAATATCAGTATTTACATATTCGAACACCCTCTGTACAATGTATGCGCAAGGTGTAGAAAGTTTCAAACTGATTCACTGTCCAACTTTCAGAATCACGGCACAATATGCATGGGGGATTTTAATGCTAGACATTATACATTTGAAGACAGTCAATGCAATGAAAATGGCGAAGAGTTCCGAAATTTTGTATACAATATATCTATGACCGTATATGATACAGATAGGGAAACTCACGTGGCGGGGGGTAGGCTAGATTATGTAATAGGAAGGGATGTTGTGCATGAAAACGTCAGAAGCATGCTTGCAACAGAGCTAATCAGTGACCACTTTGCAATAGTAACGCTGTTGATAATAGTCTATCTGCAGAAACAAATAGGCTTAAAATTTATATTCCTCCTTACCTTGAGCACCACAATAAAATCGCGTATTTATGATTGGTATAACGAATACACAGTAACGAGTGTTGATAAATTCTCCATGGACATGACGAAAGTGGTCACTGATTACTACAACACCTGGGTCTGTCCAAAGAAAACCTTAAAGAGCAACAATTCATAACGCCTAAAACAACCTAAGTGGGTCAATGACCCTACACTTTTAAGGGAACAAAAGCGGGTTCAGGAGCTTTTTGATATCTACAAGCAGGGCAATACCCGTGACAACCTTATTCAGTTTCTTAAGGCGAACAAAATTTTTCAGAAAAGAAGACGCTCGGGTATAGATTGTATTGGCAAGTCAGTACAGTTTGTAATGTCGAAGAAACTATGTGTAAACTGTGTAATGCAGAATATAA
Source organism: Penaeus chinensis (assembly GCF_019202785.1). Classification (NCBI taxonomy): domain Eukaryota; kingdom Metazoa; phylum Arthropoda; class Malacostraca; order Decapoda; family Penaeidae; genus Penaeus; species Penaeus chinensis. Next base: position 43,396,514 of record NC_061821.1, on the reverse strand, counting down.
GCGTACATTATATCTCAGAGTGCCATGTGTTACAGCCCTTCAGACCACCTAGCATGAGGTACGGAGAACTATGTAACTACTTCATATCATCTGATGTCTTAGAAAATATACTTATGTTGTATCCTAAATTTGGAATGTAGTATCACATGACTGCATATCAAATGTATTAATGCTTTTCCACGCCCAAGCTATATGCCGGCGTGGCAGATGAGTAGATAAAGGACTGTGCAATTGTTCCTTTCCTTGAACTGATAAAGTACATATCATAACAATGTTATAGGCTAAAATTCAAATGTAATACCACTATGTAATGTTATGACCATGCATTAAATGTACCACAGCTTGCCCACGTCTGTGCAGTTAGCCAGGGTGGTAAATAAAGGACTAAACTAAACTAAACACCTTGAACAGCATTAACAATAACATCTCAATGTCTGAGGTCTGGAAAAAAAATAATCGACTCTCAGGCAAACCAACTAACACCCCGCAGTTCCATAGTCCTCTTGCACAAACAGACATGCTCCTTAGTCAATGGGCTGGAGCGTCCAAATTGAGCTCACTTCCCACAAATATTCAGAATCACCTTAGTCAGTCTAAAATTGCACGTAAATTTGCCATTGATATTGGATGTTCTGAGACCGACCCTTCAGACTTTGCTGAGATTACTGAGTGGGAACTGAACAATGCATTGATCAAAGGAAAAGTGTCCGCACCAGGTGAGGATGGAATTACCTATAGTGTCCTCCGCCTTATAGCTCAGGTACCTGGTAATCCCCTTTTGTACATGTGCAGGTTAAGCTTGTCACAAGGTATTCTGCCTGGCCTCCTATACTGAAACCAAACAGTGATAAATACCGCCCAATATTACTAACCTCATGTGTATGCAAAGTTCTAGAAAGGATAATTTTGAACAGACTCAGGTACAGGCTGCAAGGTAAGTTATCTCACAGACTGTACGGATTTCTATTGGGACGTAGCACACAGCATTGCTTTGCAGAGTACTATTCAAACTCTAATCCAGGGAAGCACATTGTTTTTCTTGACCTTAAGTCAGCTTTTGACATTGCAAACAGAGAAGTTATCCTAGAACAATTAGTAAGCTTTGGCATCCGGGGTAAATTACTGAGCTGGATTAGAATGTATCTTTCGAACAGATCTGCAAGTGTCTTGTTCAGGGGAGTGAGAAGTTCCACTTCACAATCTTTTGAACTTGGGACGCCACAAGGAGGAGTTCTCAGCCCTATGTTGTTCAATGTCCTCATGCACAAGCTGGTGGCAGATATTCCACTTGGGGATGGTGAATCCATTATATGCTATGCTGATGGCATGTGTTAAGACCATCACAAGAGAGAATGCAAATAATTCTCGACAAACTCACAACTAGGGCTCATGAGTGTGGATTAGTCATCTCCGCTGAGAAAACAATGGCTCTCAACCCATGTATCATAACCCTACCCACTTTTCGCATAGGTGACCAGGAGCTTGACATGTGTCATAAATATAAATATCTCGGGGTGAACATAAATGATGCTGATCCTTTCCCTGAAAGTTGTAGACTACCATGCACTGCACTTGTTGCAGTGTAAGGAATCAGAAATAAATAGCTTGGAGGAAGTGCAAAATGAAGCCATGTGGATTATCCTCGGCGCCCCGAGAACAGCAAGGATAGTAAACATGAGGTCAGAACTTAGCCTACCATCCATCTCTGATAGAATAATATTTATTTCCACCATATTTGGGTTCAAAGCTCTGAGGGAACCCTTGTATCTTTCAGACTTCCAAAAACAACTGCAACATAAAATCAACGCAAGCAGACGTGACTAATCACACACATGCGCGCCCTCTGATCCACAAAATCTCCATGAACATTACAAAGCTCAATGTCCCAATTAGTAAAATACCACAGGGTCGATCCATTCCACCATGGACAAATTCAGCATTGATCATGCACCTTACATGTCTACCACAAAAAAAAAACAGTGTACATAACTGCGTGTTACAACAAATTGCATTAACATCAGTAAAGGAACACACAGAGTCAATGGGCGATGATGTACCCGAGTGTTACGTTGACGGATCCGTACAGTCTGGATACAAAGCTGGTTGTGCTTGTATTGTACACAAAAATGGCTTACTACAACATCAAGTTGATATGAGACTGTAAAATTGGGCTAGCACTACACAAACGGAGCTGGCAGGTATACTCCTTGCAACGGAATTCTTAATGTCTCGGGGCTCTGGAGTAGTTTTCTGTGACTCTCAGAGTGCTCTTCGGACACTAAATTCTTTCAAAGCAGGTGGCGATGAGGAAATTGTGAGTTGCATTAAGCGTAACGTAACTTGTGCAATAGAGCGCAATTTCAACATTCAATGTGTATGGATACCATCTCATGTTGGCATACGCACGCACGACCACGTAGACAAATTGGCGAAGGAAGCCTGCAGCAAAGATACTGTGAACATAGATCTTGGGATGCCTCTTGCTAGGGTTGCACACATATTGAAAAGTTCTCATAAGGAAGAACTAGTAGATCTGACGAACACTCAAAGGCCTGAAAGCTGTACCATAAGGCACTACGATCAGTATAGAGATAGCAAGCCCTCTTATGGGTGGCACCGAAGTCAAACCAGATAATGTGACGTGGTTATTGCCAGAATACGTTTAGGTCACAGAATGTATTGACAACTGCACGGTGCAAGAAGTGCAGATGAAACTAAATGTAGACTGTGTAACGAAGAAAACAAGCGAACGCTTGAGCATTATATCTCGGAATGTCATGTGATACAACCTTTCAGACCACCTAACATGAGGTATAAAGAACTATGTGAATATTTCATTTCATCTGATACATTGGAAGATATACTCGTATTATATCCTAAATTTACTGTGTAAAACTGCCGTAAACAAAAAAAAACAAAAAAAGTGATATGTAAACACATTGGGAAAAGCATATCAACGTAATATTTTTGTATGATGTATGATTTATATTTCTATATTACCATGTACAATTACAGTATTCACAGACTAATGTACTGTGTCAGATATATGTAGGACTGTAATCATGATTGCCCACGCCTGAGCAGATAGCCAGGGTGGTAAATAAACTTACTTAACTTAACTCAAAACAAAGTAAACAATCATATTCAAAACTGAACTCTACAGGTGTACATGGTTTACGCCTATTGAACATGAATGTGAGTGTCTGCTGTGGCTCCTCCAGGATCCTACGAATTTCCGTGGGCCAGGAATAAGGTCAGGATATAGGGTTAAGGGTTGAAATAGGGCACTAGGGACGTCGAAATAAGGGTTTGGATAAAGGAGAGGTAGGGAGAGATCAGGGATGAGGGCAGATAGAGATAAAGTATAGACAAGAGAAGGGCTAGCATAGAGAGGGTAGATCCAGGGAGGGTAGATCTATAGCATAGGTCCCATAGAATAAAGGGCAAGAGTATTGAGAAAAAGGAGGGGGGGGGGGCGGGTAAAATGATCGGTTGGGCAACATTATACAGAAAGGAGAAAACAGATAAAGATGAACAA
>NC_061821.1:43388890-43392876 GCF_019202785.1 Penaeus chinensis | reverse complement strand
GCAATTTAATGGTGCAACGTCGACGCGAGATGAAGTAAGGCCGTGTTCGTTTGCTCGTCACTCGCTCCGACGTTTGATCCTTTTGAACGCAATATTCGGACGCGCGCTTTGCAACGAGGATTTGCAGTTGCGAGACTGACGATAAACAGGGCGGGAAGGAGATTGATTTCGGTCGATTCTCTTGTCGGCTGCTGTTGTGTTTGCTGTTTTGGCGATGGTGCTGTGGCCGTCATGTGAGCTGCAGGGCTGTTATCGCTGCAGGCATCTTGGGCGTCAGTTATAAGAGTTAAAGGAAAAGGTGGAGGTTTGCCATCGCTCTTTCCTTCTTCCCTTCATTCTTTCCCTTCCCCCTTCTCTCGGTCCCTTCCTCCCCCCCCTCCCCCTCCCCCTCCTCCTTCCTTCCACCCTCCGTTTAGCCTGCCCTTCGCTTCCATGTCGCTCACTTATCTTTCTTTCACTTATCGTTCCCTTTTCCTCCCATTCGTTCGGCTTTCTCCTCCCACCTTTTTCCTCCCTCTTCCTCCCACTCCACCCCCCCCCCCCCGCCGCCCCATTACCTCTTCCGTCATAAGCAGGGAGGTTCAGTCGAGCGCGCGCGCGCGTACGCCTGGCGATGCGCGTCCCCTGTGCCCCGAGCGGTGGCAGTGACGGGTTAACCAGACTGTTAATTAACACGACAATGGGTGCCACTTGGCGGCACTCATTACCGAGGCAGCGAGCACGAATCCTCGCAATCAAAGTGCAGCGGCGAGAGAGCGAGTCAACAGCAGCAGCAGGAACAGCAACGTGGACGACCGCGACAGCATCGCCAGCAGCCGCAGCCACAGCGGCGACGACAATGCCCTGCGTGCGTTGCCTCCCGGCGGCCGCGAGGAGCGCCCGATGCCCTGAGGCGTGATGCCGGCGGCGGGGACACTGAGGCGCGAGCAAAGCGAGGCGAGGCGAGAGGCCGTGTTTACGCTTCTCTCTGATTGGCCTCAAAGCATCAATATTCCACGCTGGCATTCGCGCCGCGCATTATTCATGGGCGCGATCTGGTGCTCGCCGGCGCCCCGACGCCTCAACAGGCGCCGCGGGACTCGCGGGCGGGAGGGACGCCCACGTGTGGATCTTCCTTTTTCTTCCCGCAGAAGAGTTCCTGCCGGAGTGGGAGGCGACGCCCGGGTCAAGGGTGTAGCTTTGCTGCCGACCCGGATCCAGGTGCGGATGCAATGTGGCATTCGGTTTGTTTTTTGACTGACAGTATATTTAAGATAAAGATTTTTTTTTTCTTTTTCCTCTTGTGATATTTTGCAATCGCTATCAAGTCACTGTTTTCGTTACTGCTGCTGCCAAAAGAAAAATACATTTCAAAGCCTTACTCTTTTTTCTTTCCCTAAAAAAAATCAATTCCTTAATGTCTCAACATTACTGATAGCAATCTTAAGATAAGGAAAACAGGAGTAATATATTTTTTTTCTTTTTGATAATTTTTTTTTTTTTTTTTTTAATTCTCCGGCTAAAACGATTTATTCAGAAGAGCTTTTGCTTCCGCTTCTTAGCCTCGCTTGTGTTTGTCTCGAAGCCCAACTTTAAATAAATATTTGTTGCGTTTGGGCTTCAGTCAACGAGCCAGATTTTTCGATTTTGTTCCCGAAAGAAAACGGGTGCTCACTTTATCCAAAAGACTAACGAAGAAGGGAAAAGGATAAATGCGAGAATACAAGTTATAATCACTCAAGTTACAGGGCTTTTATTCTATATATACTAAAGAAATGAAATATGCTCTAGAATTGTGAGTGTTTTTCATAAATATCCGAGTTACTACTTGCATCCCATGATTGCCTGCTGAGTGGCCGAGGCAAGGGGGGAGAGGAAGGGGGGGGGAGGGGATTAGAAGGCAGTCAGAAGATGAAAGAAAGAAAGAAAGAGATGGAATGGGAGGAAGGGAGGGAGGGAGGGAGGGAGGGAGGGAGATAGATAGATAGATAGATAGATAGATAGATAGATAGATAGATAGATAGATAGAGAGAGAGAGAGAGAGAGAGAGGGGGGGGGGGGAGGGAAAGAAGGAGGAAGAGAGGGGGAAGAGGAAGCGATTAAGAAATAAGACAAAAAGAGAGAGCAGGAGAAAAAGAGAGCAAGCTATAGAAAGAAAGACAGACAGACAGAAAAGAGTCAGAAACGAAGAGAGGAAGTTAATATCTTTTGGTGTTTGTATTTTTGCGACATTTTTTGAAAATTTGGAAGGAGTCGGTGATTTTGGCCGAGACGAGCTTCTTTCTTAAACCGTTGGTGGAAGATGAGGGCTTGGTGTGAAGGCCTCGAAAGGGAGGGGGGTCTTCTTTTTAGGTATGCCTACAGCAACTGATCTAATGTGAAACAAGACAACGAGACTTAAAGCGAACGTCAAGAGAGAGGAAGGAAGGCAGATCGCGAGAGAGCTAAGAATCACATGCTTCCAAAATCAAGCTTTATTTCCGTGATTCCTTTTGTGCTTCAGGAAAAAAGAGAAGGAAATGAAGGCGTGGCTCCAGACGGGGCAAGGCCATTTCGACTGGTGTTCCGGATGTGGCTTGCACTGGAAAAATTTACTTGTAATGAATGAAGTGATTTCTCCAGTTTAGTATTTGTTATATAACACTTGTGTCGTAGATTCACACATCGCCCAGAGAGAAGAACCTCGCGAAGAAGGCAGGTCCCATCGAGCACAACGAAGCCGGGGAATCCAGAGGGAGGCTGCGGGGAAAGCCACCCATGCTTCAGCAGTCCTCGGGCTCGACAACCAAGGCTTCTCCCCTGCACGACCCCCGCCCCCAACCATCTACCCTCTCGCACCCCCTCCCCCCACCCCCCGCACGCCCTCCGCCCCATCCGGGAAGCTTTGCGAGCGGCGACTGCACCTGTTCATTAGCCGGCTGCCTCGTTATCCGCTTTGCACAATTGCAAACGAAGCCGTTACGGAATCCAGCCGCACACCTGTTCACCGACGCACCTGGGGTTAACAATGGGGGAAAAGAAGGAAAAAGAACCTTTGACTATTATTCTGTTTCCCAGAAGTGACTGATCAGCAACACCTCGCTCCGCCGCTTCTGAAGTTCTGAAGGACAGGGACTCTGACGAGACTAAAGAAAGACCCTTAACATCACATATCCGCGGGGATCAAAGGGCGGCTGGAGAGGCCTTAGCACCGCCGGGAGAAGGCCGCCAGACCTTAAGGGAAGGGTGGCAAGGGCGCCGCCGGATGGCTGCTCCTCAGCCCGGAAGTAGACGGTCCAGGAGCCAACACAAGGACGGGGGAGAGAGCGAAAGAGTGTGTGTATGTCTATATATATATATAATATATATATATATATATATATATATATATTATATTATATATATATATTGTAAGGAGAGTTGTTAATCTATAATGAGGAGCCCGACTTAAACCCAAGCCTCGTGAAGCGAGCTGAAGCCTATCGTGAAGCGAGAACGGCTTAGGGACGCAAATAAGGGTCCCGTTCACTCCCCTGACAACTTGACCCAGGATCCTACGGAGAAACATGAACTGAAGTCCTTGTGGCTCAGCCTATCATCTAAAATAGGACGAATAGAAGAACTAAAAAATACAAAAAAAAAAAAAAAAAAAATTACAAAAGGCAGAAAATGTAAAAATAAGAATACATACTAAATTATGTTACTTTACTAAAGTACAAGATAAGAAAAATAAATTTACGTTAACTTATTAAAAAAAAAAAAAATACTTAAATGTTAAACACTAAACATAAAAGGGGACTGGATGTTAAAAACGAAGCGGGAAAAGCCGAATCTTGAAGGGCTTCGGTGTAAAATACGTCTAAAAGCACTTAATGCAATGGAAACATAATAAATCAGATATAAATGACAACGTCCAGCATATAACCTAGGCAAGTAACGGAGAGTCTGCTCAGAACAGCCTCTGTTCTGGTGCGTCTCGGGCTGAGGTAAATCCGGAGGGGGTGACGCAAACACACGGATAGATCTCC
>NC_061821.1:43338890-43343890 GCF_019202785.1 Penaeus chinensis | reverse complement strand
CTTGTCCTTTGCATCCAATTAGTATCATAATTGATGCCATAATTGAATTGATTATGAGGATAATGAGGGTATTGATATTTTCCGTAATAAGATTGGTGGTGATGGTATTTTTTTCATTAAAATTAAAACGTTATTATAAATGTGTGTTAATTGGTTTGTCTTTATTGAAATACAAAGTGATTATCGATACACAATACATGCTAACATGAGCATTACAATCAACTATTCGAAGGCTATGAATATGAAAAATTCGGGAGCACAAACATGCAAGCCTTTTCTCTGCAACAGGACATGGAAATGCAGCGGCAGCATTGAGTTCATTCGCGCTCATAGTTTTCTAGAATTAAAGCCACTTACCTGGACCCTTTGCTTGTAATGAAAAAACAACAACAATAGCGGTCTCGGATAATAGGAAAAGAAGAAAAAAATTCTACTGGGCTTTGATTTGGGTATAATTATATTTTTTTTACTAACCGGGAGGGAGATACATTTGCATTGGAGAGTCGCTTTGAGGATAATGAAACCATTCTGATATATAAATAGATAGGTACAAGGGTGGGCGAATGTGTGTGCCTGTGTGTTTGTTTGTGTCTGTGTCTGTGTGTGAGTGCGTGCGCGTGAGGGTGTATTTTGTGTTTGTTATGCGTTTATGTGTACATCAGTGCGTGTGTATGTTTATATCAGCCCGTGCATGTGTGTGTGACGGCCCGCGTGCATGTACGTATTCCCGTTCCTCCAATTTCGCTTTTCCGGAATAAAAGAGGCCCGGGAAGCGCCGCCTCGCCTCGCCGTCTCCGTGTTTACCGATACTCGCGAGGGAGAGAGATTGCGTTCGGAAAAAAAAAAAAAGAAAAAAAAGAACGGAAGATGCATTGTATTCAGAAACTATAAAAGTTCAAGCGCCGCTGCTGCTCTATTTTGCCCGCGAAGGAATGTTCGAGAGAAATCTATTGCTTGCGAGACGAGGACGAATAACTCTATAGGGCCCTCGCGCTCTCGCTGGCGGGGGTGGGGGAGGGGGGGGCGAGGGGAAGGAAAGGAGGGGGAGAGAGGGAAAGGGAGTGAGCGGGAAGGAAGGGAAGGGGGAGAAGAGGGAGGGGGATGAAGGGGAAATGGAGAGGGGGGGGGGGGAGGAGAGAGGCGAGAGGGAGGAAGAAAAGGAAGAAAGAAAACGATAGTATGCTCTAGAGAGAAAGAGAGAGAAAAAATATAAGAATGAAAGAAAAAGACAAGAGCAAATACGAAACAAGGAAAGAATTCCTTCTCACTCACTCCTCCCTTATCCCCTCCCCCCACCCCCTCCCATCCCCCGCGCCAGGAGACTGAAATAAACCACAAAATACCCCTCTCTCCCTCCCCTCCCCCTTCCCCTCTCTCCTCTCCCCCTCTCTCCCTCCCCTCCCCCTTCCACCTCTCCTCTCTCCCTCTCTCCCTCCCCTCCCCCTTCCCCTCTCTCCTCTCCCCCTTCCCCTCTCTCCTCTCCCCCTTCCCCTCTCTCTCTCTCTCCCCCTCTCTCCCTCCCCTCCCCCTTCCCCTCTCTCTCTCCCCTCCCCCTTCCCCTCTCTCCTCTCCCCCATCTCTTCCTCCCCCTCCCTCTCCCCTCCTCACCCCTCTTTTCCCCTTCTTCCCTCTCCCTCCTCCCCCACTCTCCCTCCCTTTCCGGTCTCTTCCTCCCTCTCCCCCTCCCTCTCCCCTCTCCCCTCTCCCCTCCCCACCCCTCTTCTCTTCTTCACCTCTACGCTCTCCCTCTCCCCCTCTTCTCCCCCTCTTCCCTCCCCCTCTTCTTCTCCTCACCCCACCCCCTCTCACCTCCCCCTTCCTCTCTCCCCCTCCTTCTTCCCCCCTTCTCCCCTTCCCCCTCCCTGGCTCCGAATTTACGAGGCTTCGGTGCTTCAGTCTCCGCTAAGTGATTTAGAGGCGGAAGGAGTAATCGCTCGACTCATGTTTCGGAATCGGCTCGAATCGTCTCGAATCGGCTCGAATCGGCTCGAATCGGCTCGAATCGGCTCGAATCGGCTCGTATCGGCTCGAATCGGCTGTTGCTTTGGGGTCAATATTATGTTGTTACTGTTATTACTATCCTTATTGTTGTTGGTATTGTTATTGTTATTATTTGCTATTATTTGTTATTATTGTTATCATTATTGTTATTATCATTGGTATTATTCATTATCATCATTATCATTCTTATTGATTATATATTATAGATTTAATTATTACCATTGATATCATTATTATTGGTATTATTATTAATGTTATTATTGTTATTGTGATAATGATTATTATTACTTTTATTATTATTGTTATCGTTATTATTATTGTTGCTGTTTTATCATTATTAATATTATTTTAATTGTATTATCATTATCATCGTTATCGTCTTCTTCATTGTCATTTTCATTAGTATTATTGTTTTGTTTTTGTTTTTGTTTTTTTGCTGTTGTTTTCCCAGGGTTTTCTGTATTCTTCCAGTTATCAGTTAGGCTATTAATAATAGTTTCTTTTCTCAAACCTTTCCTCTCCTTTCTTCTCTATCTCTCTCTCTCTCTTTCTCTCTCTCTCTCTCTCTCTCTCTCTGGCTCTCACTCTCTCTCTCTCTGGCTTTCACTCTCTCTCTCTCTCTCTCTCTCTTTCTCTCTCTCTCTCTCTCTTTCTCTCTCTCTCTCTCTCTCTCTCTCTCTCTCTCTCTCTCTCTCTCTCTCTCTCTCCCTCTCTCTCTCTCTCTCTCTCTTTCTCTTTCTCTCTCTCTCTGGCTCTCATTCTCTCTCTGTTTCTCTCTCTGGCTCTCATTCTCTCTCTCTCTGGCTCTCACTCTCTCTGTTTCTGGCTCTCACTCTCTCTCTCTCTGGCTCTCTCTCTCTCTCTCTCTCTCTCTCTCTCTCTCTCTCTCTCTCTCTCTCTCTCTCTCTCTCTCTCTCTCTCGCTTTCTCTCTCTCTAACGCTCTCTCTCCTCCATCTCTCTCTCTTCATCTCTTTCACTCTTCATCTCTCTCTCACTCTCTCTCTCTTTCTCTCTCTCTCGCTCGCTCGCTCGATCGCTCTCTCTCTCCTTTCTCTCTCTCTCCTTCTTTCTTTCTCTCTCTCTCTCTCTCTCTCTCTCTCTCTCTCTCTCTCTCTCTCTCTCTCTCTCTCTCTCTCTCTCTCTCTCTCTCTCTCTCCCTCTCTCTCTCTCCTTCTCTCCCTAAATTGCCTGCGTGCGACCCCGCCTCTGATAGCGGGTAGAAATCCATAGAAGTCTATTAACCGCCGAACGACTTCTTTGTGACAGCGTTCATGTTTATGTTGCGTAGTCTTTCACACGGTTTATCGCTCTTTATATTTTACACAAACTTCGACGCTGTTTCGCCAACTTTCGCCAAATACTTTCCCTCCGCGTCGCCATTGCGCGTCGCTTCACAGGACGGGGCCCTCTGCAAACTCGGGTGGCTTTGCTTGCATACAAAGCACCATTTGCTCGCGCCGTCCGCACCGAAACAGGCTTTTGCGTTTTACTGCGACCTTTAAAAAGGGAAATACCTCTTCTTATTGCAAAAAAAAAATCACGTTTTGTATTGATGGCCCTTTCAAGATGCTGTCGTGCACCTTTAAGAAATACAAAATGCATCTTGCAGTATCCACACTGACGAGCTCGAATTTTGAATGTTTTTTGTGTACTCTGACTTTTTTTTTATTGTTTTACAACTAAAACTTTATACTCTACATCCCTTACTTTATAACAATCTTACACACTGCGTTCCATATATTTTATAACAGTTTTTGGTATTACGCTTAATTGATCAATTATTCTGTATGATCTGCATGCTGCTTTGATATCACCTCTATTCACGGAATCGACAGAGTTTCGTAAAATTTCTCACCACATATCGCTCGTGTTTTACGAGTTTACGCTCCGCAGTTCTGCCTTTACACTCACTCTCCCTAATCCTTCGCTCCGGTAGGCCCTTCCTTCACGGCAACGGCAGAGCGTCCCCCCCCCCCCCCCCCCCATCAGGCGCTGCCTCTCCTCGGCGCTCGCTTCCCTCCGTCAGGGACGCCATGATACGGCGAGGACAGAAGGGGAGGGAAGTTGTGAGAGAGAAAGGGAGGGAGGCAGAGAAAGAGAAAGGAAAAGCGAGAGAGAGAGATGGAAAAATAATTATTTCGTGAATATAGTAACTTCACAATATATTTAATAACAATGGTAACAATAATAACAACAACAACAAAACAACAATACAATCATAATAAGTAGAAGGAGTCAACGAGCGAAGACAAGCGAAGGCAGACCCACAACAATTTCATGAAAAGAAGCAAACAAACACGAGAGAGCGACGCACGCACGCACGCACGCACGCCGGCCCATCCATCGGCCGCGGCGGCATAACAATGGCACGGCTCCCAGGGACCGAATAAGCTCAATTTACTATTGTTGTTTTTAATTGGATGTAAGGGAGATACATGCTTTTACAAATTAAGTGTAAATTAGATGTTTGTTGGGCTGTTGGGGCCGGACAGGTGGGCGCGAGCCTCGGTAGGGAGCGATGGGCGGGGGTGGGGGGGAGGGGGGGTAGGAAGGGAAGAGAGAAATAAGCGGAAACGGAGAAAAGGGGAGAAGGGAAGGGAAGGAAGAAAGAGCGGGAAAAGGAGAAAGAGATGGGGAGAGGAAAGAAAGTTGGAAGAAAGGAAAAGGGAGAGAGGGAAATTATATGGGAGAGATAGAACAGGAAGACCGAGCGAAGATCTGATAAAAGAAGAACCGAAGGACACGAAAGAGGGAAAGAATGGGAGGAAGAGGGAGAGATATAATCATGAAGAAAATAAGAAGAGTGAGAAAAGGAAAATGGAAAGGAAGGGAGAAGTAGAACGAAAGAGGAGAAGGGAGAAAGAAGAGGAAGGGGTAGAAGGAGAAGAAGGGAAATGTAGAGAAAAAGACATGGGAAGGGGAAGAGAAGAAAGAGATGAATGGAGAGAGGGGGGATGAGGGAGCAAAGAGAAAAAGGGAAGAGAAAGCGAAGGGTGGT
>NC_061821.1:43321390-43326390 GCF_019202785.1 Penaeus chinensis | reverse complement strand
CGCGCCATTAATATATTAATATAAATGGCTGACGTCGGTAGCGTTATTAGGGGGTGTGAGAGAACAAATGAAATTAGTGATACGCACAATCTTATTAAGTCGTCAGCGTTAGCATTACTGTCCCCGGGCGGCGAGCGAGCGCCGGAAATGACGCCTCGTTGGCACATTTTTCCAAATGCAAAGCGGTGGCGCCACATGTGAATGCCCTCGCCCTCGGGCGCTGGGAGCTTCGGGGCTCAGTGCATGGCTAGGCAGGCTAGGCTCTGGGGTTGATTGCACGCACACACACACACACACACACACACACACACACACACACACACACACACACACACACACACACACACACACACACACACACACACAGACACACACACACACACACACACACCCACACACACACACACACACACACACACACACACACACACACACACACACACACACACACACATATATATACACACATATACACACATATACTCACTCGCTCGCTCACTGACACAGATGTGACTTTGTGTGAATTGAACGCGCGCGTTTGTTTGATTCTTGCGAATTTAATCCAATCTGTATGAAAATAAAAGCAATGGAGCCGAAGGAGGGCAAAGACGGGCGGGAATAAAGAGAGGGAAGGGGAGAGGGACGCGAGGAAGGGGACGGAACAATAGCAAAAGAAAAAGAGACAAAAAAGGTTGTTATCCATCAAGCGAAGCCTGGGAGGGTCTGACCCGGACTACAATGGGCGCTGACCTGTTTTCACCCGACGCGGGCGCAACACACGGGAATTCCATCATAACAACTTGAGGAAAAAAATAGAAAAAGTCAGACGTCATCTGCAAACTCTCGCTTCAATGGGATCCCTTTTGAGATCGTGTTTGGCGGGATCGAAACCTTTTTTGGGGCATTGAATCCCTTACCGAAACGGATTAACGAGTCTCTTGTTCTCTTATGACGAATAGCACCAGATACATGATTGAGACTCGATTGTTGACTATTTACTTTGAGATTTATCGGCATAACTCGAAGTGTTTGCTGGTTGCCATGGAAACGTCTTCTTTGTCTCGTAGACTCGTGCTACTCACTGCGTGTATTTGTAATCACGTAAGTGCTCCATATAGCGGTTAATTATCGCTAATCACTCTTAAACTCCTATCGCGGGTGATTGATGAGGCAAGCAAGGGGTTTGGTTCATGATGAATAATCATGCGAGTTAATAACGCTTTTTGCTTCCTCTTGATCCACCCTTAACACGTTTTCTCTTCTTGTTGTTTTTGTTGTCATTGTTCCAGACACAACAGACAGTAAACGCTTTTCACAACTTGCGCTTTGACCCTGACCTTCGACCTGGGTTCGCCTCCCCCGCCAACGGAGTCGCCGGCGCGTGGGACAGCGGGGATATTTGGCGACGAAATGACAACTCATTCATTCAGCGCTTGTGATCCCAGCCGCGCGCCGATCTCTGCTACCCGTCTGCCGTCCCTCTCCTCTCCTGCCGTTCTGAGACCCCGCCGTTCCCTCCCGAAAAGGGCTCATGAATAAAAACAAACAAACAGCCATGGATACAATGTTACGCGATCCTCCCCGCGCCAGGCAGACCTTTCCTCGCATCAGAATAACACGCAACATATTCCTTGGAAAATATAGCCTCTCCCTCGCCCTTCTCCCTCACTCTCGCCCTCGCCTTCTCACTCCCTGCAACCTCCTTCACCCACTCCTCTCATATACCCTCGTCCCTCACCCACTCCCTCGTCCCTTGCAGCCCCTCCTCCACACCTTCCCTCACGCCCACCTCACCCGGCCGCCCGAGAGCCGAAATGAAGGTAATTCGCCTTAATTCCAGACCAAGCGCGTTACGGGATGGCTCCTCCGCCGCGGCCCGATCTGCTGGCCGGACCCCGTCCTCGGCGTCTCGCCTTCCCTCTCGTGGCCGGTGTGGTCTGGAGACGACCCGTCCTGCCTTCGCCCTCTTCAGTATGCTGTTCTCTTATTCGTTCGATCTTTTGCTATGCCGCTATTATCCTTATTCTGTGCAATTGCTTTTCAGATGTTTCTTTTTCCTTCTATATCTCTCTCTTCATCATTGGTTTATCGTTTTTCATCCATTCCCGTCTTTCGAACTTCTACTTTTATTCTGTTTTTGGTTACTGTTTATTTCAGTTCTTCCTATATATATTCTTTGGCTTTCTTTCTTTACTTTCCAGTTTTCTTTTCGTGCTTCTCGTCCCCTCTGTCATTATTCTCTGTCTCCCTTTATTCTATCGCCCTCCTGAAGTTTGCATGCGACACGGAAATAACGCAAGCCTCTTTGCTGCACGTTGTTTACATCCCACCATTAATTTTTTGCTAGGTTTTAACTGCTTCCCGAATGCATGCAAGAAAACAAGCTGGCTTCTGGAATTCCAATCTCCCTATGTAAACTTTTTTCCTCCCGAACGGCCCGGAGCTTAATGGAAGCAAACGGAGGGGGTGCCAGGTTTATGTTAAATCCAGGTTGCTTTAGAGCACGTGCTGTCACTATCGAGGTTTTATACGATTCTGTGGCACGGGATGTGTTAGCAGCTGTACTCTTTACGTGTTGTTTGTCGACTCATGTCATGCGAAGCCTTGAGACATGTAATTTTCTTTCGTCTTAATACAACTGAGCAAAACCGAAGATTTCTGCGCCAGAATGAAGACTGTATACACACAAAAATGTGAAAAGGAGGCATGTGCTTCTTTATCTATATATTTTTTTGATCTCCTGTGTGGAAATTACCAGATTCTAGACCATGCATTTTAAAGGTAAATGAAAGTACTGTCACTGTTGCCTTTCTCATTTGAGTAATGATTATGAATATGATTATGATAATGATTATCATTATCATATTTGATACTGTCATGTTTTAAATTAGAAAGAAAACGCCTATGACTGCCATTTTTTTTATATTTTTAAGAAACACTTATAATTACAAATCGCAGGAAATCGAAGAAAGTTCGGTTCAGAAACAATTCAAAGGCATCGGTCGCTCGTTTGGAGTTGGATCCGGTTCCTGTGGAGTTGGATCTCATTTGTTTGTGGCGCGAACTCTGATGCTCTGTCCTGCTGATTTTTATATCTGTTATTATCTTTTAGAGGTCAGCGTGATATCGACCAATTGCCATAGCATGCGGGAAGCTCGGTGAGTTATAATTAATCGTCACGAATAGATGTACGTGTGTGTGTGTGTGTGTGTGTGTATGTGTGTGTGTGTGTGTGTGTGTGTGTGTGTGTGTGTGTGTGGCACACACACACACACACACACACACACACACACATATATATATATATATATATATATATATATATATATATATATATATATATATGTGTGTGTGTGTGTGTGTGTGTGTGTGTGTGTGTGTGTGTGTGTGTGTGTGTGTACATATATATACATATACATTTTTATATATATACATATATTTATATATAGACATATATATTTATATATATACATATATATTTATATACATACATATATATTTATATATACATATATATTTATATATACATATATATTTATATATACATATGTATTTATATGTATACATATATATTTAGATATATATATTTTTTTTTTTCTTTTTTTTTTACAGTCATTCATTCCACTGCAAGCCTCTCTCAATTCATTATTGAGAGGTTATATGGCAGTGTCACCCTTGTCTGATTGGATGCCCTTCCTAATCAACCGCGGTTCGACACGGCGGTGACTTCCCCTCCGACACCAGCGTTTGACCTCTCAAGGCGATGTCAGAGCGCAGGCATTTTTACGACTACCGCGACGGGGAATTGAACTCGGGACCACGAGTGCTCTAACCACTGGACCATAGCGGCATATATATATATATATATATATATATATATATATATATATATATATGCATATATATATAGCCAGCTGTGATCATTATGAAACTGGAGATATGATAATCATTGCTCTATATGACTGGCAGACAGCTAGCCTCCGCTGGCACGAGCCTCATGCCTCATGCATGACTCATCTCGTAGCGTGGCGTCACATGGCCAGCTCCTAAGCAAGGTACGTTCCATGCTGCGTGCATGACCGCGATCTTTTATGACATCTCTCACCCAGTTTCCCGCAAGAGAAATAAAAAGACATAGATAGAGTGATAGGTAGACTTGAAGACAGAAAGATGATTGGACACAGATATGGATACAAATGGAGATATAAATAAAGGTATGACTAGATAGTTAAGTGTTCGTTGAAACAGATAAACACCCTTTTGCTACTGAAATAGAGAAGGAAGGTCGAGTCCTGTATTCCCCGACACAGCGGCGTCCTTCGCGCTGTTGGCGGCGGCCTCCTGGAGGCTCTGCCAATCTTGTTTTCGGCTATAGTCTGAGTACGAGATCAGTGAATGACTGAGGTATGTTCTGTTATTATCGTGTTATTTTATACATGAAATTATTTATTAATTAAGGTACGACGTTCCTAGTGAATGTAGATTAGCAAAACGACTTTCTTGCAGACGTCCGTGAACATCGCCGGCCTCGACTCAGAGGCCGAGAGCCTGAGGGCGCAGGGGCAGGGGAAGGGGGAAAGGGAGAGGAAGTGGCGTAGAAGGAGGAGGCACGGACGCAGGGGGAGGAGGTAGGAGGGGGACAAATGGGGAGAGACGCGGCCACAGCGCTTGGGGAGGCCTTCCGGCTGGAGGGCACCGGGCAGAGTGCCGGCATCAGGGGCAGAAGGGCGGGCGACGCGCTGACTGACAGGAGCGGCGAGAGGAGAGAGCGACAGCCTCGAGATGACGGCGCTGAGGGCAGGAGGGCCATGCACGGCCGCCCGGCATGGCTCAAGACTGACAATGGCGCCGGCGGGAGGGGAGGGGTCGAGGGCCGAGTGGGGGGGGGGGGGGGGGGGGGGGGGGAGCCGGGCGGGCTGAAGGAAACGGCCGCAAGGATGGAGGAGGGAAGCAGAAAGGGAGGCAGAGACAGCCGCACGGGAGGACGAGGCGCAGTGCCA
>NC_061821.1:43311390-43316390 GCF_019202785.1 Penaeus chinensis | reverse complement strand
AATATTTATGAACATTAGACGTAAAATCTCCATAAAATTAATGAAAATCGCTTGGTTTGGTTGACATTACAATCAGGCAGAGGTGCTGTCGCCGGGAATAAAGTGGCGTGTGACTAACGGTGTGCTTGGCGAGAGATCGGGTGCTTCTCGGTTTGTGCGTATATTTGTGTGTTCATGCATGCCATGCGTGTATATGTATGTGTATATATATGTATGTTATGTTTGTGTGTGCATGTGTCCATGCGACTGAACTTGAATTCGTATGCGCGCGTGGTGCCGCCCCTCGAGCAGCAGCGTGCCCCTCCCGGCGGCGTGGGGCCCTGGCCAGAACCTTCTCCAAGGAAGGTATTTTTCGCTGACTGCGGCGAAGGGCGTCGACGTGTGTCGCCGCCGACAGTCACAGACATTTAATTATCGAAAATCTTTATCGGATTATCTGCGCGGATATTAAGCATCCTGTTTTAGGGTTTGGATAAACAGCTCCGAGTGGCCGCCGAGTCGGGCGCGCGCGCGTAAGCTCGCTTAACGAGAATTGGCCCCTAAACGTTACAGGAAAGTCGTTTCTCCTTTGCGGTTCCCATCGAACTGCCTCCACGCTTCCTCCTGTCAATATCAGTATTGACATAACACCAAAACAAGAGCCTTGAAGACGACCGGCAGCGGCAATAATCACAGAAGATAACCATTCTAAAACTTTGAAAAATTCTGGATCTTGTTCGCCGCTGACTTCGGCCGCCTCTGGCGACGCTCCCCTCGGGCGGTTGTTGGCATTCACTTCTCCCTCAATGCTTCCCTTGCTCAGGCCGCCCCTAAAAGCTTAAACCCCAGCCCTAAAACGTTAATCCTTTGCGATCATTAATATGGGAAGGAGTGTTGGTGCAAAAGGCAGGTTGAGCGAGGGGACGTGGCGGGGTCGAGGTCTGGCGCAGGGTTAACAGGCTGGTCTTCACGTGGCGCAAAGTCAAGGCGACGGCATCGTAAACTGCCCGATTCCTCATGAAATGGAGTTATAAAAGGGTGGAGTTGTGGTGCGAGGGAGCTGTGACGTGATGCAGCTACAACGTTGGAGAGTTCTAGCACGATGGAGTCCTCCCGCGACGAAGTTTTAGCAGGCTGGATTCCTACCGCGATGGAGCAAAGGCGGCTCCCCCGGGCACCTCTGCCCAGGTGGGAAGCTCGTTAATCACAGAACCTTTTCGCATTTTGCTTTGAATTCTTATCTATTGATTTGCTGTCGAGGAGAAGGAAATGCCGAACGATCGATCCCCATTTTGCATTCCTTCCATCTGGCTGGTTATTTCGGAAATGGACTCACTCTGATATATCGAGGCTTGGCGTGACCAGAAATTCAATTCAGAATTAGATTAGGTAAAGGTAGGACTCACCTGGAGGTGAGGCGACAAACACAACTAAGACACGAGGAAAAAAGCAGTTGAAAGAGGTAATGGAGTTGAAAGACAGATTAGATAAAGCAACTGGAAAAGATAAAGACAAGAAATAAAAAAAGATAAAGAGAGTGAAAGACTAAAGAGATGAAGCCGCGCTCACTCGGGGCCAATTTGCCTCGCACATTCCTCCGCTGAGCACGTGTCCTCCTTGGACGGCGCGTCGTGAGCCGCGTGCCCTCGAGGGCGTGTCCGGCAAAGTGAAGACCCGCGATGGAGTCATCTGTCTGCAAAGGGCGTTTTGCGACGATGAAACGCGCTGCGAGAATTCATCCGCGTACACTTTCAGAAGAAACAAAAAACGTATAAATTGCTCATCTTTAAGATGTCTTTTATTTAATTTTATTTTTACATCTGAACAAGGTAAATAAGAATTAGGAATACAGGTGAGAGGAATGTCGTTCCTGACGTGTCACTGATGGGATGATCATAGTCATTGCTATTACTCGTCTTGACATATAGTAAGACAGATAAACAGAGAGAAAGAGAGAGAGAGAGAGAGAGAGAGAGAGAGAGAGAGAGAGAGAGAGAGAGAGAGAGAGAGAGAGAGAGAGAGAGAGAGAGAGAGAGAGAGAAAAGAGAGAGAAAAAAGAGAGAGGAGAGAAAGGGGGAGGGAGAGAGGAGTGAAAGAGAGAAAGAGAAAGAGAGAGGAGAGAGGAGAGAAAGAGGGAAGGAGAGAAAGAGGGAAGGAGAGAGGAGAGAAAGAGAGAGGAGAGAGGAGAGAAAGAGAAAGAGCGTTGAAGCCACAGGGTCGAAGAAGCGTCAGAATCCAGTGTCGTGGCGGTCGTGAGGCGCAAGTCGTCCCTTCATCCGGGGCTCAACGGGGGTCGTGTCAGGAATGCGTGCGTGTGTCCGGGCATGAGTGGGCGCGGGCGGCTGTGTCCCTCCCAGGCGCGGGCGGGAGGCGAGAACCGGGCGAGGGAGGCCCAAAAGGAGACGCCCAGAAGCCTTTTCCTATTGCCTTGGCGGACGAGTCACGTGACACCTCGCAATTAAGGTCCTTCGCCTCCCTCCTCCGCGCCCGGTCGCCTCCTCCTCCTCCTTTTCTCTTCTCTATTTATCCTCCTCCTCCTCCTCCTCCTCCTTTTCTCTTCTCTATTTATCCTCCTCCTCCTCCTCCTCCTCCTTTTCTCTTCTCTATTTATCCTCCTCCTCCTCCTCCTCCTCCTTTTCTCTTCTCTATTTATCCTCCTCCTCCTCCTCCTCCTCCTCCTCCTTTTCTCTTCTCTATTTATCCTCCTCCTCCTCTTCCTCCTCCTCCTCTTCTTCTTCTCATCTTATCCCTCCTCCTCATCATCATCATCTTCATCATCATCATCTTCGTCTTCATATTCCTCTTCCTCTTCATCCACCTTCTCCTCTTTTATTTTATTTTTCCTTTTCCTTCTTTTAATTGTCTTCTTTTCATTTCTGTTTCTTTTTCCTCTTATTCTTCCTTCCTCTCTCATTCTTTGTCCTCCTCCTTCTTCTCCTTCCACCTCTTCTTCGTCTTTTTCCTTTCTTCTTCTTCTCCTTTCTATTCCTCTTCCTCTTATTCTTTTTCCTCCTCTTCTCCTTCTCCTGAATATTCTCCTCTTCCTCCTTTCTCCTAGTTATCCTATTCTTCCTAATCCTATCCAATCATTCTCCTCCTCCTCCTCCTCCTCTTCCTCTTCCTCTTCCTCTCCCTCCCCCTCCTCTTCCCCCTCTTCTTCCTCTTCCTCTCCCTCCCCCTCCTCTTCCTCTTCCTCTTCCTCTCCCTCCCCCTCCTCTTCCTCTTCCTCTCCCTCTCCCTCCCCCTCCTCTTCCTCTTCCTCTTCCTCTCCCTCCCCCTCCTCTTCCCCCTCTTCTTCCTCTTCCTCTCCATCCCCTTCCTCTTCCCCCTCCTCTACCTCTCCTTCCCCCACTGCTTTTCCTCCTCTTCCTCTCCTTCTTCCCCTCCCTTCTCCCCCTCGTCTTTATCATCCAATTATTCTTCCGCTAATCCCTGGCTAATCCCCCCGCAGGCCAGGCAGGCAAGACGCGCCCTCGGCAGCGAGGCGAGAGGAGAACCAGCGTAGCCGAGGTTCGAGCAGGAGGTTCGCTGGAGAGGTTCACATCGGAGGTTCGACAGGAGGTTCAGCCAGGAGGAAACGTCTCCCTCGCCCTCTCGAACCCTCGGGCGGTTCAGTCGCGGCCCGATGGAGCCAGCACAATACGAGGTTAGTGGGGTCCTCCTCCCGGCCGAGGGCTTCCCCTCCCGCGCCAGAGAGAACCTTCAGGTCGGTTCTCCCGCAGGCCTCGCGGAGGCGGCGCCGCGGTGGGCGTGGCGCCGCCCGCGGGTCCTCCCTTTGCATGTTCTCTTCTGTTCTTTTGGCTTGTTCGTGCGAAGTGGTATTTCACGCATCATGTTATGATAATTCCATCGGTTCTTTTGTTCTTAGTCAGCTATTGTGTTCGTTTGTTTTAATGTCATCATGTGAACATAGGAATTAATATATCATATCATCATTGACTGTTATTGTTGTTCATAATACTATTATTTTTATCATTATCATTAATGTTACTGCAATTGTTTTCGTTATTATTACTGTTGTTATTAGTATTAGTATCATTATCATCATTAGTAGTAGTAGTATCATTATTATTTTCATTATTATTATCATTGTTACTCTCGTTACTATAATTATTATCTTCATTATTGTCATTATCCTTAATATTGCTATTGTTATTATTGTTGCTATTGTTATTATCATTATTATTATTACTATTATCATTATTATTATTACTATTATTACTGTTATCATCACTACTATCATCATTATCATTATCATTATCATTATCATTGTCATTGTTATCATCATTATTATCATTATAATTATTATCATTACTATAACTATAACTAGTTATTATACCTAGCTATTATTATTGTTGTTGTTGTTATTATGTTATTATTATTATCTGTTATTATTAGTAGTATTATTGTTATTGTTATTGTTATTGTTATTATTATTGTTATTATTATTGTTATCATTATTATCATTATTATTATTATTATTATTATTATTATTGTTATTATTATTGTTATTATTGTTATTATTATTAAAATTTTTATTATTATTATTATTATTATTATTATTGTTATTATTATTATAATTTTTATTATTATTATTATTATCATTATTATTATTATCATTATTATTGTTATCATTATTATTATTATTATTATTATTATTATTGTTATTATTATTATTATCATTTATATTATTATCATTATTATTATTGATATTATCATTAATTTTGTTGTTATTATTATTATTATTTTATTTATTATTATTATTATTATTATTATTATAATTTTCATCATTATTATTATTATTATCATTATCATTATTATTATTATTATTATTATTATTATTATTATTATTATTATTATTATTATTATTATTATTTTACTAATATTATCATTATCATCATTAGTGTTATCATTTTATTTATGTTATTATTTCTATTATTTTCATTACCATTATCGTTGTTATTATTATTATTATTATTGTTATTATTATTATTGTTATTATTATTATTATTATTTATTTA
>NC_061821.1:43301390-43306390 GCF_019202785.1 Penaeus chinensis | reverse complement strand
AGAGAGAGAGAGAGAGTTAGAGAGAGAGGTGAGGAAGGGAGGGAGACCGAGAACGAGGAGAGATAAACAGGGAGGGAGAGAGAGATAAAGAAAGAGAGAGAGAGAGAGAGAGAGAGAGAGAGAGAGAGAGAGAGAGAGAGGGAGGGAGAGAGAGAGACAGAGAACGAGAAGAGAGACAGAGAGACGGAGAGAGAGAGACAGAGAACGAGAGGAGAGACAGAGGGAGAGAGAAAGAGAGGGAGAGAGGGAGGGGCAGGAGGGCGCCACCGGGGCAAGCCAAAGGGAAGGCAATTGGTTCAAGCCACTTAAAAACGTCAGCGCTGAGCAGGAACGGCGCAGAACGACAAAACAGAGCAAACCTCAACGAAATAAAAGAGAAGAGAACAACCGTTTGGTAAGTAAAGGGCAGACGGAAGGGGACAAAACAGCTCAAGAAAAGAGCTGATTCCTTGAGGAAAGGGGGCGGGGACTCGGCTGTTCTCTTGATCGAAGGGGGGGGGGGGGGGGGGGGATGAATGCCTTTCCCTTGAACGAAGAACAAAAAAGAACACGAGGAAAGGGGAGCAAATCGCCTCGCTCAGGCCGCTCGATTCGCCCGCGGGAACAATGGTCGCCTCCATGCTGTGTTGACCGAACCCTGTGAAAAGTACGTATTTGTGCGTCTCTCGCTCACTCTCGCTCTCTCTCTCATTCTTTATCTCTCTCTCCCCCCCCTCTCTCTCTCTCTCTCGTTCTCTCTCTCATCCTTTCTCTCTCCTTCTCTCTTTCTCTAATTATTTATGCGAGTTTAGATGTTTTTATTGCGAACTTTATATTCCATAGATTATAGAGCGGGAATCTATATTATGAGCTATAGAGAATAGAGGAGCTGGTGAGAGATAGAGAGAGACGGCGGAGAGATATAGAGAGCAGAGAGAGATGAGTTAATAAATATGGGGTTTATAGAAAGGATCGAGAGAGATAGACGAGATCCCGACGTTGAGAGAGAGATAGAGAGAGAGAGAGACGGAGAGACGAGTCTAAAATAGGGTGATAGAAAGATTGGGAGAGGCGGATAGAGAGAAGAGAGATAAATAGGGGATGATAGAAAGAGAGGCGAGAGAATGAGAGATGAGATGAGATGTGGAGAGTCTGAGAGCGATGAGTGAGAGAGATGAGAGAGAGAGATGACTGATGAGCGAGTGAGATGCTGAGAGAGAGAGGAGCGATAGCGATTGAGAGGAGGAGAGATAGGGGTGTGGGATAGGATAGTTGATGATAGGAAAGAGAGAGAGGTTCAAGTTCAGGAAGGGAGAGATGGATTTAGAGGAGGGGACGAGTGACGACGGTTGAGAGAGGCAGAGAGTGAATAGGGGGGAGAGATTACAGAAGAGGAGGGAGGGACGATTGGAGAGAGGAAGAGTGGTCCCGTGAGAGGAGGGAAGAATGAGATTGAACAGTGAGGCGGGGAGAGGTGACAGGAGAGAGAGATGAGGAGAGAGAGACGAGGGAGAGATTTACGGAGAAGGAGCGAGGGTAGGAGTGGGGAGAGTAGTAGATGTAGAGAGTTGTGAGACCCCTGGATGACTGAGAGATAATAGGGGGAGGGGATGGGGAGAGAAAGAGACGGGTCATATCCGTGTGAGCTCTTGTTCGTTCTTGAGAGAGTTTATGATGGATTTGTGATGATTCGGGAGATTGAGATGGAGTGAGGAGAGGAGGATTGCGTGAGTAGAGAGAGATCTGAGGAAGCGTGGCCGATGTATTCGCTCTTCTTGTAGGAGTTGCGTTGTTCTGTGATGATTGTTCATTAAGTTTGAGATGGATGAGGAGTAGAGAGTCGGTGAGACGAGAGAGTTGAAGTTTTTGATAAGGGCGATGAGGCGTAGGGGAGAGATAGACCTTTTTTAGGGGGAAGGATAGAAGAGGAAACATTTCTGAGAAGCTGGGTCTTTGAGTGACATATAGGTATTGTGTTGGTTACTTAGCGAAAGGCTGACCGGTTTGGGTTTAGCGGTCGAGGCTTTAACAGTTAGGAGGCGTCTTTGTGTGAGAGAGCGAGAAAGAAGAAAATTTTTTAGGGGGATGATAGAAAAAGAGAGTCCGATTGAGAGTTTTGAGTGTGAGAGAGATGAGAGTGGATAATGCGAGGTTTGTCCGAGAGGGTATTATGGATAGTCTTTGCGTGGATCTTAGTTCGTCTGTGTCTTGTAAGTGAGGAGGTTTCTTTTGCGTGTGCGGCTGCTGTTTGGATGTCTGATATGGAGGAAGTGGAGGAGGTGTCTGGGGCGTTATGTTTTTCTGGTTTGTGTGGTTAGGATTTGTGCACGTTGGTTTTAAGTCGGTATCGTGGATGGGTATTGCTGGGGCGATTGGGGAGATGTGTCTCTGTTAACCCGGGAGGATTGGCTGATGCGTTTATATGTTTTCATGTTTTTATTTTCGTTTGTTTTTAATTGTTTCCTGGTATCCTTAATCGACATTAACTATAGGGGTCGTTACAGCATGGGTTCGACTGTGCAGCTCTGATTTCGAGATATCTTGGAGAATTCTAGGACAGAGTTTATTGCCCTTTGTATTTTGAATTAAGGTTGTTTTCTTCTGTGGAGGAGGACGGTGTTTTATGTGTTTCGCTGACGGAATACGGATGAGATGGTGTGTGTTAGCTAGGGTCTACTCTTTGTTATAGTTTGTGTTATCGTAGACGATAGAGCTAGAGAGTAGAGATCTGAGATTAAGAGTTGGAGAAGAGATGCTTCATTGTCATGGTTGCGGAGTCTGTATAGTGTATCTTATTTCATTAATACTTTCCATTTATGGGTCATATTTTTTTTTGTTTGAGATTATTGCGAGTGACTACGCTTTTGTGAATAGCTGTGGGTTGTCGATTCTTCCTCGTTCACGATCTCTACTTAGATGAGTAAGAGATCGATGGAATGAGGGGTTTATTATCTTTTATTTTGCGCTTGGTTGACGTTATGTATGTTGCTCTTTGTGAATTATCTTTTTTCAGCCCGTAATTCTTTTCGTCTACTCGTTTGATCTCATGTCTGCTTTTCTGAGTAGATTATGATCCGTGGTGTTAAAGTGAGGAGCGTTGTGGTAGTGTTAGTTATATTGAGACTCCGGAGAATACTTGGGTCTTCTGTTTCTTGTTTATGCTTTATTTGTTCTTATAATGACGCTATTGATGGCGACATATAGAGTATGTCCATCTGGCCTTCGGAAATTGAGAGAAGATCTGGTAAGGTTAGAGTAGAAATTTTTCTTCAACGTATATTGTCGTGGATTTTAGAGACGAGGAGAGTGATGAGAAGAGGGGGATAGGGAGAGAGGAAAGGATAGCGAGATGGAGATGAGATGAGGAGAGAGATGGAGAGTGATGGGATTGGATGAGGGACAAATAGAAAGAGAGGAAGAATTAGGAGAGAACAGGATGGAGGAGAAGAGAGGAGAGTGAGAAAGATGAGACGAGAGAGAGAGTTCGTGAGATGAGAGTGAGTTCGAGAAGAGAGATTGGGTTGAGAGATCTTGAGGGAGTAGAGAGAGAGCGAGAGAGAGATCAGTCAGAAGGGTGCATCGTAAGTAAATTAACATGTCGCGTGCTCTGTAGGTAAACAAAGTACGATTAAGTTTTTTTATTCCTTTCTGGTTCAGTTATAAAGTATAAATTAAAGGTTTATTTTGTATTTATTTATTTTTTTTTTTGAATGTTGTCACGAGTCTTTATTATGATTATCACTAAAATTATTATATATTTTTTTTAAATATTACTACCGTTATTATTATCATTATCATCGTTGTTGTTGTTATCATTATTATCATCAGTATCGTTATTATTATTATTATTATTGTTATTATTATTATTATTATTGTTAATATCATTATCATTATTATTATTATTATTATTATTATTATTATTATTATTATTGTTATGATTATTATCATTATAATTGCTGTTATTATTAAACAGTTGTGGTAGTGGTAAAGTATTAGTAGTATGATTATTTTTGTCATCTTTATCTTCATCACTTTTATGATAATCATCATTGCCTTTGTTGGTGGTGCCATTTTATCACTATAATTGATATTGATAATTATTACTGTGATCCTTACAATTTCTGTTATTACCATTATTATTACCATTACTGCTGTTAGTAGCGCTTGTATTACATTTTTATGATTATTATTCATGTGGCTTTTTTTTTCCAAACCACGCCACATTTCACATTTTTTTCTCGCGTCTATCGACCCTTCAGTCAAAGCTCGTGACGTCATAACAAGCGGAGCTCCTCGTCTGCGTGTTTTCGTCTCGATTGGATCCGGTTTTTTTCTTCTCATTTTTGGTTTTCACTTTTTCGTCGTCTCCTCCTCGTTGGGGAAACCCGATCGGCCGCCCAGCGTGCGGAGAAAGCTCTTCTTGCACGCAGTTCTCATGCAACAGCTCGCGTGGGTCTAGTTGGGAGGTCCTCCGGCGGTCGCGGCTCCGGGAGGCGGCGCAGACCGGAGCTGACGCCTAGATGCATTACTTCCTTCTTCCGTCTCATAAAAGCAACTTTTGCAACCGGGTATTAGATTAGAATTTCTAAGTCCCTACTCCGAGCGCTCGCACGGGCTGACTGCAAACCCTCGTCGTCACACTCGAGTGTAAGCTGCGGGTTGCTTCCATGTGGCTTTTATCGGCGTTGGTTAGACAGCCTTTTCAGTGGTCGTGTTACCTGAGGAAAGGGGCTTCGAGCCCTTGTCACAGTGATCAGATTTCCATATAAAATGTGATATTGTATTCACCTATCTTACGTACATGTGTTTTGTTTTTTTCTTTCTTTCTTTTTAGTGTGTATGTGTAAGCCTGTGTGTTGAAATCAGTGAAGAGTGATGTTCAGAGTCGGTTTTTTCCCGCCTGAAGAGGAAATATATCAGTTCGAGAGTAATGCTTTATTGTTTCCTTTATCTTGGCGGCTCCTGGCATCCCGGGGTCGTCTTGCATCTCATCCCCAAGCACAACCCTCTCTGTGAGTGTG
>NC_061821.1:43288890-43293890 GCF_019202785.1 Penaeus chinensis | reverse complement strand
TAGGCACCTCTTGACCTCTGACTGATAGTCCCTTTAGTTGTGGGTATTTGACCTGCATTCTGAACATAGTCTTATTTTTTTCTTTTTGTCTGGGCAGTTATTTTTGTAGTGCCCATAGCGGTAGCAGTGCATGTATTGTACTTTGTTCGTGAACCGCTCGGGTTCTATTTGTTTGGGGCTGATGAATATGTTGCATAAGTATAGTCCTTTTTCCTGTATGCTGGCAGCTGTCTGGTAGTCGGAGAACTGTGTCTTCATTAGGCATCGGTTCTTCATGACGAAGATGTTGCCGATTTTGTTGCCTGAGAAGTTTCTTTCAAGTTCTTTGATATTTTCCGGCGCCTCTCTTGCCAACTCTCTATCGGGCTGTTTCAAGACTAGTGTGAGTTTAGCTTTTAATTCAGGTGGCATTTGAGGTTCGAAACCTTTGGTCTTGTGCAGGTCCTTGCAGTTGGTGGTGAACAGGTCTTCTGCATTTTTCTCATCTTCACAGATGATTAGATAGTGGTCGTGGGCGGTAATCGCTCTTAGGGTCCTGATTTCAGCATCGAAGAGGGCTTGCAGGAGGGCTTCCCTCTTTGAAGAAGGGGTTCGCCCATTGGTCAATTTGATTTTAATCCTCATGGGGACATGAGGTGGTGGTGGAGGTGACCCAAGGGAGGGCAGGAATTACAGACCCACCCCCGTCCCCTCTTGAACAGGCTGTAGAGGTCGTGTGGGTGTTCCTGTGGTGGTCCCTGGGGACCCTTTTCAGGGACCTATCCCTAGCCCTACTCACTAGAGTTGCAGATTAATGTAGACCAGCGGTTTCCCTGACCCTGCGACCTGACCCTCTCAAGAGGAAGAACCGGCAGAGTTCTCCTCAAGAAATGAGGCTTTGTACGTGGTAATGCTCCCTGGTCCCGATCTGCTACAAGGGGGCTGGGGCTGCACACCTCCCCCAGGCAAATACCAGAGTCGCAATAACTATCGTAGGCCCAGGATGAGTACAGGAAAAGATGGAAGAAAGCAGGGGCAGAGAAAGAGGTCGAAGAGTGGTTGGAAACACTGATATTCCGCTTTCAGAACAATGGAAACGCTGACATTCCATTTGTAGAACACTGGAAACACTGACATTCCATTTGTAGAACACTGGAAACGCTGACATTCCATTTGTAGAACACTGGAAACGCTGACATTCCATTTGTAGAACACTGGAAACGCTGACATTCCATTTGTAGAACACTGGAAACGCTGACATTCCATTTGTAGAACACTGGAAACGCTGACATTCCATTTGTAGAACACTGGAAACGCTGACATTCCATTTGTAGAACTCTGGAAACACTGACATTCCATTTGTAGAACACTGGAAACGCTGACATTCCATTTGTAGAACACTAGAAACACTGACATTCCATTTGTAGAACACTGGAAACACTGACATTCCATTTGTAGAACACTGGAAACACTGACATTCCATTTGTAGAACACTGGAAACGCTGACATTCCATTTGTAGAACACTGGAAACGCTGACATTCCATTTGTAGAACACTGGAAACGCTGACATTCCATTTGTAGAACACTGGAAACGCTGACATTCCATTTGTAGAACACTGGAAACGCTGACATTCCATTTGAAACACTGACATTCCATTTGTAGAACACTGGAAACGCTGACATTCCATTTGTAGAACACTGGAAACACTGACATTCCGCTTTCAGAACACTGGAAACACTGACATTCCATTTGTAGAACACTGGAAACACTGACATTCCATTTGTAGAACACTGGAAACGCTGACATTCCATTTGTAGAACTCTGGAAACACTGACATTCCATTTGTAGAACACTGGAAACGCTGACATTCCATTTGTAGAACACTGGAAACACTGACATTCCATTTGTAGAACACTGGAAACACTGGCATTCTATTTGTAGAACACTGGAAACACTGACATTCCATTTGTAGAACACTGGAAACACTGACATTCCATTTGTAGAACACTGGAAACACTGACATTCCATTTGTAGAACACTGGAAACACTGACATTCCATTTGTAGAACACTGGAAACACTGACATTCCACTTTCTGAATACTGGAAACACTGACATTCCATTTGTAGAACACTGGAAACACTGACATTCCATTTGTAGAACACTGGAAACACTGACATTCCATTTGTAGAACACTGGAAACACTGACATTCCATTTGTAGAACACTGGAAACACTGACATTCCACTTTCTGAATACTGGAAACACTGACATTCCATTTGTAGAACACTGGAAACACTGACATTCCACTCTCAGAGCACTGGAAACACTGACATTCCACTTTCAGAACATAAGACACACTGACATTCTGCCAGTGTTATGCTTGTCATTCGTTTTCCTACATTCGTTTTAGTCTATCCCCTATAAATCTACCTTCCCTGGATCTACCTTCTCTATGCTAGCCTTTCTCTTGTCTATACTTTATCTCTATCTGCCCTCATCCCTGATCTCTCCCTACCTCTCCTTTATCCAAACCCTTATTTCGACGTCCCTAGTGCCCTAATTCAACCCTTAACCCTATATCCTGACCTTATTCCTGGCCCACGGAAATTCGTAGGATCCTGGAGGAGCCACAGCAGACGGATCGCCCGACACCTACATATATTTATTTTATATTACTTTATGCACACGCTTCTCATGTTATATAAGCGTACACTATGTACACCTGCATAATTCCGTTCAGAAAAAGGTTTTTTACCTATTGATGTCGGGCATTTTAGAACCGCGGAGCTTCATGATACCGAATTGCCGCTTAGTTTTACACTTTTTATTTTTGCGTTGTGCCAGAATTTTAATGTTTTGTTATGTGAGTTTTGTTTCTAGTGATACAAGGCCAAATCGGTTTTTTGTTATATTAGTTAATAATTACTCTTACTCAAGGCAGATATAGTGTATTTTTAGTATATCTTTATTTTAAGCATGATTGTTAGTATTGTCCATTGTTTGTGTTCATTTTTAGCGTTTATACGGTACCTTTTTGATACTCTGCACTGTATCTGCATTTTTTTTTACTTTTATTATTTTTTATTATATTTTCAAAACTGAAAGTGGATTTTTTTTTTTTTTTTTTTTTGTAGTAAACATTACCGGTTCCTGTGTAAATATTGTATTTTGAATAATATTTGCAAGAAAGTTGATGTACGTCTTGTCTCCCTTCCTGCCTATATAAGGGGGCCATTTGGGCTCAATAAAGGGTGTGAATTCGAACGTGTGTTTGTGTGCTACTCCCATGTATCCTACAGTGATTTGAAATGTAACGAGAAAGGTGTATCTGAGCCTTATTCTTGCCCTTATTGTAATGATCATAACATGAAGTTAGAAAGACCCAAAAATTTGTCTAGAAACCACCCTGTATATACCTCACTTGGTCTTTATGCATATGTATTACGTATATATACCTCAGTTTTTTGTCTTTAGCTATGTAATATAAAAAGTACTTAATTATTTTTTCTAGAAAGATGACACTTATTTTTTTTAGTTTTACATAAAGTCTATATATTTCTACATTATCTTTTTTATTGAGATTAGGAAATTGTAAAATATAATAGTCTACCCTACAAAGTACTAAGATTTTTGTTACCCCACCATACATTCTCTTTATTTAAAGGGTACACTGTTATATGTCAATAGTACTGTTATATAAAGGTTGTATAATTGATATTTTGATGAAGAAAACAATATGTACTATTTTTGTTATTGGAAAAATTCATTTAAGTTCTGAAAATTATGCATGTATAGATTAAGAAGAACTATATATATGTACAGTACTAAAGCCTGATACTATTGCATAATCAGAGAGAGAGAGAGAGAGAGAGAGAGAGAGAGAGAGAGAGAGAGAGAGAGAGAGAGAGAGAGAGAGAGAGAGAGAGAGAGAGATCAGAGAAGAGTCCCATACAACAGCCTGAAAGTATTTTAGATTATCGTGAAATATCCGAGGTCGAGGCTGGCACATGGCACTTGGACAACATCCCGATGTGTCTCTCTCAGTTTTATTAAGAATTGAAAACCCATTCAAATCGAATGAGTTTATGGTTTATGGTTTATGTTTTTAGTTAATTTTAGTTTTTTATGTTGTTGTTTTTTTTTTTTTTTTTTTTTTTTTTTTTTTTTTTTTGGTTTTGCTGAAGATTGGATTCATTTGTTCCTGGGGCTGTGCACAAGAATGAAAGAAAATAACATCTTTAGGGAGCCCAGGAAATGGATGAAGAAAGGGAAGAAGATAGCTGAGAAGACCAACTAGTGACAGGTTGGAGTAGCTGGACATTTTGGTAAATGTATGTTTATTTTATTGTAAAAAAGTAATGATTTATGATTCATAATGTCAACTAAAATTTGTAAGCTCATTAAGTGTTTTGATATTACCCCTTCTCTCAGTTACCTCTAAGGCTGAAATTAGATTATAAATACCCTGTATGATTCTTCTTCTTTTATAGTGTGGGTTCTTAAGATAACTTTTAGAGAAACCACAGAAGGGAATTAACAGATAGTGCTCATCTGGATAAAATATTTGAGTGGTTCCCAGAGGGCGCTACATTATTAGGAGAAGCTGGGAATGCTAATTAGTTTTTTTTATGCGCAGTGATATTCATATAAGCGCTTACACTGTGACCTCAGACACCCCATTCTTCTCATGAGGGCCTGTAAGAGATTTTTATTTTACCTTTGCTCTCTCTCTTTTTTTTTTATTTTTTTTTTTTTTTTATGGAGTAAACAGGGCCCACCTATCCTGGCCCATATGCCTTTTATCCCGCTCCACGGGGCATCGCCACTTTGACGGTGTGACGAAGGGGCTCCTCCCACGGACGCCTTACAGGTACCAACATTTTTGGTGGCAGCATTGGGTTGTCTGTAGGAGATGACCATTTTTGTTCTTCAAAACAGCACAGGTGCTTGCCCAGCCTTCGTGTTTTGTATATGAAACTGGTTCTTACTGTAGTGAGTACTTTTTGTGTATAATTATGT
>NC_061821.1:43276390-43278890 GCF_019202785.1 Penaeus chinensis | reverse complement strand
CTTTATGTAACTTCCTTTGCCTAGATCAGAAGCAATAATTCCAAGAGGCACTGGATTTTTTTTTTTTTTTTTTTTTTCACCAAAGGTATGGCCATACCAACTTCCTTTACACTAATGGGGCTGGCGGCAAGCTGATAGTTTTTATTTCCGTGTTTGTCTTGTCAAAAAATGTAAAACTCACTCAACCATGACAAGACTTGAAAATAAAACTAAGACCGTAACAGAAAAATAATGAATAAATAAATAAAAAGCTAAAAGTACAGTAAAATATTTTTTTAAAATATATAAACTCCACTGATGCAGACAGCAGTACGGTAAGCCCAAGTATGATGCTGAGAAGGGCTGCTGCTGTCAAAGGGAACTGGTCTGGGCCCTCGTGACATAGTGGGGATACCTCACGTCCACTACAGACTCCGCGCGGAATTTGTCCCGACCTATTTTCTTAATTTCTGACGATATTCATTTGCCTGCACAGTTCTGCTCACTTTCTCTTTGGCAGTGTCCTTACTTTTTCCCGTAAATATATACCTAAGTAATACGTGTAACAAAACTTTCTCATCAACTAGCAAAAGTAATACCATAGATGAAAATGTTCTTATATTCGGTCATTCAGTTGATTTAACTTTGTACAAATGTTTACCTTATATATATATATATATATATATATATATATATATATATATATATATATATATATATATATAAAGATGTATATACATATATGTATATATAGTTAGATAAATATACATATATGTATATATACACCTATGTGTATATATATATATATATATATATATATATATATGTTATAGTAAAGTTGTGAAATCAGGGATTTCACAAAATCCCTAAAATTTTCTATAAATTCCTGAAATCACTGTTTCACTCAGGGATTTCATGAATTTACTGAAATATCCAGGAAATTCACGACATTCCAGAATTGGGAGGTCAGGGATTTCATGAACTTACTGTTTCGAGGATTGTCTTTCGGATTAAAGCTATTGGAAAAATCCATTATTTAGTTACTAATAAAAACATGACAACAGGTATCTATAACATTAATTTTATTCATAAGACCATGCATATATTGCTATATCATAACTATTCATTACATTGTTATCTGGATACCTGACGGTTATTCAACGATCAGTATTTATCACAGTTAACACTTCCAGGGCACCGAGAGTTACATTTCACTTAAACTTTGAAACACTTACATCTGTTGGTTGAACATTTCTTCAGACCAGTACAGTTGCATCTAGTGAGTCCCTGACCACCACATGCAGGTTGTGCAATAACAGCTTCTCGAAGTGACACTGCAGTACCTGATTTACGTCCTCTATCAGCAAACGCTGGGAGCAGAGGTCAAACTGGTCTCTAGAATACTGATCCTTTAGAACACCCGACTTCACAGCGATCTTATCCTGGTCATTGTCCAAATCTCTGCTGACAATAGCACCCAGGATATTCTGTGGATCTCCTCTACTACGATCCACAGCTGGAATTGGGACAGCAACATTGTCACCAGGTTCACCAACTTTAAAGTCTAAGCGACTACGTTGACCATTCTCTCAGCTTGAATTTGGTATTGGTGATCTTGAAGTATCTGAGGAGTTTAAACAATGGCATCAACAGAAAGTGCCTCAGTCACTACAGTGGTGAATAAATTATTATTGTCACTTGTAGTCGCTTCGCTAGTAGTCACTTAACCAGTAGAGCTTGCAGCAGAACCTGTTATTGTTGTTGTATTATCTCCTGACATAACTGCTATGAGATCATCCTCACACTCCAACCTTGAAACAACTTCTGTGGGTAGAGGTGAAGAAGTCAGGCCAACTCTGGCTTCACAACCAAGTATAGCAGTATGGAGAGCACTTTATCCCTGAATGGTGAGCAGCATTTTTCTGAAACTGAACAAACTTGATACCAAGTGAGCAGTATTATGAATTTTTGTCTGCAAGCCAGGTAACTAACATATCTTTAATGTCACCATTCGCACGTTCCACAGAATCCTGACTTCCCATGAACCATGGTGAGACTTTAGCTCAGTAATCACCCTGGATGTGAACTCTGAGCCATTATCACTCAGAAGAACAGCAGGGGCACCCATGAGAAGGAAGATATCTACAAGCTAGAAGGCAACCTCTTCAGCACGTTTGGTTTGAAGAGGACAAAGAATGTAGAAATTGGTGAGATGGTATTGGTACACCATAATGCATTTAAAGTTAGAGTGTGGCATCGACTGCATGGCAATCAAATCAACCTGGTCCCTTTGTTGTGATGTTAGCATATTTTCATAAAATCATACGGTCACGCCCACCAAACCAAACGAAATTTCATGTGTCAACCCTGGGATTCCTTGCTGACATTACCTCTAGGTTTGGAATTGGTGCTCTGTCAGAGAAACTTTCAGAAAGTGGATAAACTTGAGACTTTTTCTGACAGACTGTCAGAAAAAGGAAGAAAGTTATTGCTTGTGATCTGTCAATAACCATAAAAGCAA
>NC_061821.1:43236390-43238890 GCF_019202785.1 Penaeus chinensis | reverse complement strand
CATTTAGAACAAAATTGCTGAAAATATTGCTTCACTTCCTTCCCCTCCTTTTGGTCTGTCTTTTTTAACTCTTCCTCAATAATTTGCCTCCTCGACTATATGTTGCTTGTCATTTCCTGTCATGAAAAACAAAAAAACAAAACAGGAATGTTTACTATAGACGAATGACAAGGAAAGGTAACCGTCTTTATTTCTTATACTCTGCAAAGAATGTTTTGATTAAGAAAAAATTTATAGTAACTGATACCTTGGTTTGAGAAAAAAATGCATCATACATTATTAGTTTAGAAATTCCCATGCTGCCTGGTAAGATCCATTGCATTGCATTGCATTGCTATTTAATTTTACCCCAGTGATATCCCCATTCATAGGCTTATGTACCAAAAATCTTCCTTACCCTGAGGCCTTTGCTTTACTTTGAAAACGTCGCTAATGACCTTAGATGTTGACGTGGCAGAATTTTTTCAATAAATAGGTAAATACTCATTCGGAGTAAATTTAACACTGGTTCGAAATTCCGTGATTAAGGCGAATTTGTCTTTGTCTTTCCCAAATACACGTAAAATTATAAAAGCTCTTTTGCAAGAAAGACAAAGGAGTTGTATTAGTTTATCCTAAATAGATCAAGTAGCATGATTTATTTAATGGCAGTGTAAAATTATTTACCTCTCTGTACAGAAAATGTTGTATGTATGAGGAAAATGTGTTAACAATTACTTTGAGTTTTGATGATAAAAAATATTTTAAGAATCTTAACGGTTCTCGCCACTACAACAATCAGTGATTTAGCGCAAAAAAAAATTATCTTCAAAAATCATATATATTTATATATTTTTTTTTCTTTTTTTTTCTTTTTTTTTCTTTTTTTTCTTTTTTTTCTTCTTTTCTTCATGGCAGGAATGTGTTTTCAGTTTATTGGTAAATATTAAAGATCTCAAGTAGAAAGATTTATTTAACAGCAGTGTAAAATTATTTACCGCTTTGTACAGAAAATGTATGTATGTATGCATTACTTAAAAAGGGATGTCTGAATGTGCGTTTTCCGATAAAGGAAATGACCGTTGTCAGACGGCGAGGTGAGCATATCCGAAAGACAGCACGTTATCGAGCTCCATCTCTTACCGCATATTTGTAAGGAGGTAGGTGAGAAACACAATGGCGGGGAAATCGAGAGATATGTAAATATGTCTGTATGTCTGTCTGTCTGTATGTCTGTCTGTCTGTCTGTCTGTCTGTCTGTCTGTCTGTCTGTCTGTCTGTCTGTCTGTCTGTCTGTCTGTCTGTCTGTCTGTCTGTCTGTCTGTCTGTCTGTCTGTATGTGTGTATATACATATTTACGCATATATCTCGACAAATACAAGGTGTAGAATCGCAATGTACATTATATGGTTTGCATATTTGCACAATAAGAGGGATTGATTGAAATACACACAAAATAATGAGCTTTTCTCGCTGAATGATTATTTAGGTAACGATAAAAAGTCTTCCAAATCGCACTTTTTGGCAAAGTATGCTGCTTTGCAAACCCACATTCTGTTTGGACGTTGGAACATACGCTGTGTGAAAAGAATATTTTACTTTCTTAGAGTACATGTTAGTAATTACGGGGGTGGGTGTGGGGTGGAGGGTGACAACTGAGTCTCCCGCAGAGAGGGTTGCTATATACACCCCACTTTCCTTGTGCGTGGATTTGATAATGAGTACGATTTATCCCTCTAGCGCAGTTGTTGCGTTACCTAGTGTGTGGTAGAATCTAGGGACATGAATGATTTCTCCTAACTGGTAAATTATATAGTTATGTTTATTCAGTTAAATATTTTAAGCGTGGGCGCAGAATCGAGCAAATAGGTAGGTAGGTATATGTGTTCTCATTTTTTTTCCTTTATAGAAGTTCGTGTGAGCAGTCGTTATGGGGTTTTCCAGACTTTACGAGACGAATTCGTTTTGTATTTACGAAGGAGAGAGAAAAAAAAACGACTTTAACACTGAAGAAATTATATAAGAAGTACAATTTACTACGATAATAAAGTAAAGTGCGTAAGATCTCTGGAGAGTTTTCGTGCATGTGTAAGCTACGGTTAGACTGCCCATAGATTTCGTTGGAATCCAATGATTATCAGTGGGTTGGATCCCATCCACCCATTCGTTTTGGTTAAACTACGAAAAGAACTACGAAAAGATAATATGGATGCTTTATATTCCAAAGGACATCTTCTTGACTCACTTTCTCTAGAAGAGAGGTAATTGCCTCCGAATTCCACATTCTTGTGACGAGAAGACGTTCTTCCTCTTCGAAAAAGGTGCGCGGGTGTTTATGTTCGTCGGTCAAATGAGGTTACAAGATATATTGCATTGTTTTTGTTTGATTTTTTAAAATAATAATTCATATAAGTATATCTATGATAATTTACAATTATGATTATTAATTATAGATTACTTATATATATAATAATAATACTGCATAAAATATATAATAAGACTAATACCAGGTATACTATAG
>NC_061821.1:43216390-43223890 GCF_019202785.1 Penaeus chinensis | reverse complement strand
TCTACACACACATGCACTAACACACACACAAACGCACACACACACATACACACACACACACACACACACACACACACACACACACACACACACAGAGAGAGAGAGAGAGAGAGAGAGAGAGAGAGAGAGAGAGAGAGAGAGAGAGACACACATGATATAAATATACGTATATGTGTATATGTATATTTATATATATATATATGTATATATATAAATATATATATATATATTAATATGTATGTATATATATATATATATATATATACACATTCACACATATGTACATGTATGAGGGGTTTTAAAAAGTTCATAACTAAATATAATGTGGAAGTATTTTGATTTCAATGCACCTAAACATTCTTGTCCCAACGTGTTATAACATGTTCAAACATGAACCCTTAAATGTAAGTAATCGTCGCCAGTTGGAAGTAAGGCACCATTCAAGCAACATGGAATCCACCAAAATTGAGGCCAGGAACAAGTTTATGGTGACGATGCCCCCAAGAAATCAACGACCTACAAATGGATAGGTCGGTTCAGAAATTAAACTAAAGAAGAAACTAAATTGAAAGTGAACCCTGCAGTGGTAGGCCATCTCACAACCCCGATTTTGTTCCATCTGACTTTTTTTTTTATTCCAAACTTAAAAAAAATAAAAAAAAATAAAAAAAAATACTGAAAGGTACCAAATCTTTATCGGTTGAAGATGCAAAAAGAGCTGCTCTGATATGGTTCAAATCACATGACCCTCAGTTTTACTCAGACGGAATTAAAGGCTGGTATCGTCTGCAAAATTGTATTGACCTTAAAGGAGTATATGTTGAAAATAAACATAATTGAAACCTTTTGAAGGCCCCTCGTACACACACAATTCCTAGGGTTTAATGCTGCTTATTGCTAAATAAATAAGCAAAATCGTAGGTGATGGAAAGTCCCCTTCACATTTACGTCACTGAATATAATTTATGTAGGAAATAGTGCAGGAATGCATTCAACTTACATGTGTTCTTGCTGAGATGTGCTGGTCTGTCCGTCCGGCCAACGGAGGATGCACCCACGTCGAACCTCATTATCTTTGTACCTGTGAAAAGCAAAATTTGTTTTGTTGTAGAATTCCCGTTAAAACGCACAAACGCACACACACGTGTACGCGCGCAGATTCACACACACACACACACACACACACACACACACACACACACACATACACACACACACACACACACACACACACAAACACACACACAAACAAACACACACACACATACGCGCGCGCGCACACACACTCACAAATATGTATACAAGAGGACGTGATTATGATCATATGAAACATTTTGCTACATAACAGAAGGCAGCAGGCAATGTAGGTAGATGAATCAAGGCAGTGCTTTAGCGAGAACGGCCTATATTGATGTCATTGTTTATAATGATGTCGCAATCTACCAAACGAGGATTTTGTTTTCAAAGGTAGCTTGTTTCCGCGAAAGAAGTCTTTCCTGATAGATAATAACTCTTCGAAATGGTCAAACGAACCTAATGAGCTACAAGAAACGACTATAAAATATATATATATATATATATATATATATATATATATATATATATTCATATATATATACATTTATATATATTTATATATATACATATATATATATTTATTCATCTATTCATAATTGCATTCATACATATATACATACATATATATACTAAATATATATATACATACATATATATATATATATATATATATATATACATATACATATATATATTGGAAGAGCCTAAATAGTCCCATTATTTTCAATGGTTTAACTAAATAATGACATATTGTGGTAGATGTTACTAGATCTACTATTTGGACTGGTCTTTATCTCTTTATGTGTGGGTGTGAGTGCCGGATTCTACAGGTAAAGTACACATGCGCTGTGTAACCGTGCAGGGAGCGAGGGGAGCCCGCTGTCCAATGCGCTGTGGACCTGGTGCGACCCAACCTGGGAAACTACGCTGAACATCAGGTTGCGGGGTTGTGCTGCTACAATATTTCTTATATAGTATATAAGTGCACATGAAGAGTGTAAAACATAATCTATTTTATAATGCAACAAACCAAGTTGTTATAAAATGAGAGCTATGGGTTGCACTTCTGTGACTTTTCATCCAGCCTCACACCAGTCAATTGCCTCGCATTGGTAATAACAACTAGCATTTTGCTCTATTTGGTTTAAATTTTTGGATTTACGTGTGTGCTACTTCAGTAAAAAACCCAGCTATCAAGATGAAGGTGACATATTACTTAAAAAAAGGTCTGGTGTAAGTGCCATACATATAAACACATATATATGTACACCCGTTAAAGTATCTTTACTCGTAGATGAAACCGAAAGGATCACTAGGAGTTGATTCGGGAAGGTTGGTACTTGATTTCAATGCTCGGAACAGATGAAGCTTCACATTGTGTTCGAATAATCTTTCAGAGTTGATTTGGCTAGCGCCTTCTATCATGCCAATATTGGCAATGGAGACCTCATAGACCATTTGTAGCGACATAATTACTCTTTAATCGGGGGGGACTATCAAGAGTGAAATATCAAGATCAGGTATTTCGAAGCCAACTGACAAAGCCAGAAGTGGGCACCCTAGATGGACGAGGAAGTATGTTACTTCATCGGTCATCAAGTAAATGTCACTCAAATCAATAAATTAATGTGCTATATGATAGACAAATAGGAACCTTGTATTAAAATTCATTAATACTTTGGCAACACCTCTAACAGGGATTGAGAAGGAGGGCGTGGCTGGTAGTTATTTGCCATGTTTCTTTCCATTAATATTTTTCTTTTTAGTTATTTATTAGCATTATTATTATTTTAGCATGAGTAATATTTTTTAATAGCCTATAACTACTGCAAGAGATGCGAACTCCTTTTGCTGTGTTGGCAACAACATGCTGACCATAAGAAATCATTGTGCAAATTGAGTGGATGCATAGCATGGGCATCGGGGAGTTGATGGGTATTGGATTTCCATGCCCACATGGAAATCCTGGACGAGATGTTACTACCATCGGTAAAGGCCATAGTGCTAACTGATTCAGAGCCATTTTACTTCTTTTAGGAGAACAGCCCCATCTACACGAGCAGTGTCG
Source organism: Penaeus chinensis (assembly GCF_019202785.1). Lineage (NCBI taxonomy): Eukaryota > Metazoa > Arthropoda > Malacostraca > Decapoda > Penaeidae > Penaeus > Penaeus chinensis. The sequence goes on along the minus strand of NC_061821.1, from coordinate 43,220,745 downwards.
TGAAGGTGTGATTTCGGCAACACCCCGAGATTTCGCGGTACCGACTCTCCATCCAAATCACCAGAAATTAGTTTAATTGAAAATGTTTGGGCAGCCATGGACAGTTGCCTATACAATTACGACATAATAGTGATTACACTCTGCGTATGGACGCCAGTTAACGGCAGTGATAGTAGCATCCATATCACTAGAATTGCCAGCGTTCGCTAAGTGGTGGTGGTATAATGAAACATTAATATTACTATACATTTGCAAACCCTACTTTTTTAAAAGTAGCCGAGCGAAGTAAACTCAATTTTTAAAAATAATACCAATTCTAGAGCCACTGTAAGTTATAAAAAAGTTATAAAACTTTGTGGCCCTGGATATTGGTATCCCCTGTCAGGGATATCGATATCAAGTCGACCTCACAGCATTTATTCCAACCTTTTTCGACGTCGTATCATATTGTTAAGTCAGAATGACACCTTTTTTTAGTGACTGTACATGTGTGTATAAATAAATCAATTAATTAACACACATACATATATACACGTATATATATATATATATATATATATATATATATATATATATATGTATATATATATACATGTATATATATATATATATATATATATATATATATATGTATATACACATACATATATATATATATATATATATATATATATAGATAGATATAGATATATATATATATATACATATATATATATATATATATGTATTTGTCTCTCTATATAAACATATATGTATATATATATATATATATGTATATATACACATTTATACATATATGTATTTGTCTCTCTATATATACATATATTGATATATATGTATATCTATACGTATATACATATATATGTATATATATCTATATGAATGTTTGTATATACATATAAATGTGTACATACACACACATATATACATATATATGCCATGGGAACGGTATTCCCTTGGTTAATAACCTAGCTCTTACCCCATTTATTTCAGGCTCACCATGTCCAATAATGAAGATTGTTTTACCTTTATTAGAGACATTAAGTCTTATCCCTTCATCCACTTGCATATCAAAAATTTGATTTCATTGGTTTGGAATACACCCCTTCCTCTCTCCCAACAATTTCCACTCCATCTTCTACTGCATAGTCTGCTTCATTATCTACCCCCACCCCCCTTGTTCCTACTCCTCATCCTTATTGTCTTCCTCCCTACGGTACTACCTCTCTCCATCTTTCTCCTGTTCTCGTCCTTCTGCTGCTTCCATTTCTGCAAACCTTTTGAGTACTCTTTATGGAATCAATTCGTTGTGATTCCTCCTACAGCCCTGTATTCTGAAAATATCCTTCTCTTCCAACAATATCTCCAAAACAAGTAGGCAAAGTTTGCTTTCGCAGTCGTTCCGATCGTTCACACCTTATCACAGTTACATCTGAGTACCAAGCTTGTGTACTATCTACCCTGGCTGCCCTCGCTGGCAAACCTATTCTTGTCCAACCTCACTCCTCCCTTGTTACTTGTACCGGAACTGTTTCCATCTCTCCGACTGACTGTCCTGTCTACAACAAGGATTGGTCAGACTGTGAAAATTACTTGCTCACATGCCTCGTTGACTATGTGGCAGTCTAGTGTTTCACTATTCCTCCTAGAGGAATAGTGCTACACCAATATTGCCAAGATAAGCTTCCGTAGACACTACACCAATACATGAATGTTGTATTGGTGTAGTGTCCTGCCCTATCCAGCGATGTCGACCTCTTCCCCATTAATGTCAGAAACATTGTCGCTTCCTTTATGTGGCCACCCTGGTCATGGCCATTCAAATTGCACTGCTCAGTCACACTCGTGATGGCTTCTATATTGCTTTTTTTTTTTTTTTTTATCGGAGCTGCCTTGCCTATATGCTCGAATCTGAGATAGCATTTCTCAGATTCAAACAAGGCTTCACTCTGCGTGAGACCAGGCAAGAAGCACACTGACAAGGTTTTTTCTTTCTACATATTCCAAAACTTAACTTTGCTCTGCTCCCCTCCCATCTGCTCATAAAGTCTCAGCATCTCCTTCAGTATCTCTTCCCTCTACACCGAACCATCCTATCTCTACTCCCTCTCTCCCCCAATTAAATTCCTTTTCCAGTCTAATCCAGATACTCCAATCTATACCTTCTTCCCCAATGCCTACCCCTCCTCCTCACTTTCCCTGTTGTACCAGACACGCTCCACTCCATCTGCTACCACATCCTCTCCTGCACCCATCTCTCCCTCTGCTTCTTGGACATCTATTCCTTCTTTACATAAGAAAACCTTTGTTTCTCAGACCTCTTAACCCAAATCTTCTGCAGAATAATAATAATGATAATATTGTAGCTTTATTCCATTTGTTACAATGGAAATTCTTGGTGTGGCATGCTGTCTGTTTTTATTTTACTTCTAAATTACCCCCTGTGTGCAAGTAATGACCTGGGTTACCATCCACTGGCGGCGAGGGATTCGAACGCAGGTCAGCAAGATTGCCAGACGAAATCGCTACCGCTGCACCACGCAGAGCAGGCGTCCACAATTCAAGAGAATGCTCCACTCCCTCATCCATCCTCTAATCCCTCTATTTCTATTCGCTTTACCTTCAAAGTATTTGCTAATATCCCTCCTCCTCCCCATTCTCTCCTCCTCCATATGTGTTACCCTTCCATCCCTCCCTTATGTCACAACAACGGCTTTCTTCGGATCTCTCCCCTTCTGCCCTTCTTCCCAATACTTCACCACCTTCCGTTGTCCCCTTATCTCTCTCTCTATGGATTCTTCTCCTACTTCTACAACTACCATTTCTTACCGTATTACCCTCTGATTATTTCATAATGGCTCTCTTGCAGTTTTCCTCATACAGTGTTACTCTCTTTTCCTCAGAAATACATATAAATATGTATATTTTTGTATATGTATAAATATATGTATTTTTTTATATATGTATATATATGTATATAAATATATGTATATAAATGTAAATAAATAAATATATATATATATATATATATATATATATATATATATATATTCATATATATGTATGTATATATACATGTATGTTTATATATATATATATATATATATATATATATATATATATATATATATGGTATAAAAACCCACACTGTAAAAACTAGATTTAATTTTCCATTAAATCTAGTTTTTACAGTGTGGGTTTTTATACCATAGTATCAACACGATAGTGTGTTTTCTCCTTTCATATATATATATATAAATTATATATATATATATATATATATATATATATACATAAATTGTATACATATATATGTATACATATATATCTATCAGATATACATATATTTGAATATATATATATTTATATTTATATATATATAGTTCACCAGGAACCTTGCTGAGTAGGCTCAAGGCCTTGTCTCGGTAAAATACCTTCATCCTGCTTACCAAGCCCTGAGCAAACTCATCTCTAAGCTCTCCTCGCAGATGACTACAGTCCGCTTAGTGGATAGACAGATCATCTCCTATCATATTGGGCCGAGTATTTTGAGCAGTTGTACCAGGAAGATCCTGCCATCGGTCCACCCCGGCCTTTAGAAGTCCAGCGGGGATATCACATATGCCTGCGGCTTTGGCACCCTTCAGCTTAGAAATTGCCATCCTTACCTTAGGGTAGGAGGTTCCTCGCATATGTGTGTGTGTATATGCATATATATATATTTATATATATATGGATATATATGTATGTATATCTATCTATCAATCTATCTATCTATCTATCTATCTATATACACATACTTATATTTGTGAATATATATGTACATATATATATGTGAATATATATACATATATATAAACATATATATATATATATATATATATATATACATATATACACATGTATTTATATCTATACATATATATACATATATGTGCGTGTATGTGTGTGTAAATATATATATATATATATATATATATATATATATATATAAACACACAAACACACACACACACATATGTGTATGTATACAGATACATACATGCACACATGTGTACACACAAACACACACGCACACACACACACACACACACACACACACACATATATTTATATATATATATGTGTGTGTGTGTGTGTGTGTGTGTGTGTGTGTAGGTAGGTATGTGTATGTATATATATATATACATATATGTATCTATATTTATATATATTTATATTTATATATATTTATATCTACACACACGCACGCACGCACACACACACACACAAACACACACACACACACACACACACACACACACACACACACACACACACACACACGAACAGTAGACTAAAGAATTGAATGAAAA
>NC_061821.1:43206390-43208890 GCF_019202785.1 Penaeus chinensis | reverse complement strand
TACTCCTGTTTCTACCACTACTACTACAACTAGCCTCCGGGCTAGTACAGTGGTAACGTGTCGGCCTCTCATCCGAAGGGTCGGCGGTTCGCGCCCCGCCCAGGCGCGAGAAGTTGCAATTGTCGCCTGGAGGTTACTGATGTGGCTGGGCACCACGGCGGGTAAGGACTAAGACGAGTCAGCACCAGCTGACACACGTTAGCGAGTCGGCATTAGTCGACACAGGCCGGGCTCCCCTCATTGGCATAGCCCGGGCGAAGCTCAGCTTCGCATATCGGACTTATCCTTATCCTTACTACAACTACTCCTGCTTCAACCACTACTACTACTACTCCTGCTTTTACCACTACTACTACTACTCCTGGTTTTTCCACTACTACTACTTCTACTTCCATGACTACTACTACTACTACTCCTGCTTCCACCACTACTACTACTACTCCTGCTTCTACCACTACTACTACTACTACTCCTGCTTCTACCACTACTACTACTACTCCTGCTTTTACCACTACTACTACTACTCCTACTTCTATGACTACTACTACTACTACTCCTGCTTCCACCACTACTACTACTCCTGCTTCTACCTATACCACTACTACTACTCCTGCTTTTACCACCACTACTACTATTCCTACTTCTACCACTACTACTACTACTCCTGCTTCTACCACTACTACTACTACTCCTGCTTGCACCACTACTAATACTACTCCTGCTTCCACCACCACTACTACTACTACTACTAATACTACTACTCCTGCTTCTACCACTACTACTACTACTCCTGCTTCTACCACTCCTACTACTACTCTTGCTTCTACCACCACTACTACTAATAACAGGTTAGTGTCAACATGAATACCAACGAAACTTATTCTAATGAAAATGAAATGCATCCCCCTTACAATGCTGCAAATTTATCCTAATTAACCAACACAAGGAAAAAAAAGAAAGAAAGAAGAAGAAATATATATATATATAATATATACATATAATATATATATATATATATATATATATATATATATATACATAAATATATATATATATATATATGTTTGTATATAGACTCAAAACATATATCATTTTCCCCTTCCTTCAAATATTTAGAAATGTCGAATCACTGAAATACTTTTTAGCTTTTTTTAAATCACTTTTTTTCTATTCATATAACTGTATACGCTGACATTTGTGGTTCGCGTCCGTTCCCAGTCGTGTAATAAATTAATTATCTTCCAATACGTCTTCCTCGTAGGACTAAAATTAGGCGCTCATAAAATTTATACTTGATTGTATTGTATATATTGTCATATGCGAATCTCTTAAAATAAACTGGTTGACTGGGATTTCGACAACGGCGATTCGACGCATACAGGGAGTCACTCCTCCATCCCCACGACGCAATGGATGGTTGACTGACCAATCAGAGACTCTAAGGCAAATATTCCGTGTCAGAAGAAGCCTGTTTCTTTGTGATGTACCTTCCAGGTCATTTCCGTATTTTGAACATGAGAAATATAATAATCAAATTCAATAGAATGTTAGTAAAGATATATAATTGTTTTAAGACACTTCCTACCACTAAGAGTTAACATAGATTTTGACGTTACCATTACTTACCCTGTAAAGAAGAGACCCGGATATTCGAGTGGGTAATTCTTTACAAAACAGATCTTTTAAAACACTATAAACTACTCCTTTATTTTATTTTAGTGAGTATTGGCTATGTGTGTTATTTATTTAGCTCCCGCGGGAAATTAAATGAATTCATAGCGTAAATCAAACCGCTCAAACAAACAAACAAAAAACTTCAGTGTGTCATTTGCGCTCCTCATAAGTGAAAGAGAAAAGTTCTGTTTTGACCTTACCTTATAAAAAATATAAAACTGGAGGCCACAAATATCCTATAGTGAAATAAGTTACTTGATAGTTTAACGAAATAACAAAATTGGTGGTCGATATGCTTTGATGGTGGCGGCTCTTGGATTCGATGATGATACATGAACAGCCATCAGTCATATCTCAAAAGGCACGGAAATATGATTGTTTATTTCTTAGGTATAGATATGACATGTAAAATTACTTTTATTTCAAGAACCTGAAGATTGGTTGGAAACGAAATAATCGCTTAGAACTCAAATGGAACATTTTATCTTTAGCCTACTTAATTCACTCATATCAGTTATTCAGTTTGATAATTACATGTGCACACACTGGTACAACAACATTTCGCCAACTGTGAGAGTGACTACAATATTTTCCTCTTTATCTATGTAAAATACATTTGACAATAATATTTTTCTACTTAAGATAGTTCCAGCTTATTTGAATTTAAAATGACTTACGAAATTCTCCCTCAGGTGCATTTTGTGACAATCAATACTGCTAATGAGTTCAGATATATGGAATAATGTGTTATTCAATCCACAATAAATAATGGAAGTTGTTAGATCGATGATCGTTCATTGTTTTCAGATGGAAGTATGTATCTATA
>NC_061821.1:43186390-43193890 GCF_019202785.1 Penaeus chinensis | reverse complement strand
CCGGTCGATGAGAGTATAACAGCACTGAGACTGAATTTGGCTTCATGTCTCTTACTGTGTACGACAGAATTTCATCTTGTAGGAGACACTGGCAGCCACAGATGCTTGTCGTGCAGCTTGTCTGACAAGAGATCGTAGCTTGCATCACTTAGTCACTGCTTAGTATACCTGGCAAGGCTCACATCCTTCTGAGACATATCAGAGACCACCAACTTAGGTACAAGAGGTCGTAGCAATCTTGATTCACTCCTGGTAGGTCCACAATATACCTGAGACTTAAAGTCGTAGAAATCAGGCATGGGCTGCTTGCAATTTACATCAAACTCAAGAAGTCGTTCAGTACAATGCATCATCACTCTGGGAGATCTTGAGACTAAGATGAATCCCAACAAAGATTATTGGATTAATAGTAAACAAGCCTGTTTAATGATACACTTGTCAACACTTGTATGGACTGTATACTGGGCAGTGCTACTGTCCAGTCATTTTGGATCAACTCTGGGCAATATCAAGGTTACCGATGTTGTTCTTCTGTCTGAGTCTCTGGTTGTAGGTGCCTTTTGTAATCAAATGAAGCCCCTGGATCTAAGGTCTCTTGGACCAAGACCAAGATCCAGCACTCTGTGGAGTAGCATAGTTCAAGACATTGGGCTGTCAGACCTGCAGGAATCATGAACTTTCTCACCAAGAGTATTTGGAGATGCTGATACCTATGCATAGGGACCAAGCTATGTGTCCTCAAGGCCCTGATATTGCTAGTTCTACTATACCGTACTGAAATCTGGACGTCGTCCTGTACTATGGAATCTCACTGATGCCTTTTGGAACAGGTCCTTGCACCGGGTAACGGGATACAGTTGACGGGACCACGTGTCCAGCCAATGGTTACACTGTAAGAATTATACAGGACCTGTTACTTCCACATTCCGTGACCGCCATCTCAAGCTATATGGGCACCTGGCTCGTTTACCACAGGATGATCCTACTCACCATGGGCGGAGGAGACCTGTGGGACAACCTAGATAGTTAGACATGGCTTGGGTAGATTGATAAAACCTGCCGCGAAGAGGTAGAGATGGGCCGAGCTCCCGCCTGGTACCTTCGTAAGTGGAAACGGTGGATGCGGCTATTCACCCTGGTCGGAGTTAGCTCCTCGATGATATATATATATATATATATATATATATATATATATATATACAAGCATATATATACATATATATATACATTATGTATTATATATATGTATATTTGCTATATAAATGTGTGTTCGTATATGTATATATATAAATATAAATATATATATATATATAAACATACATGTGTGTGTATATATAATTATCTATTTATCTATGTGACTATCTATCTATCTATCTACCTATGTTTGGACATACATATAAATGTGCAAAATAAAAGAGATATGAGGAGCAAATCATATCCTCTTGTTTATTTTCCTATTGTTTTCTATGTACATAGAAAACAATAACAACCAGGATCTCGCAACAGAAGAGGGGGTGAAGTTTAGCCTCCTTTTCTGTGGGTCCCACTGGGTTGGCGACCACTGGGACTCGAGCTGGGAGCCATCCTGGCGTGAGGGACCGCTACAGGTGAATTAGGAAACCTGCAGCCAGCCAGCCCTCACCATATGGGGCAACGTCGGCGGGGGTGGCAGAGATGGCGTCCACTCGGTTTTTTTCTTGTGGCTGGCTTTAATCCATTGTGTTCGTAAGTGTGATTTGTTCAACAATTACCATTTTTTCTTAATCTAATGATAAACTCGTTTAACGTGGAGCTACTTTTATTTATAATTAATTGTTTATATGTGTGTGTGTGTATGTATGTATGTATGTATGTATGTATGTATGCATATATATATATATATATATATATATATATATGCCACGAAAACAGCCACAGTAAGAAATGAATATGAATCGTAACGTTTCGAACTCTTCACGAGTTCCTCTTCAGACGAATAATATACCAAAGAAATAATAAAACAAAATGGATCCATTTTGGTATATAATTCGTCTAAAGAGGAGCACGTGAAGAGTTCGAAACGTTACGATTCATATTCATTTCTTACTGTGGCTGTTTTCGTTTCATATATATATATATATATATATATATATATATTTAAACCATTAATTATAAATATTCATTTCTTACTATGGCTGTTTTCCTTTCATATACCCTGGTGTAGTGAGCAGGCCCGGGTGTTGCTGCTCATAATTCCACACTAGACAGGGCCAACCTTGTTAGAGGGGCTTATCAGTAGCATCCCGGCCAAAACACTCCCTCTCCCACTATGATACACCTAAGCCAGTAAGTGGGAGGTAACGCTGTTTACCTCACAATCAAAGACCATGACTACACAGATATACATATATATATATATATATATATATATATATATATATTATATATATATATATTATATATATATATATATATATATATATATGTGTGTGTGTGTGTGTGTGTGTGTGTGTGTGTGTGTGTGTGTGTGTGTGTGCGTACACATATATATCCACACACACACAAACATATACATATGTATATGTATATGTATATATATATATATATATATATATATATATATATATATATGTATGTATATACGTATATACACATGTATGTACATATATACATATATATGTATATGTATATATATATATATATATATATATATATATAAATGTATATATATGTACACACACACACACATATGGGTGGGTGCTTCATGCTCAGGGTGATGTGAAGCGAGGAGGCATGCCTCCTCGCTTCCTTTATAAATGGTAATGCTGGGGGGAGGGTGACTGACCCTCTTACCAAACAAGTGAGGCGGTAATAGAGGTAACAACAGTTGATGAGCCTATTATGGCATTGAGACTGAAGCATACTTTTTGGCTTCTTGTCTCTTATTGCTGTTCACGCTCCTACCAATATTTGTAAACCCAGTGAGAAAGAGGGATACACTGCTACCGATGTTCGCAAACTTGATATGAAAGGCTTGATGTGAGAGACATTTACCTTGTTCTGGGCGACTTTAATATGGTATCCAGTTGTGATCAAGCTGGCTACAAGATGTCTGTCAGTCCCTAGGAGCTGATCCCAGCAGCGAGAACAGCCCCCTTCTCAGGGACTTTGCTAGGTCCCAGAGATTGAGGATTTCTGGTTCCTGGTATCACAACTGCAACCCACATCACTGGACATGGAATAACATTATGGGTCCTGTGGCCAAGGAGATCGACCACATAATTGTCAACACTCGTTGGAGGATCCTTCAGAATTGCTGGGTTTACCGGAGTGCCGAGTTCTGGGGCATCGGCTATAAGCTGGTTGTGTCTACCCTATGGGTCCACTTCAAATACCTCTTGCCTCCAGTGGCTACTCTAAGTGTTTCACTTGGACATATTGAGGGGGGGAGGATTGCCCAGAGGTTCACCACGGCAGTCTCGGTTCATTTGAGAACCTGACGTTTTTTAAGCACAAAATGCTCAAAGAGGCCCAGGAGTCCATTGGCGAATGCCTGAGGGCAAGGTTGAATTTCATTTCACTGGAGACAGAGACATTGGAAGCCACAGAAGCATGTTGCATGGCTCGGCTGAATGGCAATCAGGACCATTCCTTGGTGCATAGGAGTGAAACACTGCTGAGAAGAGACAAGGAACAGTTCATCAGGAACCTTGCTGAGAAGGTTGAAGGCCATTTCTTGGTAAATGACCTTCGCCCTGCCTACGCAACCCTGAAAAGATTCAACTCTAAGCCCTCCTCTCAGATGGCTGCAGTCTGCTCAGTGGATAGACGGATCATCTTAGATCATGTTGAGGTTTGTGAATGTTGGGCTGAGTATTTTGAGCAGTTGCAGCAGGTAGACCCTCTCGCAGTTAGATTGGATGCAAGTGGTATCTCAATACCTGTGCCGGACCCACCCATCAGTGAGGAACCTCCTATCCTAACTAAGGTTAGGATGGCGATTTCTAAGCTGAAGAGTGAGAAAGCTGCAAGTATATGTAATATCTCTGCTGAACTGTAAAAAGCTAAGGACAAATCTATGGCACGGGGCTTGCATATAGTCTTGACTGCCGTCTGGTAGTCTGGTTTCATTCCCCTAGTCTTGTTAAGGGGCATCCCTCTCTGAAAGGGAAAAGGCGATTGATGGGACTGTAGCAACTACTGTAGCATCACTGCTCAGTATACCAGGCACATTTTTCTGAAACATATCCTTGACCTCCTACTAAGGTACCAGAGACCGGAGCAGTCAGGGTTCATTCCTGGCAAGTCCACAATAGACCGTATCCTAACGCTTTGAGTCATTGTGGAACGCTGTCGTGAGTTCAGTCGTGGGCTGCTCTTAGCCTACATCGACCTTAAGAAGGTGATATGAGAATTCCAACACGGATTATTGGCCTAATATCAAGCCTATATACTGGTACTGAAAGTGGTGTAAAGTATATGTGTGTGTGTGTGTGGGGGGGGGGGGGCTGTCGAACTTCTTCCCTGTTAATTCAGGGTTGAGGCAAGACTGTGTCCCTGCACCAAAACTTTTTAACAACTGCATAGATTGGATAATGGGCAGAGCTACTATCCAAAGTCAGTGTGGAGCAACACTGGGTAATATCAAGGTCACAGACCCTGACTTTGCCGGCGATGTTGCTATCCTATCTGAGTCTGGAATCACTGGTGGTGGCTCTTGATGCATTTAGCAATTTAGGCAAAGCCCTTGGGCCTAGAGGTCTCCTGGACTATGACCAAGATTCAGGACTTTGGGTCCTGTTAAGGGAACCCGTTCACGCTTGAGGTGAGGATATTGAAGTCACAGAGTTTTACATACCCTGGTAGTGTAGTCCATGTCTCTGGGCTGTCAGACCAAAAAGTCGGTAGATGAATTGGCCTGGCAGCAGGAGCCATGAACAAGAGTATTTCGAGATGCAGGTACCTATGCAGAAGGACCAAGCTACGTGTTTTCAAGGCCTTCATATTGCAAGTTTTGCTGTATGGAAGCGAAACCTGGATGTCTAGAATTTTTTTGTTAAAAGTCTCTATGCCAGATCATGGGGTGTAGTTGGCAGGAGGAGGCCCGTGGGACGAGCTAGGATGTCATGGTTCGGGCACCTCGACCAGTCCTGTCGCAAGGAGTTAGAGATGGGCCGAAGGCCTGCGTGGAGACTCGCAGAAAGGAATCCCCGTAGCTAGAAGCAAAGGATGGATGCGGTCATGCGCCCTCGTTGGCGTTCGGCCGACGATGATGATGATGATATAAGTATAATATGTATATACGTTCATACACACACACACATACACACACACACATATATATGTATATATATATATATATATATATATATATATATATATATATATATATATATACATATGCATGCATACATATATATTTATATATATCATACACACACTGCAGTGGGTATTTTATTTACAGATATGATCAGATTATATAATAAAATATTATATACATAGATATTATACAATGCTTGTTAAACAAGATTAAACAGAACCTTAATATAACAGATGACTGAAATTTCGTACTTGGCTTGATGTTCAAACGCCTAATGGCATTGATATTTCAATAGATGTTCTTTCATTTTTGTTTTGAATGTCTTTTGTTTGGAGATATTTCTAATGTTTTCTGGTAGTTGGTTCCAGATCACCAGATCTCGAATTTGCATAGTTATTCTGCCTTGTATGAGCACTTGTTATGTTACCTGTTGTATTTATAGGTAAAGGCCAATTTGGGTAATTTCCTTGTATGATTTTACGGATTAGAATATATGTGTCAGTTGTATTTCTGTTTTACTTTTAGCCATTTTAGTTTGTTTATGTGTGGTGTGATGTGGTCATATTTATTTAAATTTCCCAGTGCTACTCTTGCCACGAAGGTCTGTAGTTTTTGTCCTTCTGTTTTGTTTGTGGAGCCCTAGATGTTTAGACAGTAATTAATGATACTAAGTGCTAGTGTTTGTATAACAGCAATTCTTGTTTATGTGCGTATTTTATTTTTGATGGGATTCAAGTATATAAGAGTGCCCATTACTTTTCTGTAGATGTGATCAATGTGTGCCTCAAATGTCATGAAACTGTCTACGTGTACCCCTAGATTTTTCTTTTTCTTTTTATCAGTTTCGTGATTTGTTGATTTGTTTACAAGTAATTCATGGCTAACACTGTAAAAGGCCTTCGATAAATCAGACAGAGTGAGCAACTTGATTTGGTTGTCTACATTATTATAAATTTCATTTGTGACTTTTAATAATGCTGTTACGGTTGATAATTTACTCCTAAGACCGTGTTGCGTGTTAGACGTAAGATTATTCGCTTCCAAAAATGATGTGAATTGTTTTGTAACTATTTTCTCGAGAACTGTAGATATTACTGGTAGTATAGTGATGGGTCGATGTTTATTAATTTTGTCTTTGTCACCGGATTTGAAAATAGGTGTAAAGATGCCGTGTTTCCAAAGTAATGGATAAACACCGGTGACTATCGATGTACCGATAATGACTGTCAGATAGTAAGCAGTTGATATCTATCGTTTATGAAACGATGTGCAATATCAACCGCTCTCACGGAATTTGTTTTTCTTGAGTGTTTTATTTTTAGGATTATTGTTTCTACTCTTATTTGTAGCGGTCTGAAAAAGTTTGTTGAAGGGCTCGTTTCATTTATGTTGTGTTGATATGTGGGGGCGGTTGTCTCTTCACAAGTGCGTCTACCGACTTCTGTAAAGAAGTTATTAAAGTGTTCTATATTATTTATGGAATTTTGGGAAATGTATGTGTATACATAAGGTACTAATATATATATACTAGTTTCCACGTTTCGGCAGAATCGCCTCTGCATTCATTGAACTTACTTTTAAAATAATTAGTTTTCGCACAGTGAAGGAGTGTTTTCACATTTTTCTTCTTATGTTTGTATTCAGCCTGAAGGGTGGTGTCAATTTATCCAGGGGGCTGTTTTTGTTTTAAAAGGAGCCATTTATTAGCTATATGTTGGCAGAGTAAACGAGGATCGTAATGCGTTAGGTCGCGAGAGGTTTTAGTGACTGGTTTTCGATTTGGTTTTCTATATTTAAAGTCATAGTTATAAGCTCGTGGTCAGCAATGTGGCATGAGACAGCGTCTGCGTGAAGTGTAATATCGGGTCTGTATCTTATTATAACCTCTAATATAAATGAGGTGTTTTCTGTAATCCTTGTAGGCTTCTTTATAAATTGTTTCAATTTATTTTTGCTAATTATCCCATTTAACTTTGCATTTGGTTTATTTAGATCGCCATTTAAATCACCTAAGATAAAAAGTCGTTTTCACTTTATTGACATTTCTCTGAAAATGTTTTCAAGATAGTTAAAAGATTCTATGGTGGCATGAGGGTGTCTGTAGATTGTGCCGACGAGGAAGGAAGGATACATACTGCTTTGTAAGGTTACTCAGATGTCCTCTACTGCTGTATGATTTACAGTTGCAGAGGAGATCTTAT
>NC_061821.1:43166390-43168890 GCF_019202785.1 Penaeus chinensis | reverse complement strand
TGATTTTCCTGTATAATTCCAAATATTCCCACCGAAAAAAAAACAAACAGTTTACCGGAAACTATGGAGCACGGAAATTATCTTTGCTGAGTAGCTCAAAAATAAAACAACAATAATTACAATAAAAATAACCATACTAAAAATCATAATAATGATAATGATAATGAAGATAAGAAAGATTATAATGAAAATAATGTTGAAAATAATGATAGTAATGATGATAATAATAGTGAAAATAATAATAATAATAACAATAATAATGATATTGATAATAACAATGAATTAATAATATTAGTAATAACAGAAACGATAATGATAACAATATCAATAGTAATAATAATTATAAAAGGATTAAAATAATAATAATAAAATAATTATAATAATAATATTAAGAGTGATAATAATCATGATGATGATGATAACAGTAATATTAATCATGTAAATGATAATAAAATTGATAATAATAATAATAATCCAAAAATAATAAAATTGATAATAATAATAATAACAATAATAATTACCATAAGTCTGATAATAGAAAATAATAATGATGTTATTGTAGAAACAAAATGTCAACTTAGTTATAAATAATCAGTTCTTGTGTGCTTAACATAAGATAAGTATGAAATAGATGAGTGTACCCTTATATCGTTTTCTAAAGTGTTCGACATCTATAGGGAATTTGCATAACTAAGGATTATATGTAAAGCATGTATTAGTTAAAGATTTGTTAATTTCAGTTTAACGGAAACAATTGAGAAAGAAATGGTTGTAAAAGGGATAAAAATGGATGGTAATAAATTGCATATAAAGAGAAGAAATCAAGGTATATGCAAAATGCAATAAGGCACCACAAAAATCCTCCAAGCGTTTCCAGTGAAACCCACCGGTTTTTGGCTCTCTGCAACAAATGATAATAACAATAACAACAAAAATGATGGTAATAATGATGCTGAAGATAATAATAACAAGGATGATGATAATAATAACAATAACAATAATAGTAATAATAATAATAATAATAATAATAATAATAATAATAATAATAATAATAATAATAATAATAATAATAATAATAATAATAACAACAACAATAATAATGATAATAATAATAATTATTATTATTATTATTATCATGCCGTAAGGAGACTCTCTGTCTGTCCTTTGACAGACAGAGAGTCTCCTTACGGCAGCACAAGATCAGGCGCTGAACACCAGATACCATCAGAGGAAGATCTTGAAGATGGAGGTGGACAGCAAATGCAGACTTTGCCAGCAGCAAGAAGAGCATGTCAGCCACATAGTTGCTGGCTGCTCGGTATTAGCGCTAAATGAGTACACCCATAGGCACAACCGGATAGCTAGCTACCTGCACTGGTCAATTCTAAGAGAGATTGGCCTCCCTGCATCTGATCAGTGGTACGAGCATCAGCCGGAAAAAGTCGTTGAAACAGAGACAATCACTGTGATGTACGACATGCCTGTTAACACTGATCGGACCATTGGAGCCAATCGACCGGACATCATCTTCCACGACAAGGGCAAGAAAAGATGTCTATTGATTGACGTGGCAGTGCCAAATGATGCGAATGTATCGTCCAAGGAAGCAGAAAAGATCAGCAAATACAAGGACCTGGAGATCGAGATTTCTCGCATGTGGCACACTATGACCCGCGTGATACCGGTCGTAGTCGGAGCATTGGGAACCGCCCGACTTGGTCTCCAGAAATACCTCGATAAAATACCCGGAAAAGAGAGAGCGGAGCAAGTGCAGAGGATCGCACTGCTTGGTACGGCCCATATCCTGAGGAAATTCTTGAGCACCTAAGGAATCCGGTGGATTCCCGGTCAACACCAGCAGAAGCTGTGATAATGAAAATATTGATAATGATAATAATAATAATTATTATTATGACAATAAAATCAACATGTAGGTGTCTTGCGAAGACACAAGCGCTTGATAGCCATCGTAAACGATTGACCTCAGCCGGCCGCGCAGGTCAGTCTTGCAGGCACTAATACGGTAACTAGGGGAGGTTGCCAACACTCCCAGCTACGTACAAAAATCTGGTGCTCACTTCCAAAAGCAGAGCCTCCGGGCGAGTACAGTGGTAACGTGTCGGCCTCTCATCCGAGGAGTCGGTGGTTTGAAAATGTGCCATTGTCGCCTGGAAGTTTTTGCTGTGGCTGGGCACCGCCACGGGTAAGGACTAAACTCAGCTGACTCAGCAGGGCAGTAGAAACAGAAACAGACATAATACTTTTACTTGTGATCAGTGAATAAACGTTATTTTTTATTACTATTATTATTACCATTATTGTTATCATTATTATTAACATTATTATTATTAACATTATTATTATTATTATAATTAACATTATTATTAACATTATTATAATTATAATTATAATTATTATTATTATAGAGGTAACAATGGCAAAAAAAAAAAAAACAATACACAAAGTACCATTATATCAACACTGTTTCAACATTCAATAA
>NC_061821.1:43153890-43158890 GCF_019202785.1 Penaeus chinensis | reverse complement strand
AAATCTATATGACGTAGTTTTGATAATATCTGCCCATATAGAGTTACTACATAACAAAGGTATTTTGGATGAAACGCAAGTGGCGTTACAGAAGCAATCCATCTCCCTAGACCTGTCTCTAGCTCCTCTTTTCAGCAACCTTCTGCATTTTTTTTTCATTCATTCACTCTTTATGCATATTCACTCTTTATGCTCATTCATCCAGTTCTGTACCAATCACAGTACAATATGCATGGGAGATTTTAATGCTAGACATTATACATTTGAAGACAGTCAATGCAATGAAAATGGCGAAGTGTTCCGAAATTTTGTGAACAATAGACCTAAGACCATATATGAGACAGACAGGGAAACTTACGTGGCAGGGGGAAACATCAAAAGCATGCTTGCAACAGAGCTAATCACTAACCATTTTGCAATAGTAACAAGATACACTGTTAATAATAGTCAATCTGCTAAAAGAAATCGGCTGAACATTTCTATTCCTTCTTACCTTGAGCACCACCTTAAATAACGTGTTTATGACTGCTATAATGATTACACAGTAACAAGTGTTGATCAATTCTCCATGGACATGACGAAAGTGGTCACTGATTACTACAACACCTAGGTCTGTCCAAAGAAATCCTTCAAGAACAACAACTCACAACGCTACAAAAAATCTTGATATCTACAAGCAGGACAATACACGTGACAATCTTATTCAGTTTCTTAAGGATAACAAAAATCTACGGGAATTAAAACCTCATTTCAAAAATGTACACTTTGAACAGTTCCTATAAAGCATTAACAATAACACCTTGGGTCTGTAAAAAAAAAATATCGACTCTCAGGCAAACCAACTAACACCCCGCAGTTTCATATATCTCTTGCACAAGCAGATATGCTCCTTAGTCAATGGGCTGGAGCGTCCAAATTGAGCTTGCTTCCCACAAATATTCAGAATCACCTTAGTCAAATCTAAAATTGCTAGTGAATTTGCCATTGAGATTAGATGTACTGATACCGACCATTCAGATTACCATGCTGTGATTACTATGTGGGAACTGAACAATACACTGATTAAAGGAAATGCATCAACCCAAGGTGAGAATGGAATTACCTATAGTGTCCCCCACCTTATAGCTCAGGTACTGTTAATCTCCTTTTGCACAGGGAAAGTTTTTCACTAGGTGTACTGCCTGGCCCCTGGATGCGCAGTCTAATAATTTCCATACCGAAATCAAACATTGATAAATACCGCCCCAATTTCATTAACCTCATGTGTATGCAAAGTTCAAGAAAGGGTAATTTTGAACAGACTCAGGTACAGGCTGCAAGGTAAATTACCTCACAGACTGTACGGATTTCTGCCGGGACATAACACACAACATTATTTTGTAGAGTACTTTTTAAACTCTAATCCAGGAAAGCACACTGTTTTTCTTGACCTTATGTCAGCTTTTGACATTGCAAACAGAGAAGTTATCCTAGAACAATTAGTAGGCTTTGGCATCCGGGGTAAATTATTGAGCTGGATTAGCATGTATCTTTCAAACAGATCTGCAAGTGTCTTGTTCAGGGGAGTGAGTTCTACTTCACATTTTTTTTAACTTGGCACACCACAGGGAGGAGTTCTCAGCCCTATATTGTTCAACGTCCTCATGCACAAGCTGGTGGCAGATATTTCACTTGGATGGTAAATCCAATATGTACTATGCTGATGACATGTGTTAGAGCATCATCACAAGAGAGGATGCAAATAATTCACGACAATCTCACAGCAAGGGCTTATGAGTGTGGATTAGTCATCTCCACTGAGAAAACAATGGCTCTCAACCAATATATCATACCCCTAACCACATTTTGCATAGGTGACCAGGAGCTTGACATGTGTCGTAAGTATAGATATTTCGCGGTGAACGTGAATGATGCAGACTTGATCCTTTCTCTGAAGATGAGACTCTGGGAGAGACTGAAACCGTCGAAAGTTCTTGTCGGAAGAGAACGTGGCATCAATATTTAGTTCACTAGACTGTTTTACTTGGCTTTTATAAGTTACAGTGTAAGGTAGCGGATATAAATAGCTTGGAGGTTGTGTAAAATGAAGCCATGAGGATTATCCTCGGCGCCCCAAGAACAGCAAGGATAGGGAACATGAAGTCAGAACTAAACCTCCCATCCATTTCTGATAGATTTATATTTATTTCCACCATATTTGGGGTCAAAGCTCTGAGTGAACATTATAAAGCTCAATGTCCCTATTAGTAAAATACCAAAGGGTCGCTCCCTTCCACCATAAAAAATTCAACATTGATCGTGCACCTTCCATGTCTACCACAAAAAAACAGTGTACATAATTGCGTGTTAAAACAAATTGCGTTAGCAATGGTTATGGAACATCCAATCTCAATGGCAAATTTATGTGCGATTTTAGACTGAAGGTGAAGGTGAAGGACTGTGCAGACGTGCTGCTGGTGGTTTCATGAGAATATGAGGAGGTCATTGATGTAGACCATGCAGAATGGGAGCTCTCCAAAAATTTGGTTCAACATCCTCTGGAAAGTAACACTTGCTGTTCTCAGGAGATTATGACTAGGGATAATCGTCCAATTTCCCTGAGAGTATTCCAAGTTCAAGCCCATTATGAGACCTTTGATAATAGACCTTTCTACTCTTAAAAGATTTCAATTGTGCAACCATCGAGGAAGGGCCTTAGAGTTTTTGTTTTTAAGAGCAGGTGTAGTCTTTCTGAACAGTGACACACCTACATACTTCAATATTCAAAATAGGACATTCTGCAATATTGACCTGTCAGTTGGTTCAACTGGCTCACAGCTAGATTTCATTTGGCAGGTCATAGAAGTTACCAATTTCAAAAATTATTGGAGTAGGTGAATGGTATTCCAGTCAATGGCGACTTGAACATGCAGATTGGATCCTTTTTAGATCAACTACAGTAATGCAGGATTCTGTGAATGATTTCCAGCATTTTCAAGATACTATTGCTCACTTCATATCACGAATTCGTCTTACAACAAAAGCATCCATTCCCAAAAGTATCAGTATCATTGACCTCCAGTACCGTGGTGGTCTGATGAATGCCAACAAGCTGTCAGAACAAGAAAAACTGCACTAAAGCAATTGAAACGACACCCCAGCGATGTGACCTTGATCCATTGTAAAAAGATCCAAGCCAAGGCCAGGTGAGTGCTAAAGGAGGCTAGATTGTTGACATGGAAACAGTATGTCTCCTCAATTAAGTCTGTGACCACCTTAGCATTACTACATCAGCACCTGCCCTGAAGGTTGATGGCATGGTCCTCACAAACAGAAAAGATAGGTAAATCCATGGCAGAAATCTCCTCTAGAGTATCTTACACTGCCTAATTTTCCACTCTTCAGTTTAAAATGGAATGGAATGCAATGTCGTTCTTCTGTAGGACTGCAGCAGAACTTCCATACAACTTGTCATATTTGCGCAAGTAGATGGCTTCTGCTCTGCAGCTCTGCCGTAAGACTGCCCTAGGAAGCGACAACACATGTTAGCAGTCTTCTTTGACCTTGGAAAGGCTTATGATGCTACTTGCAAGCATGGCATATTCATGAAGCTATATGAAATTGGTTTAAGACGAGTATTTCCGAAGTTTATACAAAGCCTCCTTACTGATTGGAAGTTTACAGTGAGGGTGGGATACAGCTTCTCTAACCTTGAAGGTCAGCTGGAAGTGTGACTCTTTTTGTCATTGCTATTAATGGCATTGCAAAGGTCGCTCCAAGTGTTGTCTCATGTAGTCTGTAAGTGAATGACTTCATACTGTACTGCTCAGGAAAAGGCTTACAGGATGTGCAAGGACACATGCAGACAGCAGTAAATCAAATTGTTCAATGGGTAACCTACCACTGGTTCAAATTCTCTCCAAGTCATTGTTATGCATTTCTACATCTTTCCTTCCATTTAGGTGCAACCTCACTGCATTTTGTTCATGAGGTGAAGTACTTGCATCTAATTTTTGACTCAAGGGTTACATGGAGGCCTAACATCAAACGGTTAAAGGTGATAGCTACACAAATGCTCAGTATATTGTGGGTTCTTTCTCACCTTTCTTGGGGTGCAGACCACAAAGCGCTTCTGCAGCTTTACCGAGCGCATATTCATAACAAACTTGACTATGGATGTAAAGCTTTTATTCGTCTGCAACTCCCACTATTCTCTAGATGCTTATACAGGGGCTTTCAGGTCTTCGCCTGTTGAGTCCCTGTATGCTAAGAGTGAAGACTACATGGACCTGATTTACTTCACAAGACTACATATAGTTTAGTTTTAAACCCATTACCGCCGGGGAAAATGAATATCTAGTGACCTGACCTGATTTCACCTTTCCTTGAATTGGCGGGAAAAACGTATTTTCTGCTAGTGCTCTGAATATCGATGGTATTATTTTTTATAATAAACATTATAATTACTAAAATGTTATAAACATTAGTAACAGCAAAATAAGATAATGTAAAATATCTTCGTAAATCAATGAAAAGGGTGAACTGGCGAGACAGGCAGTACTCATAACTGGCTCATTGGTGTCTTAGTACAAGTGTAGCCATCTATGTGTAAAAATAATAAAACGAGTAAACTCATAGTGGGCATGGTATGGACGAACGTGTCATGCCCGTCGGCAATGGGTTAACTACCTTGAGGACATCCGATAGGAGAATAATGTTCTAGCTGCTAGAACTCCCCAGTTCCCCCTTGGACCAATCTTGTCAAGTTGGATTTGGTCGGAATAGAGAAGGGGTTAAATTTCTTCAACACACTTCTCAGAACCAAAGATCTGATGCAATATATACAGATGGCTTTAACTCTGAGCATGATGTGATCTTTGCAGCATTGAGCAGGAGGAAGACTGCAGAGTTACAAGCATATTTACAGCAGTAAAAATGACTAGAGACCTTAGGAACCATTCTTTTGTAATTTGTTGCAACTATATTAGTGCTATGTAAGTAATCAAGAGCTTAAACTAATC
>NC_061821.1:43143890-43146390 GCF_019202785.1 Penaeus chinensis | reverse complement strand
AGATGTTGCAAATGAGCTGGCAAAATCCATGGCAGAGATCTCCTCTGGAGCATCTTACACTGCCCGATTCGCCACTCTTCGGGCTGAACAGGAACGACACCCAGTGTCGTTCTTCAGTAGCACTGCAGTAGAACTTACATACAACTTGCCATTTTTGATCAAGGAGATGGATTCTGCTTTGCAGCTCTGCCGTAAGACTGCCCCAGGAAGTGACTATATTCCATACCAAATATCTCACTTACCAGGGAGTTCCCAAACGTTCAGGTTGGATTTATTCAATAGGATCTATAAGGAGGGCACAGTGCCATCCACATGAAAAGAAGCTATAATCATTCCTGTCCCTAAACCTGGCAAGGTTGCTTCTTTACCAGGGAATTGTAGACCAATTTCTCTCACCAGCTGCATCTGCAAGTTGATGGAGAAAATGGTAAACTTCAGGTTGACATGGCTGCTAGAAAAGGAAAACCTACTGACCCCATATCAATATGGATTTAGAAAACTGAGATCGACCACAGATGCACTTGTAAGGATGGAAACTGCTTTACAGAATTCCTTCACACAGCGACATCATATGTTAGCAGTCTTCTTTGACCTTGGAAAGGCATATGATACTACTTGGAAGCATAGCATATTCATGAAGCTGTATGACATTGGTTTAAGAAGAGCATTGCCTTCCTTCATACAAAGCTTCCTTGCTAACAGGAAGTTTAGAGTGAGGGTGGGACACAGCTTCTCTAACCTGGAAGATCAGCTGGAAGTGTGACCCTGTTTGACTTACATGGGTGCCTCACATTAAACAGTTAAAGGTGAAAGCTACAAAAGCGCTTAGTATTTTGCGGGTTCTTTCACACCTATCTTGGGGTGCAGACCGCACAACTCTTCTGCGCTTTACCGAGCACTTATTCGTAGTCAACTTGACTATGGATGTGAGGCTTATTCATCTGCAACTCCCACTGTTCTCTGGATGTTGGACTCGGTTCATAATGAAGCTCTTAGAATCTGTACAGGGGCTTTCAGGTCTTCACCTGTGGAGTCCCTGTATGCTGAGAGTGGAGAACCACTTCTTTCATTACACCAGGACTACATGAACCTGATTTACTACATGAGACTACAAAAGATTCCGGGATCTCCTATATCCAGATTGGTTTTCAACCCCCTTGAGGATAGCCGATCCTATGGTAGGAGAATGAGGAATCTTGTGAAAGATCTTAATTTAAATCTCACAAAGGTTCTGGCTGTTGGAACTTCCCAAGTCCCCCCTTGGACTAATCAAGTCGAGCTGGATTTGGTCGGAATCGGGAAAGGGGAGAGATCCTAAGCAGAAGTCAGGGAGATATTTCTTCAACACACCTCTAAGTACCAAGGATCATATGCAATATATACAGATGGTTCGAAATCTGAAAATGGTGTGGGCTTTGCAGCAGTGAGCAGAAGGAAGACTGCATCTGGCAGTCTTTCTCGATCAGCCTCGATTTTCACTGCTGAGTTATATGCCATCCTTGCAGCAGTCAAGATGACTAGAGATCTTACAAACCATTCCGTTGTAATATATTTTGACTCTCGTAGTGCCCTGCAAGAAATCAAGAGCTTAAACTCATCACATCCAGTGGTGAGGGAGATTCAAGATTGGCTTGCACTGATGTCAGCACGTAAAAAGATAACTCTGTGTTGGGTGCCAGCACATGTTTGTATCAGTGGGAATGAGCGAGCTGATCAGAAGGCCAAGGCAGCTGTCAATCAGCCCTGTGATGCTCGTTTTCCTCTCCCACACACTGACTTGAAACCCAGCATCAGTTGTCGTCTTCGTGATCGTGATATTTCCTCGATTATTGTTAGTTATTGTTAGTTATTCAAATTGCATTTCATTGCAGTCCAGCATTTGTTGAAGTAAAGTACAATCCTCCAAACAATGATTTACCAATGTAAAGAATTAATCCAAATATTTTACTCTACTTGTCTCTGTATCTCAACATTTTCTGTACCACTACACATCTCTCACTTCCCTTTTTGTATCTTTATCATCATTGTATAAATAGTCGTATTTTATACAAAAAAGTAAAAGCACACCGAGGAAAGAGCTCTTCCCCCATTTACATACCGTGCCTGATTGCAATTCCAAGATGTAATATCTGCATCTGTCAGGGTGATATTAGTTTCCCAACCGATGTTTTTTTTGTGTTTTTTTTTTTCTTCAAATTTTAACTTGCAATCAGTGTTCTTTATTGCTATGAAAGAAAAAGTCACACGTCGGAATTTCATCATATACACCACTAAATTCTGACACAGCTTGAGTTTGGCTAGAGAAGTTAATAGACATTTATGTTTTAATGAATTAATTATTTTTTTGCGACTGATGTAATATTTTCTTTTCTCTGTACATATGATGAATTAAAAATATGCCTAATGCACTATTATTTTAAAGCACAACTACAAAATTCACGTGATAGGTTCAGGGCAATTCAATGATAAAATGAATTTCAATAATAGCAGATGTGGACCT
>NC_061821.1:43118890-43136390 GCF_019202785.1 Penaeus chinensis | reverse complement strand
CGTAGTCAGCACCCCACCTCAGACCCGCAGCTCTCTTCTACACCAGGGCAGCCCTTACGGGCTTTGACCCCTGGGTAGGGAGGCCCAGTAGTCTGGGGCGTCCTTTGGGCGCACTCTCTCTTTATTCTGAATTCTCTTCCTCTCTTCATGTGACTTCCCTGAGCCTACCGGAGTACCCTTGTGGGCTCCCGTATTCGCTTGGGGGGTGGGCATCGAATTACCGCCCTTCGCACTAGGCAAGTTCGGCGGTAAGGAGGTGTCTTCCACATAACTCGATCCCTCTTTGGTACTGGAGAACGCAACCAGGCTTCCACTGGGGGGGTAGAGGACGGAAACTGCCACACTCTTCTCTTAGCTATTGCTGTTAGGTTGTTCAAGGATAGTTAAGGGTTAACTGGTCCCTTCAGGACAACGGGCACGGGCCCAGGGGTCGGACTCGGTCCGATACCCAGCATGATTGATCCCGCGGCTAACAACCCTCCTCCTCCTCAAGGAGGGGGGACGACCCATGACTCGCCTACGACCAATACGACCTTGAACAACGGAACCCCTACTGCTGACAAACGTGAACGACGATTCTTTTCCATCCCTCCACAGAATGCAAGGTATCTGACTGTCAAATGCGTGAATGAAAATCAATCGCTTTTGAATGTGAGCCCCTTCATCATCAAGAAGGTCCTTGATGGTCAAGTGGACGGCGATTTTGATTTTGTCAAGAAATTGCGAGATGCAATTCAACTCCCAGATTAAGGACTTGCTTAAACTGACGCAGATTCATGATTTGAAGGTCAACGTAACTATCCCCATTGGCCCCAATACCTGCAAGGGAGTAATCTTTAGCAGGGATTTGAGGACAATGGAGGAGAGTGAAATTCTGGAAAATATGAAGGACCAAAGCGTAGTGGACGTGAACTGCATGACCAAGAAAGACGGGAATGTGCGAACAAAAACCGGATTGTGCTTTTTGACCTTTGCTTCAAGTAAAATTCCTGAGTATGTCACGGTTGGATATGAACGTGTCCAAGTGCGACCTTACATTCAAAAACCTATGCGCTGTAATAGATGCCAAACATTTGGACACACCTCATTACGATGCAATGGTAAGGATACCAATAAATTTACTTGTGGTAAATGTACTGGAGATCATGACACTGCTGTATGTACTGAGAATACGCTCAAGTGTGCTAACTGTGGAGGTCCCCATCAATCTGGCTCTGCCGAGTGCAGCAGCTTGAAGAAGGAGACTGAAATATTAGCATACATGAGAGGACATGATGTTAGTTACCGTGAAGCAAAGAGGAAAGTTGAAGGTTTGACCAGCAAACCCAATACTTCCTATGCTTCAGCAGCAACTAACAACTCTTCCAGTGCAAACGGCATCAGTCAGGAACTTGCAGCTAAGGATAAAGAAATTGCTGAATTAAAGGAAACGGTCAAGGAATTAAGGAGTCAAATCAAAGAATTGAAAGATACAATTCAACAAATTGCTGAATCAACCCAGCAAAAGCAGCAGCATCATAAGGAGGATGATACCAAAACACAGTCTGGATCGCACCTTCTCGTCCAGGCGGCTCCTGCTAGGACTTCGTCTGGTGTTTGGTCTGCTTCTCGAAGTAGATCATCCTCCACCGGGCGTCTCCCTGGCAGCGAGACGCAGGACATGGAGGCTACTGTCTCCAAAAATACCCATGGAAGGCCCCTGGGTAGCGAGGGAGAGGAGGACGAACCTCCCTCCCAGAAAAAGAAAATTAAAACTGGCGGACAAGGCACTTCCAAACCCCATAAAACGTAATCATCGCGTTAACCATTATACAATGGAACTGTCGAAGTATTAGATCTAAAGTAAACGACCTCAGATTATTAGCCTCGTCCTATGCTCCCGATATTATAGTCTTACAAGAAACACACTTAAACAACCTCGTCTGCGACGAGGTCGTATCACTCAGAAACTACCATTTGTGTCGGAAGGATCGTGAGGGTAGGGGTGGAGGCGGAGTCGCCATGTACATCCACCAAAGCCTCCCTTTTACAGAAGTGATTATTGATTCTACTTTGGAGGTTGTCGCATGCAAAGTAAAAATCAATAACACGTATCTGGCTACATGTTCGGTTTATTGTCCCCCTGATAAAGTGGTAATTTATGATGAGCTCTTTGCTCTTCAGGATAGTCTGCCATAAAATAAAGTAATTCTAGGTGATTTTAATGCTCATCATACCTTATGGGGTTCCCTGCGGGCGGATGGTAGAGGTGAGCAAGTAGTTAAGCTGATTAACGATTCTGATTTAGTCCTTCTGAACGATGGTAGCCCAACACGGGTAGACGATAATACCGGGAATTTGAGCTTTATAGACTTATCACTGGTCTCATCATCAGTAGCAGCCAAGTGCCTGTGGCACACCATTGACGACTCGTTGGGAAGCGATCATCTTCCTATTTTGATTAAATATTCATGCGACACAGCAAGAACGCCTTCAGCGCCTAAATTTAACGTAAAAAGAGCAGACTGGGACGCCTTCACAAGGAGCGTCAAGCTCGAACTTGTTGGAGAAACCATTGATGATAAAGTAAATAATATTCAGAATTCATTTTTAGAAGCAGCCTTGCTATCCATTCCTAAAACTTCGACAGATAGCGTTAAGCATAGAGTTCCATGATGGACACCAAATTGCCGCAGGGCGCTGTGCCGACGCAACAAGGCCTACAGGCTTTTCCAAAATAACATCACTAATGAGAACTTTTGCAATTACAAACAAGCAAGAGCTAGGGCTCGTAGAGTAATTAGACAAGCTAAAAGAGACTCCTGGCGTAGCTTTGTCTCTACAATAAATAGTAATACAAAAATATCAGAGGTTTGGTCCACTGTCAAAAAAATTAATAAAAACAAAACATCCTGCAAAATTAAAAACATCATCCACGAGGGAACAAATTTAGATTCACCAAAAGACATTGCTAATGTACTCGCCAGGCAGTTCTCTTATACAAGCAGCTCGGCAAACTACCATCCTGCTTTCCTGCCCACCAAGGAAGCCGCTGAGCTGCAACCTATCCACTTTGCCACAGGAGATGACTTTGATTATAATAAAGACCTAACTATGAATGAGCTTGTCCGAGCCCTAGAAGCCTGTAGAGGAACATCCCCGGGCCCCGATGAGATTCGATATGAGATGATGAAGCATCTTAATCATGATGACATGATTAAGTTGCTAGAAGTGTACAATGAAATTTGGAAAAGCCACACTTTTCCAAACTCATGGCACTTTGCCCACATCATTCCTGTATTGAAAGGAGGGGGTAATCCCAGAACTGCCATCTCCTACCGACCAATTGCGTTGACAAGTTGCTTATGCAAGGTCATGGAACGAATTGTTAACAGTAGGCTATTGCATTTCTTAAATTCCAGTAATTTGCTGGTTGACGAGCAGTGCGGTTTCCGAAAGGGACGCCAAACTCTCGATCAACTAGTAAAGCTGGACAGTCATATTCAAGAGGCAATTGCCAAAAAAGATTTTTTGATTTCAGTATTTTTAGATATAGAAAAAGCCTACGACATGACATGGCGATATGGCCTACTCAGAAAACTTTATGCTTTCGGATTACGTGGAAACTTGCCTTGTTTTATTCAAAATTTCATTTCTGTCAAATTGTTTTCTGACAATGTCACTTTTTCGGACATTTTTGTCCAGGCAAACGGGGTCCCACAAGGAAGTGTCTTGTCACCAACTCTATTTCTATGTATGATAAATGACATCTTACCAGCTCCTCCTCGGAATCTTAAATACTCACTGTACGCTGATGATTGTGCATTATGGCATTCCAGCAATAATGCAGAATTCTCAGCAAATCGCATCCAATTGGCACTGGATATGATTCATAACTGGGGCCTCCAGTGGGGTTTTAAGTTTTCCATTAGAAAGAGTATTGGGGTAATTTTTTCACATAGGAGGAAGCCGAACATCAGGCTAACTCTAGACAACCACCCAATACCTATTCAAAATTCTGCAAGATTTCTTGGCCTACTTTTTGATAGTAGACTCAATTGGAAAGACCACATTGGTCAGTTAAAAAATAAATGTCAAAGAGCACTAAATTTATTAAAGTGCATTTCTGGTAATAAATGGGGAGCTGATAGACAGTCTTTACTAATGGTATATAAAGCCCTGATTAGGTCTAAAGTAGATTATGAGTCAATCGTGTATGGCTCGGCATCGAAAACAAGTTTGAAAGGTTTGGATGCTGTTCAGAGTGCTTGTTTGCGTGTGTGTCTTGGAGCCCTAAAATGTACACGGATCGAGCGTCTTGAGGTGGAGTCAGGAGTACCTCCCCTCCGACTCAGACGCGGCCAGTTAGCACTGACCTATGCCGCAAAGGTGGCTCGAGACCCGAGCCACCCTAATGGCAATGGAGGCACTAGGCCCTTTGCCACGAGACTCCACGACCTCGTCGAGAAAGTCGGTATAGATCTCTCTACCATCGATACCCTGGTTCAGTCAAATATAGCGCCATGGGAAACCCCCAATTTTTCTATCATGGAAGCCTGGCTTCCATCAGCCAAGGCCATGGCGCCGGAGGGTGAGGTACGCCAGAGGTTCAGAGAGATCCTTATTAAACATCTATCCTTTTTTCATATATATACACCGACGGCTCCAAGACAGATGAGTGTGTAGGTGCGGGTGTATGGTCGACTGAATGTGACCTAAAGTTTAGATTGCCGAATCATACATCGATTTTTCTTGCTGAACTATTTGCCATTGATAAAGCCATAGATTTTGCACTATCGACGACCCACGATAGAATAGTTATTTTTTCCGATTCATTAAGTTCACTTAAAGCTATTAAATCCTTAGAAACCACTAAAAATTAACTGTTGGGTAATATCATTCGTAAATTACACGGTGCCAACAAATCAATCAAACTAATATGGGTACCAGGTCACTCTGGTATCCATGGTAATGAACAGGCTGACAAACTAGCCGGGTCAACTGGCGATCTGGACACTACCATAGTTCGTACAGATCTCAGGTGTTTTGTGTCTCTTATAAAAGCGAAAATACATCTCCTGTGGCAAAGTGAGTGGACCAGCCTCCAACTCACAAACAAGATTAAACCAATAATTGAAATGTGGGACACAGCCCACAGGAAGATAAGAAGGGAGGAGGTGGTGTTGGCCCGCCTTAGGGTCAACGCCTCAAGATATACCCACCTCACTCCCTACATTGAAAAAAAATTACCCTCCACGATGCCAGCTCTGCAACACCAGCATAACTATATCCCACCTGTTAATAGTATGCCCTAAGTATGCAAACCATCGACAAAAAATCAAACATTATTTTAAAATAAAAAATAAAGATTTCATATTAATAAACATACTATCAAACGATGAAAAAATCATCAGCAGAGTAATCACTTTTTTAAGGGAGACAAAACTTTATGACCTTATATAGATTGATAGAATAAATAGGATCCATTGGCTTAATAATCTTGGCCACATGCCGCTGGTTGATAGCCAAGAAATCCAACAAAGAAAAGAAAGTTTCAGACTCTAGTCATTCATGGTCGAAACTCTGTCGAGTTAATACCTTGTTTAAACGCAGCAACAATAAATAATAAGTCTTGCGCCACTTGAGCTACCCTGGAGCCCGGGGCCTCTCGTCTCGCCTGACATTATTGTTTCTGAGTTCTAAAGTAAATTAAATAAAGTAAAATCCTGTAAATACAGAACCTTTATTGTGCTTTACCACCACCTTCAGTGCGTTTGTTTTACAGGTGACACGAGGCTACAGTAGTAGTAGTCAGCACCCCACCCCAGACCCGCAGCTCTCTTCTACACCAGGGTAGCCCTTGTGGCTTTGACCCCTGGGTAGGGAGGCCCAGTAGTCTGGGGCGTCATTTGGGCGCACTTTTTCTTTGGTCCTGATTTCTTTTCCTTATAATGTGACTTTCCTGAGCCTACCGGAGTTCCTCGGAACTCCCGTATTCGCTTGGGGGGTGGGCATTGAATTACCGTCCTTCGCCTAGGCAAGTTCGGCGGTAAGGAAGTGTCCCACACATAACTCGATCCCTCTGTGGTACTGGAGAATGCAACCAGGCTTCCAATGAGGGGGTAGAGGACGAAAAACTGCCTTACTCTCTTATCTATTGCTGTTAGGTTGATAACAAAAGTTAAGAGGTTTTTGTCCCTTCAGGACTACGTTTTTGAGTAAAGGGGTCGGACCTGGTCCGATACCCAGGATGAGTGACACCCCGGCTACCCCTTCTCCTCCTCAAGGAGGAGGGGCGACTCATGACCACTCTTCGACTACGAACAACGGTACCCCCACTAATGACAAGACGAGACAACCACTTTTCAAAATCCCCACCCAGAATGCAAGGTTCGCGAATGTAAAATGCATAAATGAAAATCAGTCGCTTTTTAACGCGAACCCCTTTATCATCAAAAAGGTCCTTGATGGTCAAGTGGACGGCGATTTTGATTTTGTCAAAAAATTGCGAGATGGAAGCCTCCTTGTAAAAGTATAATACAACTCGCAGATTAAGGATTTACTTAAGCTGACGCAAATTCATGATCTTCGAGTAAAAGTAACTATTCCTATTGGCCCAAATACCTGTAAGGGAGTAATCTTTCACAGGGATTTGAGGACGATGAAAGAAAGTTAAATTCTTGAGAGCATGAAGGACCAAGACGTAGTGGACGTTCATTGTATGACCAAGAAGGACGGGAATGTGCGAACGAAAACTGGACTGTGATTTTTTACCTATGCTTTGAATAAAATCCCTGAATATGTCAATGTCGGTTATGAACGTGTTCAAGTAAGACCTTCTGTCCAAAAGCCAATGCATTGTAATATATGCCAAAAATTCGGACACACCTCATTAAGATGTATTGACAAAGATTCATCTTAATTTGTTTGCCATAAATGTGCTGAAGCCCATGACACCATCACATGTACTAGCAAAATTTCCAAATGTGCTAACTGTGAAGGTCCCCATCATTCAGGATCTGCCGAGTGCAGCATCCTGAAGAAGGAGACTGAAACATTGGCATATATGAGAAAGCATGAAGTTAGTTATACTGAAGCTAAGAGGAAAGTGGAAAATTTGACACACAAAACCGATACTTCCTATGCTGCAGCAGTAACTAACAACATCTCTAGTGCAAGTGATGTCAGTCAGCAGCTTGCAGCCAAGGATAAGGAAATTGCTGAACTTAAACCGTTAAAGAATTAAACATTTAAGTTTATCAACTGACAAAATTGGTCGATCAAATGGCTGCATCAACCCAGCCTAAACAACATAAGGAGGATGATACCGAATCACAGTCCAGAGCGCACCTTCCCGTCTGGGCTACTCCTGTGAGGACTTCGTCTGGCTCGCGATCGGTTTCTCGAGAGAGAAGCAGGTCGCAGTCTGTCAGTCATCTCCCTCGCCAGGAGGTGCAGGACATGGAGGCTTCTGTCTCCAAACTATCCCGTGAGAGGTCCCCGGGAAGCGAGGGAGAGGAGGCGTCTCCCTCCCATAAAAAGAAAATAAAAACTAGTGGACAAGGCACTTCAAAACCCCATAAAACGTAATCATCGCGTCAACCATTATACAATGGAACTGTCGAAGTATTAGATCTAAAGTAAATGATCTTAAATTATTAGCCTCGTCCTATGCTCCCGATATTATAGTTCTCCAAGAAACTCATTTGACAAACCTCGTCTCTGACGAGGTCGTATCGCTCAGGAACTACCATTTATGTCGGAAGGATCGTGAGGGTAGGGGTGGAGGCGGAGTCGCCATGTACATCCACCAAAACCTCCCTTTTACAGAAGTGACTATTGATTCTACTTTGGAGTTTGTCGCATGCAAAGTAAAAATTAATGGCACGTATCTGGGTATATGTTCAGTTTATTGTCCGCCTGATAAAGTGATAATCTATGATGAGCTTTTTGCTCTTCAGGAACGTCTGCCACAAAATAAAGTAATTTTAGGTGATTTTAATGCTCATCATACGTTATGGGGTTACCTACGGGTGAATGGTAGAGGTGAGCAAGTAGTTAAGCAGATTAACGAGTCTAATTTAGTCCTTCTGAATGATGGTAGTCCCACGCGGGTGGACGATAATACCGGGAATTTGAGCATCACTGGTCTCATCATCAGTAGCAGCCAAGTGCCTGTGGCACACCATTTACGACTCGTTGGGAAGCGATCATCTTCCTATTCTGATTAAATATTCATGCGACACAGTGAGAACGCCTTCAGCGCCTAAATTTAACGTAAAAAAAGCAGACTGGGTCGCCTTCTCAAGGAGCGTCAAGCTCGAACTTGTTGGAGAAACCATTGATGATAAAGTAAACAATATTCAGAATTCGATTATAGAAGCAGCTTTGCTATCCATTCCTAAAACTTCGACAGATAGCGTTAAGCACAGAGTTCCATGGTGGACACCAGATTGCCGCAGGGCGCTGTGCCGACGCAATAAGGACGACAGGCTTTCCAAAATAACATCACTAATGAGAACTTTTGCAACTACAAACAAGCAAGAGCTAGGGCTCGTAGAGTAATAAGACAAGCAAAAAGAGACTCCTGGCGGAGCTTTGTCTCTACAATAAACAGCAATACAAAAATATCAGAGGTTTGGTCCACTATTAATAAAATAAATAGAAAAAAAAACATCATTCAAAATTAACAACATAATAGAAGAGGGTAACAATTTGGATTCACCTAGAGACATTGCTAATGCACTAACCAGGCAGTTCTCTCATACAAGCAGCTCAGCAAACTACCATTACGCATTCCTGCCCATCAAGAAAGCGGCTGAGCTGCAACCAATTCACTTTGCCACAGGAGATGACTTTGATTACAATAAAGACCTTACAATGGATGAGCTTGTCCGAGCCCTAGAAGCCTGTAGAGGAACATCCCCAGGCCCCGATGAGATTCGATATGAGATGATGAAGCATCTTAATCATGATGACATGACACGAGCAGTGCGGCTTCCGAAAGGGACGCCAAACTCTCGATCAACTAGTAAAGCTGGACAGTCATATTCAAGGGGGAATTGCCAAAAAAGATTATTTGATTTCAGTATTTTTATATATAGAAAAAGCCTACGACATGACATGGCGATATGGCCTTTTCAATAAAACTATATGCTTTTTGATTATGTGGAAACTTGCCTTGTTTTATTCAATATTTCATTTCTGACAGAACGTTCTCTGCCAATTTTTTTTTTTTTTTTTGTCCAGGCAAACGGGGTCCCAAAAGGAAGTGTCTTGTCGCCAACATTATTTCTATGTATGATTAATGACATCCTACCAGCTCACCCTCGGAATCTTAAATACTCACTGTACGCCGATGATTGTGCATTATGGCATTCCAGCAATAATGCAGAGTTCTCGGCAAATCGCATGTAACTGGCACTGGACATGATTCATAACTGGGGTTTTAAGTTTTCCACAAGAAAGAGTATTAGGGTTTTTTTTCCACGTAGGAGGAGGCCGAACATCAGGCTAGCTCTAGACAAAGACCTAATACCTATTCAGAACTCTGCTAGTTTTCTTGGTCTACTCTTTGATAGTAGACTCAATTGGAAATATCTCTCTACCTTCGATACCCTGATTCATTCAAATATAGCGCCATGGGAAACTCCCAACTTTTCTATCATTGAAGCCTGGCTTCCATCAGCCAAGGCCATGGCGCCGGAGGGTGAGGTACGCCAGAGGTTCAGAGAGATCCTTGTTAAACATCTTCCTTTTTCGATATATATACCGACGGCTCCAAGACAGATGAGTGTGTAGGTGCGGGTGTATAGTCGACTGAATGTGAACTAAAGTTTAGACTGCCGAATCATACATCGATCTTTCTTGCTGAACTTTTTGCCATTGACAAAGCTATTAATTTTGCACTATCGACGACCCACGATAGAATAGTTTTTTTTCCGATTCATTAAGAACTGCTGGGTAATATTCGTAAGTTACATGGTGCCAACCTCACTACCTATATTGAAAAACAAAAATCCTCCACAATGCCCCCTTTGCAACACCAACCTTACCCTGAACCACATATTACAGTATGCAACCTATACAACAACCATAGACAAAAACGAAAATTATTTCCGACAAAAAAAAAAAAAAAAAAAAAAAAAAAAAAAAAAAAAAAAAAAAAATACATTATTAAATATATTATCAGATGACGAAAGAATCATCAGTAAAGTAATCACTTTCCTAAGAGAGAAAAAACTTTATGACCTTATATAGATTGATAGAATAAATAGGATCCATTAGCTTAATAACCTTGGCTACATGCCGCTGGTTGATAGCCAAGAAATCCAACAAGGAAGAAGAAGGAGATGGTGTTATTTTTATTATAAGCATTAAAATTACTATAATGTTATAAACATTAGTAACATCAAAATAAGATAACGCAATTTTTTTCCGTAAATCAAAAAAAAGGGTGAACGGGCGAGACAGGCAGTACTCGTAACTGGCTCATTGGTGACTTAGTACAAGTGTAGCCATCTATGTATAAAACAATTAAACAAGTAAACTCACAATGGGCTTGGCATGCCATGTACATGCCATGCCCGTCGGCAATTGGTTAACCATACTGCAATGCAATGATAAAATGAAAGGGTCGAAAGTGATGCTTTATCTGTGGGTACGTGCGTGTATATATATATATATATATGTATATATTTATGTTTTTTTTTTTTTTTTCTTAACAGCCATTCATTCTACTGCAGGACATAGGCCTCTCTCAATTCACTATTGAGAGGTTACATGGCAGTTTATGTGTATATGTATATATGTGTATATATGTATATATATATGTATACATGTATATATGTGTATATATGTATATATATGTATATGTATATATATGTATATTTCATATACTATCCACTATCTTATAAGAGCTGCTGGAGGCTTAAAAGCGCCCCGTTTCCCCCACTAGTCTAACTCTTGACGTGCGAATTTGCGAAATTGGGTGAGCGTCGAGCAGCTGGCAATTCGCACCTTCTGCTGCGTCTCGGTAATTGGACGTGAATAATACGGGAAACGCGCCTCTACCTCCCCTAGTCAGTCAGACTGAGACAACTGCAGACTGCAGCAGAGCCCCGTAGATCCACATCCACTAATAACCTTGTTACTTGTGGAACCTTTTAATTTTACTGCATTTTGTTAAGTTTCATATTGATATTTTCATTTTTTACAAACAGCTAATTGTGTTTTGTCTTTAATCGGCTATAACTTACTTGAGGGAGGTTCACAATGAAAGCAAAAGGCACACACACACGCACACGCACACACACACACACACATACACAAGCGCGCACGCGCACGCGCACACGCACACGCACACGAACACGCACACGCACACGCACACGCACACACACACACACACACACACACACACACACACACACACACACACACACACACACACACATACACATATATGCGCGCGTGTTTGTGTTTGTATACCTATTTGTAAAATACAGGATTTGAGGTAAGCCCCTATTATCATATCTCCTACTTCTATTCGGGAAGCCATACTTTTTAACATCTTTTAAGCATCTTTCGGCAAATTTTCAACAAAGCTTAAATTGGACAAATGTCTGTAACCATGATTTTTTATTAGTCTTTTTCTTACGGTCGGGATAAAATGCGTTCACGTGACTACATCCGTGATTCTGTATTCCTATTGCCTTTCCTTCGCTGACTCAGACTGCCCTAGGGGTCGGTTGCCAAATCTGGGAACAGTGCGGTAAATACCGATTCTTTGATTCTGCTGACAGGGGCCACGCAACATGGCAGGCGTAAGCGGTTAGAATATATAATTAATTGAATCTTATGGCATAAACCAGCTTCGTATGTTGCATATTGGATGGATACCTTTACAAGTTACATGATACTTTTAATACATTTTGGGTATTTTTTTTTTTTTTTTTTTTTTTTTTTTGTCCACTGGGACCCCTGATCCTTCTTTGCGGGAAAAGGTACTCGTAAGAATTCATGAAAGCCGCAGTACTAAGCGAATGACTCGTCTAAAAGTGCATTCGGGTGGAAACGCCAGAGACGGCAAGATTGACATGTCACTCAGCAGTGGGTCAGTCTTTTCCAAGCTCCCGTTTGGCACAGCCGCTCCCGGCCATCTCCATAGCAAGCTAGTGCGTATTCCGAAACCCGTCCGGTGACCTTGAGTGACCGACAACAACCTTTTGGAACAAATGCTCAAGGCCTGCTTGCAAGTACTTATAATGTGCTTATGCACATTACACATGTTTCTTTCTTCAGGTAAATAACAATTTCGAGCTACAAATGTTGCTGTCACTTGACAAATAGAACTGCTCTATCACAGTTTTTACACTCAGATGATGATGACGATAACAATAACAACTGATAATAATGATAATGATAAGTATGATTATAAGGACAACGTTAATGATAATTATGATAGAATAATAAGTGATAAGAACAATAATGACCGTGATAATAATGAAACAAATTATATTGATAATCATAGTAATAATTATAATAATGATTATAATGATAATAAAATTGTAGAAAATCGTAATAGTAATAATGGTAAAGACAAATCTAATGATAATGATAATAACAGTGGTAATGATGATAATGGTAACATAAATCAAAACAACAAGATTGTGAGAATAATCTTAAATAATCAATTTATAATCGTCACAATCATGTTTCCCCTTGTTTTTTTTTTTGTTTTTTTTATGATACCTGCAATTGCTGATATAGATACTGGTAGTGATAATCAACAGGATCAGTAATAATGGTAATTTTGAGTTACTGTGATGGTAGTAATATCAGCAATCATAATGATAATGATGATGATAACCATAACACTATTACTGCCCCTACTATTACCAATAATAATTATAATGAAAATAGTTTTAATGATTATACTACTGGGGTAGCGGTTTTGCATCACGGATTTCATCGGATACGCTAGGATTATGCCTTCCCTTGGAGTACTGATGATTATCACGATAGAAACATATCAATAACATCAATATATTAGTGATAGAATGAACAGTAATGGTAATAATTATGACAGTAATGTTGATAATGGTATTTAAAACATAACAATAAGAATTAACTGAAAATCTATAATCCTTGCAATATTTATAGCTTTCATGAGATTCATAAGCAACCTTAATTGTAAAAGAACATCACCTGAGGCTGAAAAGAGGAGGTTATCACGGACGCCATAACAACAATGTATCTATCAAATATACACTTTGCACACCCTTTTCCACATGCTTATATTGTGCAGTGTCTGTAAAACCTGAATTTAAGATGGAAAAACTGAGGATTTTTTTCTTATCCTTCGTACCCAGATACCGTCCAGTCCACCTCTACAGCGAGCTTCCAGGGCCATTAGTTTTTATTGCTATTATTACGGTGAATTGTCATGCAAGTCTCATCTGTTTTTTCGTGCGTTTTTGACGTGAGTTGTATAGTTCACACACACACACACACTCTCACACACACACACACACACACTCTCTCTCTCTCTCTCTCTCTCTCTCTCTCTCTCTCTCTCTCTCTCTCTCTCTCTCTCTCTCTCTCTCTCTCTCTCTCTCTATCACTCACTCACTCACACACACACTCTCTCTCTCTCTCTCTCTCTCTCTCTCTCTCTCTCTCTCTCTCTCTCTCTCTCTCACACACACACACACACACACACACACACACACACACACACACACACACACACACACACACACACTCACACACACAAACACACAGGCTAAACTGTGGAGAATCTCGGAGCAGCAGGAAGCCCAAGAGGTATGGAGTCTCGGCCCACCGGCATGTCGACACGCCCTGGCTCTGTACCAACTCCTACCCTTGAACCCCCCTGGGGTTAATGGGCGGCTTGGGGGAGGTGGCCTTGGCAACGAATCATATAAATGGAAATACTGGGGAGAGGGGTCTTGGCCCTCTCACCCAGCCAACCCAGTGTGAGGTTTATAAAGGGCAGCGTCGGCGGGGGTAGGCAGAGATGGCGTCCACCCGGAGCTACTACTGGCCAAGGCTTAACCTCAGGGGAACTATCTGGGTAGGAGCTTGGAACATCTGGTCCTTCTGGCAGGGTGATCACTTACTCCCGCTATTGAGGGAATTGAAGTGGAAGTTGAGATGGCTGCCCTGAGGTGAGAAGCCCTGGCAGCGGCACGATCAGTATGGTTGATTACACCTACTACTGGTCAAGCTGGGGTGATGGTCACCATCTCCAGGGAGTAGTCATAGTCATCTCCGGCCGACTTCAACCGTCGGTAGTAGAGGTAATACCTATTGACGAATGTATTATGGCACTGATACTAAAGCATGCTTTTGGCTTTGTCTTTTACTGCTGTATACACTCCTACCAGTGTTTGTAAACTTAATGAGAAAGCGGTGTTCTACGCCAAACTCATCTGTGGCAGACAAATGTTCCCAGCAAGACATTCACAATGTACTGAATAACTTCAATGAGGCTGTGGTTGAGCTGGCTACAAGATGTTTGTCAATTCCAATGGTTTGATCTCAGTAGTGAGAACCGCTTTCTTCTCTGGGGCTTTGTTAGTTCCAAGAGATTAAGGATTTCTGGTTCCCGGGTATCAGCGCTCCAACTCGCATTCCTGGACATGGCATAGCATGTCCACAGTAGACGGTATCCTAGTATTTTGAGTCATTGTGGAACGCCATCGTGAGTTTGATAGTGGGCTGCTTACAGCCTACATTAACCTCAAGAATACTGGTACTGAAAGTGCTGTAAAGTGTGGTGGGGCCTGTTGAACTTCTTCCCTATTAACTCAGGGTTGAGATAAGTCTGTGTCCTTGCACCAACACCTTTCAACACTTGCATGGACTGGATAATGGGCTGAGCTACTATCTAAAAACCACTGTGGAGAATCATTGTTGGCGGCTCTTGATGCATATAACAATGAGGTGAAGGCCTTGGGCCTAAAGGTCTCCTGGATCAAAACCAAGATCCAGGTTTTGGGGGTCAGTTAGGGGAATCTGTTCAGTCGATACATTCTTGTGGTGATGTTTACATACAGAAGGATCAAACTAATTGACTTCAAGGCCTAGATACTGCCAGTTTTGCTCTATGGAAGCGAAAACTGGATACTATATATATCCTTGGAGTCTTGTCTTGATGCCTTTTGTAACAATTTCCTACACCGGATCATGTGGTACGTTTGGCAGGACCATGGCTACACCGTGAGACCGGCATGGGACCTTTTACTTGCATAATCTGGGACCGCCAAGTCAGGTTCGTTTCATTGAGGATGACCCTGCCCATCAGGTTGTTACATTGAGGGACAAACCTGGGTGGAGGAGGCCTGTGAGACGATTAGGATGTCATGGCTTCGGCAGCTCGACCTGACTTGCCGCGAGGAGCTAGAGATGGGCCGAGCACCTGCCCGGAGGCTCGCCATGAAAACCCTCGTAGCTAGAAGCGAAGGTTGGATCTGGCCATTCGCTCCCATGATGATGATAATATATACATGAACACACACACATATATATTATATTTATATATATATGTGTGTGTGTGTGTGTGTGCATATATGTGGAAGTTTAGGAATCTTCCATGAGTGTTAGAAAAGAAACAAAAATCACGAGTGCTGGGCACAAGTGGAAAAAACCGTGATGACGGGACATCGTACGATGTTCGATCAGGTGATGCTGATGTCTGCAAAGGAGCGACCGACAGGCTGATCCTGGGTCGCTTCCCCAGTAGTCTGTGGGACAGGGTTCCAGAGAGATCGACGGAAGAACCATGGCCAGAGCGTCCTTGATAGTTATTTTGGTGAGCAGGGCTCGTCAGTTTTCATTATAGAATTTTTAAAGAACGTTCCATTTTGTAATATATATTTAATGTATTTAAAGAGAATATATATTTACTGTAATCATATTGTAAAATTAAAGATAGTAAAATATATAAAACTTTAACTTTAGTTTACTCAGTCCCTTCATTACAGGAATTATGATTTTAATACTTTTATAATAATTAATTCACTTGGAGGAGATTTGTTTTCCCTGTTTTCTAATAAAACAGTGGTGGTGGCGGCGAATATATTTGAATAGAAATCTAATTATAGAGAGATAAAGATATAGACAGATGGATAGATATATAAACATAGATATATATAGATAGTGTGTAAATACAGATAGATAGATGGATATATATAGTTAGATGGATAAACAGATTATAGATATAGATGGATATATATATATATATATATATATATATATGTACATATACAACATATATATATATATATATATATATATATATATATATATATATATGTATACATATGCATACATACATTTACATATATATATTTATATGTATTTGTATATATAATACATATATACATATATACATATACATACACATTTTAATATATATCTATATTCAAACATATATACACTTTTATTTTTTCCAACAGCCATTCATTCCACTGCAGGACATCGGCCTGAGAGGTTATATGGCAGTGTCACCCTTGCCTGATTGGATGCCCTTCTTAACCAACCGCGGTTCGGCGATAGCTTCCCCTACGACAACAGCGTTTGACTTTTCAAGGCGATGTGTCGTTTTCTCCGACTGCTGTCTCGAGCCAGCAGTCGGAGCGCATGCATTTTTACGACCGCTGCGACGGGGAATGAACTCGGGACCACGAGGAACGGAGTCGAGTTCTCTAACCACTGCACCATCGCGGCAGTCAGTATATATA
Organism: Penaeus chinensis; assembly: GCF_019202785.1. Classification (NCBI taxonomy): domain Eukaryota; kingdom Metazoa; phylum Arthropoda; class Malacostraca; order Decapoda; family Penaeidae; genus Penaeus; species Penaeus chinensis. The sequence continues at coordinate 43,119,645 of NC_061821.1, read as the reverse complement.
CATATATATGTATACATACACATATATGTGTGTATGTATGTATATATCCATATATATATGAAATATATATATACATATATATATGTGTATATGTATATGTATATATAGGTACACACACAAACATTGGCACTAAGAACTGCCCAAATTAGTGCCAATCCTCAAACCTATTTCTACCAATGAATACACTGTCCAAAACTCTTTTGATTTTACTAAGCATATGTCTACAATTAGCTTTGAAAACCCTGTTATTATGGCCAGTTTTGACGTACAGTCATTATTTACAAACATACCCTTGAAAGAAACAATAGATATTTGTATAAATAGGTTATTTGAGAATACTGACAATGTGCATAACTTCACAAAAGACCAATTTATGAAACTGTTAAAATTATCTGTGGAAGATTCTGTTTTTATGTTTAACAACCAATTATACTCTCAAACCGATGGTGTAGCATTGGGAAGCCCGCTCGGCCCAACTCTCGCAAATGCTTTTTTAGTTATCATGAGAGTAAATGGATAGCAGACTGCCCATCTCATTTTAAACCACTATAGTATATAAGATATGTTGATGACATATTCCTATTGTTCAATGATATCTCACATGTAAACATGTTCTTAGACTATGTTAACTCTAAACATGACAACATACAAAACAAATTCCCTTTAGCAGTCATTCAAAAACAGATATGACTATTCTTAAATAAGATGTTCTGCCCAGAACCAATGCCCAGAACTACCATACTATGGACATACTA
>NC_061821.1:43091390-43093890 GCF_019202785.1 Penaeus chinensis | reverse complement strand
CATCATGTTGAAAATGTGGTCGAAAACAATTCGGAGTCAGAGTTGGTTAAGCTGATGAGAAAATTGAATGAAGAACAACAGAGCAAGAATAGAGAATTTGAGTCATGCATTGTAAAGTTGAATGAAATGATAAAGGGTATTAAATACAAGGAGAACAATATAAGTATAGGTGGTTTATTACACAATTCAGAGAGTCATGATATAACAAATTGTTTCAAGTTCAAGGACTGTAATAGCAAAGAAAGATTTGATGTGATTAAGAGGAATGGTATATGTTTTAGGTGTTTAAAGGGATATCATTCAGCACGTGGGTGTAATGTAGGCAAATTGTGTGATGTAGTCATTGAAGGCCAAGGATCATGTAATCAGAATCATCATCCACTTTTGCATCAAGACAGAATAGAAAGCAGTTCTCACAATGCAGTAATGGAGAAGAGAGGCAAAGCTTTGTTGAATATTAGTACGGTGCATAGTAAAAATCTGCCCATCACTATATTGTGGGATCCGGGTTCAGATACTTCTTTAATTACTCATAGGATGGCCAAGAAGTTAGGATTGAGTGGAAAGGATGTAAAATTATCTCTGGTCAAGGTAGGCAACACGATTGAATATCAATCAAGTAAAACATACTGTGTACCATTAACTGATAAGAATGGTAAAGTTTGGAATGTGGATGCTGTCGGTATGAATGAAATATCTTCCAAAATCAAAAGGATTGATTTATCCAGATTACCTGAACTTTTTGTAAGAATCTCGAACGTAGAGGTGGATCTCCCATATGGGGAAATTGATATGCTCATCGGTACAGATTGTTGTGAAATACTGCCAAGGGTTGTTGAAGACAATAAGGGCATTCAGTTACTGGAAAATCAATTTGGGTTCAGCATTCGAGGTAGACATGAAAAGATTACCAATGGATCTAACACCAGCAATCATATACTTGTGAGAACTCATTACTGTCTAGTCTCGTAGATTTGAAGGAAAGTAACATAGAGTCAACAGATAGCTTAAAGACTAAATTGGATAAATTCTTTGCCATGGAGGAAATGGGAACAAAATGTAAGCCACAGTGTATAAAGTGTGTGTGTCGAGGATGTCCTGAACCTAATTGCATAAATTTAAAAGAAGAAAGAGAACTAGCATTGATTGAGGAAGGATTGTTATATAATGAGGAGCAGAAATGCTGGCTAGCAAAGTATCCATGGCTAAGGGATCCAATGCATTTGAAAGACAATATTAAAGTAGGTAATGCTAGATTAAAAACTACAGAGAATAGATTGAAGAAACTGGGCAATGAATATGCCATGAAGTATCAGAGAGAGATAGAAGATATGATTCATAGGGGAGTGGCGAGGAAATTAACTAAGGAAGAGATACGAGAATATAAGGGGCCAGATATCCTGAACAGCTTACTGGGAGTTTTATTTAGGTTTAGACAGAATAATATAGCTATAGCAGGCAACATAGCTAAAATGTACCATACTGTCAAGCTCAGCACAGTGGATGAACATACACACAGATTTGTATGGAGGGATGTGGATGACAAGAAACCACCTGATCAGTATGCTCTTACCACAGTAACGTTTGGAGATAAGCCTAGTGGTACCATAGCTACGCTAGCGTTGAGACACACTGTAGAGAAATTTGGCAAGGAATATCCAGATGTGCAAGATATGATTATTAATAATACTTATGTTGATGACATACTATATTCCACTGATACCGTTGAGAATGCATTCAAGTTAATACAGGATGCGGAGAAGATATTGTCTCAGGGAAGTTTCAGAGTTAAACATTGGATTGTCAGTGGGCATTATGAAAGCTGCAAGGTCAATGTGATAAAATCTGACCATGAGAAGATCTTAGGATTGAAATGGAACCCGTTGGAGGATCATTTTTTCTTTACGGTAAAACTTAATTTTTCTTCAAGAATAAGAAAGGTCAGAAGTGGTCCAAATTTAAATTCAGATGAAATTGATGATAAATTTCCAGAACATTTAACACGCAGAATGCTATTGAGTCAAATTGCCTCCATATATGATCCATTAGGGTTTGCTGTACCAGTATTGCTCAAAGCTAAAATTTTGATGAGACTCGTGATTTCCAAAGGTGAATCGAAAGATGGCGGAATCAAGTGGGATGATACACTTGATGTTTCCACGGTTAAGGAATGTAAGATGTTTTTTAAGGAATTGTATGAGTTAGAGAGATTGACTTTTAGAAGATCCTTGATACCATCCAATGTAGTTGGTAAACCAAGTTTAATAATATTTTCGGATGGTAGCATGCAAGCATACGGAGCTTGTGCATATGTGAGGTGGCAAATTGGTGAAGATGAATTTGAGTCACATCTGATAGCAGCTAGAAATAAGATTGCACCAATAAAGCAAATGTCAATTCCTAGGTTAGAACTATGTGCAGCTCTTATGGCTGCTAGATTAAGAGAATCTATATTTGAGGGAATTTACCACATAGTTAACTCATCAATTGTAAGATCACA
>NC_061821.1:43073890-43076390 GCF_019202785.1 Penaeus chinensis | reverse complement strand
CGCTTTGAGCAAGGAATCAAAGCGACAAGCCTTCGTTATGTATAAAGGCTCAGTGACAGGTTCCAAGGGAATAGTGTGCTGAAGCAGTGCTATTTTACCGATAGGGCATTTCACTGTAGGCAGTACACGTGGGAACTTCTTAATAAATATTTCAAAATTTTATATCCCTCAGGAAAGTTGAAGGATTGTTATAAAATATCCTTAGGGCTATGGTTATCAAGGGAGGAAGTTGATGCAGTGGCTGAGCAAAAAGGGGAGGGGAATAGTAAGTTAAATTCACGGAGAGGTAAGTCTGTATACAATAGGTATGCCAGAATTTATAGTTAATGGGATGGGGGTCATATTAATCATGTGTACCTACATTTCCAATCCGTAATACAATACAGGGAAGGTAGTCTCATACAACTTTTCACCCATATATTATCAAGTAAAACCAGAGCTGTACCCTCTACCGAGGAACAAGAGACATCTATCAGCAAATTTTGACAGGGTTGGCAGCTTTCGTTCTGGGTGAACGAGGTATGCAATGAGGGGAGGAGCAGGGGAATGACGAGGGGTAGGTGAGGTAAAGAGGTGGTTGGGTGTGAGTATAGAATGAGTGTATTTGTATAAGTCATAAATTGCCATGACGGGCATAAAAGGCTCAGCAGGATATGTCCATAAGCAGGAGAGGGTCCTCAAGGGGTATGTACAATCATTAAAAATAATTGTATTACTATGAGGATGCAGTGAAATTCCCATCCGAAACACAAAGTCATGGCCTAATATTGATACCTCCGAATAAAATTTGACACCACTACAACAAATTTATGAGCAACAGATTTGCATCTGACAATTTAAAAGTAGATTTGAAAATTTCTTTAAAAGAATTCCAGGTATGCAACTCAAGGGGCAAGGTTTTGAACGCGTCGAGTTAATTCGAAACATGCATTTGGCTGTAAACACCGGATCGTCTCAAGACATACACCCATGGAAGCAGGGTCAATGAGAGGGGGAAGGAGGAAGAGGTTATAGGTGGAGGAGTAGCGGTTGAAGGTTGAGTGCAGTATGTCAGAGAATGAGAGGTTGAGTGTGGGTGCACTGTATTGAACCCTAATACTTTACTGTCGTATCAGCTATGTTCCTGAAAATACTGAAAATTTGTAATTCACTCATGAATAATTATAAAACGTATGCACACAATTTGCTTGTAAAATCACACAGTAATTAACTGAAAATCGGGAAGATAATTCAGAGACACTAAACACATCACTTGGGCAGTTAGAAGTGGGTGGGAAAGAAAAAGAAAGAGAGACTCAAGGAATATCTAATCCACAACTGGAACTTACCTTCATTTCTGAAGTGCGGCAGGCTTGTTTTTTCTGGGTGTACACTTGCTGCTAAAACACGGAAATGTGGCGAGTGGGACATATATCTTATGATGCTGTTAAGGTTAATCCCACCGTTGCCACCAGTATGTGAATGATAAAAGTTATATTTAAGTTCACACAGTACTACGTAGGTGTAGGAAACACTTTAAACAACAAGTATATGTTATATTGTCAGATTATCTACATGTCCACAACTTGTCCCAGAAGCAAGACATTTAGATATATCATGTATACAAGAATATCACAACAGATCACAAGAAATAGATATATATGTATCAGTAATTTAGAGTGGTAGTAAGGGGTGGTGTTCAAGTTGAGCTAGAATTCAGAGTGAAAAAGATGTAGGTAGTCACGAGTTAAATTGTCCGTCGTTGGCAGTGCCAGGGGGTCGTCTGTTGTTTCGAGTGCCTAGTTTCGTCCTCTTCCGTATTATACGGGAGGTCAGGTCGGCTCCACCCCTTAAAGGAGCAGATGCATAGTCTCCGCCCCCGCGTAAGGCAGACGGAGACAGACCTAAGGGTGATTTCCCTGTGCAAGGCGTAATCCATACTTCCCGACGCACGACACTCTGAACTGGGAACCACCGAACATCTGGAAAAGGAGGCGAAGGGCAAACCGACATTGGTATCACTATCAGTGGAGGATCAGGTACAGACGGTTCTGCAAAGGGAGACAAAGGTCCAAACTGATACTTGGCGATTATCAATATATATGTATGTATATATGTATAGGAATATATATATGTATGTATATATATATGTTAACACACACACACACATATATATATATATAAATACACAGAATATATATATATATATATATACATATATATACACAGAATATATATACATATATAAATTTACATTTATGTATACATATGTATATAAATATATATATATATATATATATATATATATATACACATATATGTATATATATACATATATGAATAAGTGTATATATGTATGTATGTATATATATACATATATATATATATATATATATATATATATATATGTGTGTGTGCATGTATATATACACTCATCTATAAATAAATGAATATATATATATATATATATATATATGTATATACGTATCTATATTCATATATAAATATTAGTATATATATA
>NC_061821.1:43061390-43068890 GCF_019202785.1 Penaeus chinensis | reverse complement strand
GCATATGTTCACTCTTTGGTTGACCTCCTTAATCTCGCCATTAAAGTACCAGGCGTCTTTGTTACTCCTGGACAAAGGCCAAGTTTTAGGCATGGTCTGTGAGGCTGCTTGATTTATGGCATTAATAAGTTTAGCTTCAAGCACTTCCATACCTTCACTCTGTGGGGGTTCACTGCATCTAAGACAATAAGCCAAGGCATTCTGAAAAGGCAGTTGGCCTTGTCTGTTTTCCTTATCCACCGTGCGGCGCATCAGCTATTGCAGAGCAGGGGATTGTTGCTCTAACCAGGGTAAACAAGCCTCTGGTGCCAGATGGGCTTGGCAGCATGAAGAACAGTCCCCTCTGTTACTATCTCCTTGATTGCACTATTGCGTGGAGGAAGGCATTTCACGTATTGAAGCCATTGATATTCCACTATAGTATGTTTAGACTGTGCCATGATGTTACATCTTAGACATCTTTGTATTCAGATTCAGAGTCTGATATTTCAGACTTTGACAACTCCATTGTGAAGTACTTGCTGATTGAAGGATCTTCATCTACTTTTTTGCTGTTTGTCAGGCTATCCATGGGTCCACTGGGAGGTGGCGAACATTTGGTAGTTCTGATTTTTGTTGGCTGGACTTTTTTCAGGCTTTGTCTGTGTGTTTTTGGCCATTGCTGGCTTTATCTAAGCTTAGTCTACACAGACTCAGATTTTGGCTTTTCCTGTGAGGGCTTGGCCAGGGTTGGAGTAGGGAGCGGGTCTTGTCCTGTGGTGGAGGTGAGGCTGGTTTGGCTTCCAGCTTCCTCCCTTTCAGGATTACAGCAGCTTGGGTCATTACCATCATGGCGACCGTGACTGTCTTCTCCGCCTCATTTTCTCCCGAAAACTGTTGCTACTGCAGTGACTACAGCAGTCAACAGGAGAGTCATATCTTCCTCATCAAAGAGGAGATTATCATCTCTTAGGGAAGCCTCTGGGATAGTACAGTGGTGACATGCCGGCCTCTCATCCGAGGGGTCGGCGGTTTGCGCCTCGCCCAGGCGTGAGAAGTTGCAATTGTCGCCTGGAGGTTACTGCTGTGGCTGGGCACCACAGCGGGTAAGGACTAAGCTCAGCCGAGTCAGCACCAGCTGCCACACGTTAGTGAGTTGGCATTAGTCGGCACAGGCCGGGCTCCCCTCATGGGCATAGCCCGTGTGAGGCTCAGCTTCGCATATTGGACTTATCCTTATCCTCTTTGGGAGGCTTTTGCAGTGCTCTTTGAACTTTTATTACTCTGATTCTTTTTCTGCACATTTGTAATGGAAGGAACTGGAGATATCCGGTATCGACTGGGTAGGTGCTTCCTTTTCCCTTCTGTTCTGTCCCTAGGCATGGATGTTTGGGGAGCAGGAACAAATTTTGGATGCTCTTTAGCAACCACTTATCGACTGAGGCTGCCTCCTTCCTGACAGAGAAAGCCAGGCTCCAGGCATGATACCTCTTGGCACAATTGGTGACCATATTTTTGGCACCCAGAAGCAACTAAGTGGCTCAGGTACATGAGTTATGAGCCCCAGTTACCCAGATCAAGAGTAGTGGCTGGGGCTCCTTTCAGGGTTACTAGAACTTACCTGGTTGGCGTGTTCTCTTTCGACATTTAGGAAGCCCCCACGACCTGTGGGTGATCCACATCATATGGAACTGAGAAGCCAAGTAGCTCCTATCGTCGGGGTTCAATAGTGAGATACACACTTTCCTCCCATCTTTAATCTCCTTTGTTTCCTGCAGGAAATTCAGGGTAGCTTGAACTTAAGAGACAATGATCAGTTGGTAGGCATTGTCGAAGACTTTAGGTTTAGAGGGAACATTAAACTGTGGGAAATGCCTAAGGTTTAGAGGGAACATTAAACAACGGGAAATGCCTAGGATTTAGAGGGAACCTTAAACTGTGGGAAATACCTTGGCTTTAGAGGGAACCGTAAAGTGTGGGAAATACCTTGGGGGTCCAGACTCTTCCTCAGAATCTGTTTCCAGCCTAGGTCGTTTTGGACCGCCCTTTCGGCTTGTATTCTGGCCTCTGGTCATTGGAACAGCTGCTGGTTTGGCTGGTTCAGCTTGTAATCCCATCTCGGTTAGGGAGGACATCTTAGGGGAAATCAGAGGTCTCCCAGATTTGAGTGCAGCACGAGAGTCCATCTGCTGGACAATCTCATGGACAGAAATGTTTTAGGGTGATATCTTCTCTAATGGTCCATTTTAGCAGCAGGTCTGACAGAGTCAGCTGTGCTTTTGATTTTTTCTTGCCACTAGAAGCCATATATGGCTTCATAGTGATTGCCATGGTCAGTGCCTTGCATGGTTTGTCAACATTTCTCTCTCTCTCTCTCTCTCTCTCTCTCTCTCTCTCTCTATTTTTTTTTTTTTTTTTTTTTTTTCCCCACACTCTCATGCCCCCACCCACAACGGAGCTCAACATGAGCTGTATGTAAGAGCTTATGTCTAACAGCTACAAGAGAGGTGAGAGAGTATATGCAGCCAATAGCCATTGTAACGGCACTCACGGGAGCTGTGTGAGTGCCAACGGCGCCATGACTGCTTGATCCTAGCCTCCTGAAGGAGACCAGCCAATTGATTTGACCGGGCCAGGGTCAGGCTAGGTGCTAGTGCCATAGCGTGCTCATGCAACCTCCAGGACTCCTGTCTCCACAGCGCACTTTTTCTTCTGAAGGCACCAGATATGTATGGCGTCGAGAAAACACTAGGTAGTTAACGACACTACCTCCTCCCCTCCTATTTTATATATGTATATTTTGTGTATCTAATACAGTGTTATCATTTTACAGATGTGAACCAGAGAATGTGATCCCGAGCAGGAGTTGCAAAATCACCGCAGGTGGGTGGGTACTTGTGTGTGGTGTCAGGGAATTGACGCATGAAGGCACTGGCCGATTTACTAGCAGCAGATATATTGAAATCCATGAGGAGTTTTTTCTATCAACATCCAACACGTGTTTACATAAACAGAGCCAATCTATCGTATTCAGGATAACAGCCCCATCCATACCGGCCGTGTTGTCAAGGATTGGTTTCGTGAACACCCTGACATCATGTTGCTGCCATATCCACCCAGACCTCCGGATCTAACCCTAGTTTAAACGTGTGTGGATGTGGCCATGTCAAAATACATGTGGCAAAACCACATTCGCAATCGTGTGGCAGTCGTAAATAATGCCTTGCAAACATAGGAATACCTACGATGTAAGAAAGGCTGGGCTTTGAGCCGAGTTAGTTGCGTCTATGCCTCAGCGACTTTACTGTGGTTTGGTAGCAAAGGGTGGAAATACAAAATATTAAACTTTAACGTAGTACCAGTATTTTTTTTCCTTGTTTAATCTTATTGGAATGTGTGTGTGTGTGTGTGTGTATGTGTGTGAGTGTGTGTGTATGTGTGTGTGTGTGTGTGTGTGTGTGTGTGTGTGTGTGTGTGTGTGTGTGTGTGTGTGTGTGTGTGTGTGTGTGTGTACACACACTTATGGGTCGATAATTTTTTAGATTCTTCCTGTCCCCTTTTTTATGAATCAAAATAATTGTTGCATTTTTCAGGCTTTCTGAATTTTTCCATTGCGAAGGTATTTGTTAAAAAGATTGGCTAGTTATAAAGTCTATTATAAAGTCTATACTAATACCATCTTCAACTGGTGTTTTCCCTCTCTTCATGCCTTTAAGAGCTCTCTTTATTCCTTCTGTTGTGATGTTAGGTACTTCTCTAGTTACCGCGTTCGCTTCTATCGTGGTTGTTCATTTGCGTTGTAAAAGATTTCCACTACTCTTATGATTTCATTCTTATTATGTCACTTCTCCGTCTGGTTTCTTTATTGCATATATTTGATTTCTTCCTATTCCAAGTCTCATTTTAGCTGTTTTCATGCTGGTACCTGAGATCACTATAATTTGAGTATTTAATTTCCGTACATTCTTTTTATAGTTTTTGTTAGTTCAGCTACTTCTATAGTGTTCCTATTTGACGATGCTTGTATTACCCTACGTTTTTGCATAAGTATTTTAGTTTTATCAAGAGCTTACTGGAGCTTTGTTTGACGTTCTTGCCGCCTACTTCAAGTGCGACTTCTTTTATTATGTCATTGAACTGTTTGTTGAACTGGTCAATGGTGAGGTCTGTTTCGGATGTTAATGCCAAATTCTGTCGCTTTGGTCTTCAAGTTAGCTAAGCTTGGCTAATATATTTATTTATTTATATGTTTATATATATGTATATATTTGATTGTTTACATACCTATTTATATACATTTATATACATATTAATATGTATATATATATATATATATATATATATATATGTGTGTGTGTGTGTGTGTGTGTGTGTGTGTGTGTGTGTGTGTGTGTGTGTGTGAGTGTGTGTTATTGTGTGTTTATATATATATATATATATATATATATATATATATATATATATATATATATATATACATATATATGTATATATATATATATATATATATATATATGTATATATATGTGTGTGTGTGTGTTATTGTGTGTGTTTATATATATATATATATATATATATACATATATATTTGTATATATATATATATATATATATATATATATGTGTATATGTATATATATGTATGTGTGTGTGTGTGTGTGTGTGTGTGTGTGTGTGTGTGTGTGTGTGTGTGTGTGTGTGTGGTAATAGCGCTCAAACTCGCATTGCTTGACATGGTATAGTGATAAAGGTACTTTGGCCAAGGAGATCAACCGCATTCTTGTTAGTACCTGTTTGAGGAAACTCCGAAACTGCAGCGTTTATTGGTGTGATGAGTTCCCTTGCTACCCTTCGGGTGCACTTCAGGAGGAGTGACCGGAAATCGCCAGAGCTAACTCTGATCGAAAACCTGGCAGATCCTGTAGCTCTGTGGGATGCTTTCATGCGCGAAACACACGCCCGGGCGTAGGAGTTAAATGACGAACATCCGAGGTCAAGGCAGAATTTCGTCTCGCTGGACACTGGAGGTCAACATATCTAACGTTCCTTTGGGCTCAGGCGCCTTGGATACTGCTTAGAAAGGACATGGAGCAGTACATCAGCGATTTTGCTGAAGAGATTGAACGTTATTTTAGTAAATGACCTTCGCCTTGCCTACCAACTACTGAGAAAACTGAACTCCAAGCTCTGCTCGCAGATAATTTCAGTCCGGTCAGTGGATGGACGGACCATTTTAGATAATGTTGGGGTTCATACATTAGTATTTTGAGTAGCTGTACCAGTAGTTCCTTCTGCAATTAGTTTAGATGCAAGTGGTGTCCCTATACTGGATTTAGCTATCAGCGAGGAACCTTGCTTGCACGGACTGAACTTCATTACAGCAGTCGGGCCCCATTATCGTATCTAGGTAAGACTAGATACGTCTATACTTCTATATATATACACACATACACACCCTCATATATATATACATATATATATACACATATATATTTGTATATAGATATATATGTATGTGTGTATGCATGTATGTATGTGTGTGTGTGTGTGTGTGGGGGTGTGTGTGTTTGTGTGTGTGGGGGTGCGCGTGTGTGCGTGTGTGTGTGTGTGTGTGCGTGCGCGCGTGTGTGTGTGTGTGTGTGCGTGCGCGCGTGTGTGTGTGCGTGTGTGTGACCCGATTTCCCGAAATGAATTAAGGTCTGCTCTCATTGGCCGAAAAAGACTCAGTCATGTTAACGATAAGTATTTTTGCTTATTTTTCGTTCCTTTCGTTTACTAGTTATGATGTTTGACCCTTTATATAAGTGCAATGAAGTCTCAGACCAATTCGAGAGCAGCAGGTGAGGCCTGGCGATTTCAAAGGGCAGCTGGGGAGGGCCATTTCTGCTTATTTAATCATAGATGATTTGAGGAATTACCCAGCACAGCGCATCGTGGTCTTTGCGAATTCAATTTTAATTCATGTGTGTATCTGTATGTGCGTAAGTGGATTTGTGCTTCCGCGTGTGTGTGTGTGTGTGATGGGTGTGTGTGTGTGCGTGTGTGTGTGTGTGTCTGTATGTCTGTATGTCTGTATGTGCGTAAGTGGATTTGTGCTTCCGCGTGTGTGTGTAAATGGGTGTGTGTGTGTCTGTGTGTGTGTGTTTGTGTGTGTGTGTGTTTGTGTGTGTGTGTGATGGGTGTGTGTGTGTGTGTGTTTGTGTGTGTGTGTGATGGGTGTGTGTGTGTGTGTGTGATTGTATGTGCGTAAGTGGATTTGTGCTTCCGCGTGTGTGTGTGTGTGTGTGTGTGTGTGTGTGTGATGGGTGTGTGTGTGTGTGTGTTTGTGTGTGTGTGTGATGGGTGTGTGTGTGTGTGTGATTGTATGTGCGTAAGTGGATTTGTGCTTCCGCGTGTGTGTGTGTGTGTGTGTGTGTGTGTGTGTGATGGGTGTGTGTGTGTGTATCTGTATGTACGTAGGTGGATTTGTGCTTCCGCGTGTGTTTGCAAATGTGTGTGTGTGTGTATGTGCGTGTGTGTGTGTGTGTGTGTCTGTGTGTGTGTGTGTGTGTGTGTGTGTGTGTGTGTGTGTGTGTGTGTGTGTGTGTGTGTGTGTGTGTGTGTGTGTGTGTGTATGTGCGTGTGTGTGTGTGTGTGTCTGTGTGTGTGTGTGTGTGTGTGTGTGTATGTGTGTGTGTGCGCGCGTGTGTGTGGGTGAGTGGAAAGTCTAGAAAAGAGAGTACGAGGATTCTCTAGCCTGTTCCCTGGACACTGTGTAGTCCCTGACGAAGGCTTGTTCTTACAACGTACATGATTATAAATCTAATTTTTATTTTGTTAAGTGGCATCATTTTGACATTCAGAACCATTATCTTCCCATGAATCCTTAGTAGCATGTTCCGTTTAAATATTTACACATATGGCGAAATGTTGCAACTACTGTGCACTGATTGACTGACCAGTTCTGCTAGGTCAAACGAGGTAAAATAAATTCTTGCTATGGGAGGTGAAATGAGGCTGAGATATAGATGCCTAACAGGGAAGAGCGAGGGAGGCAAGTATGGAAGTGACGGCTGGTAACATTGGTAAGCTTTTGTGGTGGAGCAAAAGGAGATGACGTATGATATCCGAAAAAAGTTTTTCATAATGTCCTGCTTCATATGTCTCATACACTATAAGTACGATTTATTGTGTACGTTCTGTGACTGCATTCGCTTTATTTTACAATCTGGCTAATGGAAGATACGTTATCAACAGAGTTTAGTATGAAAGATGTGTTTTCTCTCACACTCTCTCTCTCTCTCTCTTTCGCTCTCTTTTTTTTTTTTTTTTTTTTTTTTTTTTTTTTTGTCAAAATAAGCGCAAATACATAACCCAAGAGATTTCATACTAAGGACGTAATGCTCTAATACAGTAGTAGTTATGAGATTTAATTTTGTCATTTTTGTTGTTATAGTTGTTATTACTATCGTTATTGTTACAGCCCATATTATTATTATTGTGTTTATTATCAGTTTTATCATTGATATTATTATTACAACT
>NC_061821.1:43046390-43056390 GCF_019202785.1 Penaeus chinensis | reverse complement strand
CACTGAACTACAGACTGAAGTGCATTCTTCACCTCGGGGGGAGTCCTCTCCCTCCATGTTTACATTGCGGTTTCCACCCCATCATGGGGGTGACCACAGTGTCTGGCTCGCCCTCCTTGTGACAGGTGAATTAGAGTGCCTGGGACAACAGAGCACTCAGTTACCACAACAGTACTTGGCACTTGGTAGAGGAATTATTTCAAATTCCCTTACAAACATAATTAGGATCACATCACTACTCTCATGACACGGAGTTATCTGAGCACCAAAAATTCCTGAACTTCCTCGTATATGACACCAGAGATTCGTGTATAAGTGACAAGGGACAGCCATCAGCACTATAATAGTGACTGTATATTTCCTCACTATCCCTGTGGTTGTTGGGAGATTTTGAGCCCCAACTATAGCTTCCCCTCACTGGACTCCATGATGGGTGGGGGTGTGAGGAAATGAAGAATTCTTATTTGTATGATTTCTACCAATTTACTAGTTCATTCCCTGACGACCTACACAGTCCTCTGGCCAATCTCTCTGAAACGTCAAATGTCACTCTGGAGCCTTTCCAGCTTTAAAGGGCAAGAATGGGAATCGGAATGTTTCTCGGGCTCCCACACAAGATAAGGGAAAAAGTCCTCCGTACCTGGTATATGGGAAAGTATCTCATATAGTAAATACCTAGTAGTGAAGACCATTGATTGTGAATCAATCATGGACCTTGATATTTTTTATGTACATTGCAAGATAGTTGAGGTGTGTCAATGTGATCCTTGTATCATCCTACAGCATGATGGGAGCCTGATATTCGAAGTTTCGTTACCAGGCGAGAGTTTCCGACTACGTATTTGGGGCTCAAGTCTCATATTCCCTTCATAAAACAATCAGTCAGTGTAAGAGAATTGTCTTTTCCCGAGACCTGATGAGGTACTCTGAGGTGAAACATAAGAATCTTAATGTAGTGGCAGTAAAAGAAAGTTGATGGTTTGGAACAGTCGACACAGTCTAACTTTTGAAATGTTGGTCCTTCCAGAATCAGTTAATTGGCATGGTACCAACTCAAGGTAAAGTCATATGTGCCCAACCCTATGTGTTGCTTCTACTGCCAGGGTTATGGGTATGGAGTCAATTCTTGCCATCTACCAAGTGTGTGTGTAAAGTGTGGTACAAGTCTTCAAATAGATGACAACTGTCTAGGTCCAGTATGCTGTTACCACTGCAAAGAAGCTCATGAAACACTGCATAAGGAATAAATTTGAAAAAAAAAAAGTATCGGTAATAAAGAACAAGGAGAAACTTTTCCAGAGGCAAAGTGACATGTCCATGTGCTGTTTGCATAGTCAGGTAAGTCCTTTGGCTCAGTTTAAGCCTGTCCTCCTTCCGGCTATCCTGCTGCTAAACAGAACCGAAGGCTCAGGCCCGTCCTTTGCCCATGATCCTGAGGCTGTTCTGGGGAAGTTTGCAGAAACTAGTTCCACAGGTAAATAACCATTCAAAAGGTACTCCCAAAATGCTAGAAAGGGCGGGCCAAACACCCTATGAAAAGGTAGTTTGTCAGCATGAAAAACTGGATACCCTAATCCAATGGAATTGCCAGGGAATTCATGGAAAATGGGAAGAACTGCAACATCTGATATGGGATCTTTGAAAATGGACTTCATAGAGGAGTAACAGTGATGTTACGTCAGACCATCCACCTGCAGATGGCACTGCAGGTAAAGACTGTGAGAAAAGGATTGACAGAACTTACACTGTTGCATTCATCTACCTTCCTCTACATAATCTCAACATAGATGATTTGGAAGATCTACTTGGGCAATTGACTCGTCTATTTCTATTCTTGGGAGATTTCAATGGTCGGCATCACCTCTGGGTAGACACTTTGTGCAACCCTCGAGGAAGGGCCTTGGAGTCCTTGTTCTCAAGAGTTGATGCAGCTTTAAGGAAAAGTGACACTCCCACACATTTCCAGGTCGTGCAAGTCATGCACGTCACGGAAGACTTACATGGAAACGACCACTTTCCAATACTTTTGGAGGAGGTGAATGGTATTCCAGCAATGGTGTGCAGAGATGGCGACTTAAACATGCAGACTGGCATATCTTTAGATCAACTGCACTTTTTCAGGGATCTGTGAATGATTTCCAGTGTGATTAAGATGCTATTAATCACTTCACATCACAAATTCTCCTTGCTGCAGAAGCACCCTTTCCCAAATGTAGTGGGCAGTACCGTCGACCTCCGGTACTGTTGGTCTGATGAATGCCAACAAGCTGACATAGCAAGAAAAGCTGCATTAAAGAAATTGAAACGACGTCCAAGCAATGTCACTGTTCAGTAAAACTGCATCTACTCTTGAGAACAAGGACTCCAGGCCTTCCTCGAAGGTTGCACAAAGTGTCTCCCCAGAGGTGATGCCGACCCTTTAAATCTCCCAAGAGTAGAAATGGATCTTCCTAATCATCTATGTTCAGATTATGTGGAAGAAGGTAAATCGATGCAACAGTGTATGGCCATGTCAATCCTATTCTCACAGCCTTCACCTGCAGTGTCATTTGCAAGTGGCTTTCCTGGGAGGGAATATAACTGCTACTCCTCCATGAGGTCTACTATCAAGGATCCCATAATAGGCTTAAACTTGGAATCATCTCAGGGAAATTAGACGATTTTCCCTGGTCATAATTTCTTGTAGGCATACACAAACTGGGTTACATGAAGCTACCAGATATTGCAGTTCTTCCCATTTTGCATGAGTTCCCTAACAGTTCCATTTCATTAGGGTATCCAGTTCTTCAGGTTGACAAACTATCTCTTCATAAGGTTTTTGCAGTACCTTCATCTGGCAAAGGACAGACCTGAGTCTTTGGTTTAGGAGCATTCTGTCTAGCAGCGGAGGCCTCTGTGGATGAAGTGGCAGCTAGGGCAGCTGAGGTTTCTGGAGCCACCCTGAGAGGAGTCTTTTGAACAGACTCAGGATTATTGAGCATTTGTTTTGGGCATTCTGCCTAGCAGTGGAGGCTCCAAAAACCTTACTTTGGGAGGAGGAGTCTCCTCAATAGACCCCTCACTCCTACTCCATTTCTGGTGGAACAACTCACCAGAGGCAGTTTTAGCATTTGAGGACTGAGTTTTAAAGGAAGTGGCAGAGTGTGTGGTTTAAGAAGTATTGGAGGGCAAAGGATGGTGGGAAGGAGGACGGGCTAGAACCGAGGCAAAGGATTTACCTGGCTTTGCTAACAGCTCATGGGCATATCGTTTTGCTTCTGGAAAACTATCTTTCTCCTTCCTCCTTATTACCCATAATTCTTTTTCAAACTTGTACCTTATACATTGCTTTGAAGAAGCTTCATGAGCTTCTTCCTGGACAGTTGTCATCTTGATGACTTATTGTACCACTCTTTACACACACTCTTGGCTGTCTATTTTCTTAAAATAGCAAGAGTTGGTTCCATGCCCATAATCTTAGCAGTGGAAGCACCACTGTGCACATATGCACATATGGCTTTACCTAGAGGTGGTACCATGCCAACTTAAGTGATTCTGGAAGGACTAATGTTTCGAAAGTTAGGAGGGCTGGTGTCGATTGTTCCAAACCTTCAACTTTCTTAAAACGTTTTTCTGCCACTAAATTCAAATCCTTTAGTTTCTCTAACAGTTTCTCCTTAGAATACCTCATCAGATCTCGGGAAAAGACAATTCCCTTAGACTGATTGAGTGTTTTGTGAGGAGAATATGATACTTGAGACCCAGGAATGTCGTATATCACACGCAGATGGTCACTCTCGTTTGGTGATGAAACCTTAACTATCAGGCTACCATCTCGCTGCGGGGTGATGCGAGGATCATTTTGACACATCAACTATTTTCCATTGTACTTCAAAAATATCAAAATCCACGATTGATACACAATCAGTGGTCTTCACTATTAGGTATTTACTATATAAGATACTTATATATACCAGGTTAGATTTCCTTAACTCAGTGTCAGTCTATTATCCTGTCTGTGATGATATTAATACTTTAATAACAATCTAATAAGAATTATATCAATAAGATTGATAATATCAATATTAGTAGTATTGGAAAGAAAAACGTATTTTCCTGCCATTTCAAGGAATTGGGAAATCAGGATCGGTCACTAGGGCTGATAGACTTCTTGCTGCTAAGCAGACGTGGAGCCATCGGTAAGAATCAGAACTCACTAAAATCTAAAGGGAACAGTAAATAAACTTGCTGATATTGTGTTAATTGATTGAGGAGGACTTTTCTCCTTCTTACCTGGTTTGGGAGCCTGGGAATCATTAAGATTAGCATTCTTGCCCTTTGCCCCCCTAACTGAATCCTCCTTGCCGCAGTTGGGGGGCTTGATGTACCAATGAGCTGGTGAGCTGGACCAGAGGGCTGCCCATGCTGGGGAGGTCACCGGTGAGGGATGAGACAAAATGGCTTCATGGTGTAAGCGGGGATGTTGCACCCACCCCTGGTTCATTCTATCTTGGGCCAGGGAAAGGTCTCCCATGTGTCTTTGCCGTGCGTGGCGTCCCGTGTTATCAGGAGACAGGAGTCCTGGAGGTTGAGCGATTCTGCACGCTGCGCCCTGCAGCTAACAACACACCTCTTTGGTCCTCTATTCTGGTTAGACGGCTGGTCAAATATGGCTGGGGTCGGGCAGGTGCTGTCCAGTCGGTGGCAGGTGCTGTCCAGTCGGTGGCGCGCGACTGCCATCAGCATTGTAGTGGTGGCTGCGTGTACTTCCTCACTGCCCCGGTGGCTGTTGGGAGAATTTGAGCCCCAACTGTAGCTTCCCCTCGTTGGACTCCATGGTGGGTGGAGGGGTGAGGAAATGGAGATTTATTATTTGTATGATTTCTGCAAATTTGCAGGGAAATTGCTCTCTCCCTGACGACCTTCGAAGTCCCCTGGCCAATCCCTCTGGAGCATCACATGTTGTCGCTCTGGAACCTTACCAGATTCCAGGGGGCGGTGATGGGAATCGTGATATTTCCCGAGCTCCCAAACCAGGTATGAAGGAGAAAAGTCCTCCTCAATCCATTAAGTAAATCTTACCTGGTAAATGTGAAAGTGTATCATATAGTAGATACCTAGTAGTGAAGACCATTGATGGTGTATCTATCATGGATCTTGATATTTTTGAGGTGCATCGGGGGATAGTTGAGGTGTGTCAGCGGGATCCTCACATCGCTTCGCAGCAATATGGTGGCCTGATGGTTGAGGTTTCGTCGACGGACGAGAGTGACTGTCTGCGTGCGGTGTGCAACATTCCTGGGGCTCGAGTCTTGTGTTCTCCTCGCAGGGCCCTCAGTCAGTGTGGGGGAGTTGTCTTTTCTAGACACCTGATGAGGTATTCTGAGGAGAAACTGTTAGAAGAGCTGGGGAATTTTAGTTTAGGGGCAGTAAAACGTTTTGGGGGGAGGGTTGATGGTTTGGAGCGGTCGACGCCAGCTCTTGTTCTGGCTTTTGAGTCGTTGGTTCTACCTGAATCAGTTAAGTTGGTGTGGTGCCACCTCAAGGTAAAGCCGTATGTGCCCGGCCCTGTGCAGTGCTTCCACTGCCAGGGTTGTGGGTGTGGAACCGGCACTTGCCGTTTTGATTAAGATGGACGGCCGGGGGTGTGTGTGAAGTGTGGTGTAGCAAGTCATCAGGAAGTTAAGGGCTATCAAATGTTCTGTTACCACTGCAAAGAAGATCATGAAGCTTCTAAGCAATGTAAAAGGTGCAAGTTTGAAAAAGAAGTATTGGTAATAAGGAGCAGGGAGAGAGTTGGTTTTGTGGAGGCAAGGTGATGTACCCGTATGCTGTTTGCACAGCTGGGTAAGTCCTTTGCATCAGTTCTAGCCCATCCTCCTTCCCGCCATCCCTTACCATCCAATACTTCTAACATCACACACTCTGCCACTACCTTTAAACCTCAGTCTGCAAATGCTGAAACTGCGTCTGGTGAGTTGTTGCACCAGAAACGGAGTAGGAATGAAGGGTCTATTGAGGAGACTCCTCTTCCCAAAGTAAGGTCTTTGGAGCCATCAGTTAAGGCTTCAGAGGCCTCAACGGTGACAGCTTCAGCTGCCACCACATCCACAGGGGTCTCTGCTGCTAGGCAGAATCCCCCTGAAATAAAGGCTCAGGTATGCCCTTTGCACAGGCAGAGGAATCCTGAGCCTGTTCAAAAGACTTTTCATAGAGTTGGGTCTTTGGAGCCACCAGGCCCCTGTGGATGTCCTGAGGGCACCACATCCACAGGGGCCTCTGCTGCTAGACAAAGTGCTCCTGAACCAGGGGCTCGGGTCCGTCCTTTGCCTAAGCAAAAAGGTTCTGAGCCTGTCCAAGGGTAGCCTGTGGAAACTAGTTCCACAGTTAAACAACCCATCAAAAGGTGCTCCCAAGATGCTGGAAAAGGGACAGCCTAAAGGTGTGGGGCTGGCATTAACCATTGGTGCTGCCAAAAACCTTATGAAGTAGTTTGTCAACCTGAAGAACTGGATACCCTCATCCAGGGAATTCATGCAAAATGAGAAGAACTGCAACATCTGATAGCTTCATGTAATCTAGTTTGTGTATGCCTACAAGAGATTATGACCAGGCCAATTTCCCTGAGAGGATTCAAGGTTCAAGCCCATTATGGAACCTTAGATAATGAACCTCATGGAGGAGTAGCAGTGATGGTACTTCTGGATATTCCCTTCCAGGCCATCCACCTACAGACGACACTGCAGGTGAAGGCTGTGAGAATAGGCTTGACATGACCTTACACTGTTGCATCCATCTTCCTCCCTCCACATAATCTCAACATATATGATGAGATACTTTGTGCAACCCTCAAGGAAGGGCCTTGGAGTCCTTGTTCTCAAGAGTAGATGCAGTTTTACTAAGCAGTGATGCACCCACACATTTCCAAATTCAAACTGGGACATCCTCCAATACTGACCTGTCAATTGGTTCACCTGATTCACTTGGAAGGTCATGGAAGACTTACATGGAAGTGACCACTATCCAATACTTTTGGAGGAGGTGAATGGTATTCCAGCCAATGGAGTGTAGAGATGGCGACTTAAACATGCAGACTGGAATCTGTTCAGATCAACTGCAGTATTGCAAGGATTTGTGAATGTTTTCCCCTGTGTTCAAGATGCTGTTAATCACTTCACATCACGAATTCACCTTGCAGCAGAAACATCAATTCCCAGAAGTAGCGGGCAGTACCGTCGACCTCCAGTACCATGGTGGTCTGATGAATGCCAACAAGCTGTCAGAGAAAGAAAAGCTGCATTAAGGCAGTTGAAACGACGCCCAAGCGATGTAACCTTGATCCAGTACAAAAAGACCCAAGCCAAGGTCAGGCGAGTGCTAAAGGAGGATAGGCGTACATTATTAACTCTGGGACCCCCTTAGTATGGGTATGGGACAAGGTGCATAAGATCGCTGGAAGGAACACATCCATATCACCACCTGCTCTGAAAATAGATGGCATAATCCTCACAGACAAAACAGATGTTGCAAATGAGCTGGCAAAATCCATGGCAGAGATCTCCTCTGGAGCATCTTACACTGCCCAATTCTCCACTCTTCGGCCTGAACAGGAACGACTCCCAGTGTCGTTTTTCAGTAGCACTTCTGCAGAACTTCCATACAACTTGCCATTTTTGCGCAAGGAGATAGACTCTGCTTTGCAACTCTGCTGTAAGACTGCCCCAGGAAGTGACGATATTCCATACCAAATGATATCTCACTTACCGGAGAGTTCCCAAACGCTCTTGTTGGATCTATTCAATAGGATCTATGGGGAGGGCACAGTGCCATCCACATGGAAAGAAGTTATAATCATTCCTGTCCCTAAACCTGGCAAGGTTGCTGCTATACCAGGGAATTGTAGACCAATTTCTCACACCAGCTTCATCTGCAAGTTGATGGAGAAAATTGTAAACTTCAGGTTGACATGGCTGCTAGAAAAGGAAAACGTACTGACCCCATATCAATATGGGTTTAGAAAACTGAGATCGACCACAGATGTACTTGTAAGGATGGAAACTGCAATACAGAATTCCTTCACACAGCGACGGCATATGTTTTACTACATGAGACTACAAAAGATTCCGGGATCTCCTATATCCAGATTGGTTTTCAACCCTCTTGAGGATAGCCGATCCTATGGTAGGAGAATGAGGAATCTTGTGGAAGATCTTAATTTAAATCTCACAAAGGTTCTGGTTGTTGGAACTTCCCAAGTCCCCCCTTGGACTAATCAAGTCGAGCTGGATTTGGTCGGAATCGGGAAAGGGGAGAGATCCGAAGCAGAAGTCAGAGAGATATTTCTTCAACACACTTCTAAGTACCAAGTATCAAATGCAATATATACAGATGGTTCGAAATCTGAAAATTGTGTGGGCTTTGCAGCAGTGAGCAGAAGGAAGACTGCATCTGGCAGTCTTTCTTGATCAGCCTCGATTTTCACTGCAGAGTTACATGCCATCCTTGCAGCAGTCAAGATGACTAGAGATCTTACAAACCATTCCGTTGTAAAATATTGTGATTCTCGTAGTGCCCTGCAAGAAATCAAGAGCTTAAACTCATCACATCCAATGGGGAGGGAGATTCAAGATTGGCTTGCACTGATGTCAGCACGTAAAAAGATAACTCTGCGTTGGGTGCCAGCACATGTTGGTATCAGCGGGAATGAGCGAGCTGATCAGAAGGCCAAGGCAACTGCTAATCAGCCCTGTGATGCTCGTTTTCCTCTCCCACACACTTACTTGAAACCCAGCATCAGGAGTTGGCTTCGTGATAAATGGAGGGAAATGTGGAGGTATACCTCTAGAAATAAACTGCGAGAGATTAGAGATGACCTTGGCAGTTGAGCGACCAGCATCCACCCTAACCGACAAGTAGAAGTTGTACGAACAAGGCTGAGAATCGGGCACACAATACTGACTCATGTGCCGATGATGGCTAAAAGTGAAGCACGCTGTGAGGAATGCCGAGTCATTAACGGTCGCACATGTAATGGAAAGTGTATATATGCATATATATGTGTGTTTGTGTGTGTGTGTGTGTGTGTGTGTATGTGTATACATGTATATATATGCAAATATATATATAAATATATGTATAAATATGCATATATATATGTATATATATATACATGTATATATATGCAAATATATATATGTCTATATATATATGCATATATATACATATATTTATATTTATTTTTATATATATGTATATATATACAGACACACACGTATATATATATATATATATATATATATATATATATATATATATATATATGTGTGTGTGTGTGTGTGTGTATATACATATATTTATATATATATTTGCCAATTATTATATAAATATATGTATATATATATGCATATATATATGCAAATATATACATGTATATATTTGCATATATATACATATATATGAAAATATAAATATATGTATATATGCATATATATATATTATATATATATTATATATATGCATATAAATAATATATATATATATAATATATGTATATATGATATATATACGCATATAAACATTATATATATATATATATATATATATATATATATATATATATATATATATATATATTTTGCATATATATGTATATATAAACAAATATATACATGTATATATACATATATTTATATAATTATTAGCAAATATATATATAAACATATATATGTATATATATATAAATATATATATATATATATATATATATATATATATATATATATATATATATATATATATATCTGTGTGTGTGTATATATATACATGTATATATATACAAATATATATATATATGTATATATATATGCATATATATATACATATATATATTTGCATATATAGACATATATATATATATATATATATATGTATATATATATATTTACATATATATTAGCCAATAATTATATAAATATGTGTATAAAAGGTATGAATGAGAATATCTTCACAATGTGAATATTTT
>NC_061821.1:43028890-43033890 GCF_019202785.1 Penaeus chinensis | reverse complement strand
AAGACCAATGTATCGAACAAATGAAAATGACAATAGAAGCATTAGAAAACAGGGTCCTCCAATTAGAAAACTAACTAGATGATGTGAACTGATATGAAAGAATAGACACGATTATTATTTTAAAATTACATAGTCGACAACAAAAATCATTAGTGCATGTATTACCACTATACCTAACTTACATGCTAATGAAAGTCTCACTCCAAGGCGCCTAGCCCTCTTTAAATCGATTTGGAATATTAGGAGAATTGAGAATTGTTTCAACTATGCTACACGAAGGACGGAAAAATCTGTATAAATCTTGAATGTTCAAATCAAAAACATATTTTCACTAATAATGAAACACTAAGTGATTTCCTGAATACACTCCTTGTTTATAAACACCTAATGCTTAACTGTTCGTGAACATGCAAGATCACATTTCCTCTGCTATTATTTCTAGTAATACTAATACTTCCAATGCTGTTACTACTACGTTTAGCTATACTCTTTACTACTATTAATCTTGTGTATTATATAGTGTATTTATAATCTATTACTATGCTAATGCTATATATCATTCCTATATCTATTTGAATTCCAGCTACCACTACTACGACTGCTTTTTATACCACTGTTACTCCATCATCTCTGATATCATTATTACTTCTACTATTACTACTGTTACTACTTCTACTACTATTTTTTTTTATGACTACTACTACTACTGTTGCTACTACTACTATTATTACTATTTCTACTACTACTATTTTTATGACTACTACTACTACTACCGCTACTACTACTATTACTACTAATGCCACCTCTGCTACTCCTACTACTACTATCACTGCAACTGCTTCTACTGCTACTCCTACTACTACAACTGCTTCTACTTCTACTATTACTATTACTGCTGCTAATACCAACTACTACTTGTACCAATATCACTCCACTGCTTCCTAATCTTATACTGCTACTGCTACTCCAACTGTTACTTCTACCATTTCTTCCTCTACTACTATTTTTTATGACTCACTGCTACTACTACTTCTATTTCTGATACTATTACTACTACTTCTGCTATTCCTACTACCTTTACTACTACTGCTGCTGATGCTGCTACTACTATTAATACTACTACTACCTCTAATATCTCTACTGCTGCTTCTACTACTACTACTACTTGTACTTTAACTATCTCTACTTATGCTACAACTATAACTACTACTTCTACTTTAACTATCTCTACTATTGCTACAACTATTACTACTATTACTACTTATAGTTTTACTACTACTTCGGTTAATTCTATTATAACTACTATTAGTACTATTAGTACTACTACTTCTACTGCTACTATCATTACTTCTTCTACTCCTATTACTACTATTTCCTCCTCTACTATTTTGTTTATCTCTATTACTACTATTACTACTACTGCCAATGATACTGATGCTACTACAACTACCACCACTTCTACTGCTACCACTATTATTACAGTAGTACTACTATTTTTAACCCTAACTTTATTACTGTTATACCTATACTGTCCCAACTGTAACTATCTACTATCTCTTTGATTATCCATTGATATTGCTGTTGCTATTTCTACGTTTCCTGCCTCCTAATACTGCTTTTACTACTATGCCTACTGTTCATAACCTATACTTATATTTGTTATCACAAAAACTTTAATTATTAGTATTGCTTTACTGAAACCTACGGATATATTGAATCTTATATTATGTATTTTATTGTATTTAGGACGCTCAACTAAAATAATCAGATACTGTATATGGTGAATATACTATGAATTTGCCGGAACATTTCACTCTAACATAAAGTTTACGTCCTTGCACTGTAGCAATACTACTTTTTCACGTTGCATTTTACCAATTACAAATAAGCTGCCAAACGCCTGATGGAAAATCTCTATTGATCGTTTTTGATGAGATAGCTCATGATGAAGATAATACAAGCTTCGACCTTGGTATAATTAACAAAATCAGTGTTCAGTCTGACGTCAGCTCCAGGTACTACAATATCGAGGAATATACTTTTGAAGCAAAATCTTTGGAAAATAACTACATCAACATTTTACATATAAATAAGGTCAATAACAAAACAAATATTGACACCTTAAATACACTCCTAAATGGCCTACTTAAACCTCCTGATGTACTGGTAATCATAGAAACTTGGTTAAGGGAGTCTACTGAACACCTTTATGCATTAGATGGATACACCTCCCACTACCTAGTCAGAACACAGAGAACATGGAGGAATCAGAGTCTTCATCATGAATGAATATACTGCAGAATGTTTAAATCAATATTGCTTCATTAGTGATAATATTGAATTAGTTACTCTCAGACTTAAGCAATCTAATACATCATATATAATTTCAAGCATTTTTAGGCCTCATAGCAAATATGTAGCTATAAATGTGTTTACAGCTATTACAGCTCAATTACTATCCAATGACACATTTAGCAATAGTTTTTTAGACATTTAGAGCATAATATTTATGCTTCGATTTTTAATATAATATTTATTGTTATTTATGACATCTATTAATAGAGTTTTAACGTTTTAAATATTTTAATATTTTTCAGTCTTACAAGGTGTTCGCCGCTAATGACCTTAGATAATTTTAAATAATCAATCAATCAGTGAAGTGTTTTTCCATGGCTATCGCGACTTGACGGCAAACTAAATGCACATTTCCCCACTCCTGTCACTTACCTACTTTTGTAAATGCGTAACATTTTCATTACGTTCACAGAGGTGGTGCAAGACCGGGTTGCGATACTTCTCCAGCTAACAGGAGACGGTCTGGCTCTCGGCGTCCCGGGCTGGTTGGCGGTGTCCTGACGGGCCAACCAGTCAACCAGCCAACCGCTGCGGTCTCTCTGGGTCGTCGGAGTCCTCCTAATCATCGCTCTCGATGGGGATTGGGGGACGGTGGTGCTGACCGACAGCGGCGGTTATAGCCGGCCAGCCTGAGATAGATATCATTGTACGGTAAACTAAAAAATTATATATCATATTTTACATTCTATTATCGCGTTGATTACACAAATTATTGCATGTTCATGAAACCAATGCTGCTTGATAATTACCAAATTTAAGAAATCGTGGATGCGGGTTCTGGTGTGGTGGTGCACACCAGAACCTAGAAGTATTGTTGATGCATACCAGAACACTTAACCCAACCTTTCAAATCCTTCCACAAACGCTCAATGGTCTGCGTGTGGATCCTGGCGTTGTCAATAAAATTTTCATTATAGGTCATAACATAACGAGAATATCCAAGATCTTGTAGCGTCTTGTATACGCCCAAACCGTCGCTATAAATAATACTTCCTTCCCGGATGTACCGCTGGATAAATGGTATTAATGTAGCGGCGGCTCTGCCCTGTTCCTCAGGATCTACCAGCGGGACCACAAACAACTTCGATTGCCACTCAATCCTACCAAAGACCCACATCTGATGAACCATCCTCCCCCTGTGATGCTTCTGCCTCGCCAACAAGGATTCGTCCATCTCGCCTTCCGCCCCTGTCCAGCCGATTATTATTATTTTTTTCCCCGAGCCAGAACATAAGGAACTTCCATAGCGAAATTATCGAATTATCGAAAAACTTACCCTTATAGTCCCCAACACACAAAAAAAAAAAAAAAAAAAAAAAAAAAAAAAATTATATGCAATTTGAATTGGACCATTTTTGTTAATGTAGTTAATGTTATTAGTTATATCATATAGCAATATACAATAGTTATTACAAATTGAAATATCTTTTACATATCATACTTATAAAATCATTGGTGCCGCCGTTAGGTTTTACTGACTCTAGTCCACATACCGCATTACCAAGTCGGCCGATCCTCCCGGAGTTTAGATGGTACTTTGCAGTGAGGGCACTCCACGTACGTCAGTAAAACGCTATGCCGACGGAATTTTGCTCTCTCATCAAGAAATAGTTAAATGATCAGTATCGCAACCATCGCACACCTCAGCAAACGCAATGATAACAGGGAAAGAACGTAAAATTCGAAACCTTTGCCACGAAGTTTCCATTATAATTTCGAGCAAAGTGGGTGTATGTGCGTTCGTATAACGATTATGACGTGTTCACTGCTTGAGAAACTACAATTAACCCTCGTTCGTCGAAATGCTATTAATACATACCTTTGTAAAATATTACAAAATAAAATGGATATTTATTGTACTTGAGGAATAAGATTAACATATTAATTTACATGATGGTGTTTAGAGATAAACATTATCCGCACAGTCATATAGAAATTTGTTTATGTTAAAGTCATAAATGTTTAAGTATGAGGCATATATTTTTAGATACATATAGAAGATAAACATAGCGAAGAACAGTAAATATCTATACGTGTGTTTATGCGTGTGTGTGTGTTTCTATGTATATGTGTAGAATTTCTTAATGACCAAATACTTTACATGTGCGTAATAGCATTAATGTGTCGCGAATGACGCACACACGGCAGAGTGCGACTTTGCAATTGTTTTTGAAATTCACGAGTTAGAAAAAGGTATATGATAATGATATCGGCATTGCAAAATCTATGTAACTTTACAAGTATCACCTAATACTTATTTACGAGATGTCGCGAAAGGTTCTTTATCAGCATTACGTGTACACATGTATGGGATGACAGCGTAACACAGTAAACATCGACGTTATGGTGATATTTTCTTACTTGTTTATTAAATTATGAATTTATGGTTTTCCTACATCCATTGACAATATTGAACATGTTATGTTTGATTGTCAATTTGCTTTATTATACAGAGAAATAGTATTCAATAATTATGTGTTGACAAAATGTCATGCATACTAGTAATGACTGCCGTTAGATTGACTTTCATCTAGTTTATAATATATTGTTGTGGCAATTTTTGTTATAAATATGTATTTATTTTCATAATTATCACGCAGATATATATTATACTTTATATCAGGTCACGTTACAGTTATCACAAT
>NC_061821.1:43021390-43023890 GCF_019202785.1 Penaeus chinensis | reverse complement strand
CTTGGACCTCCCTCACCACTGAATGTGATGAGTTTGAGCTATTGATTGCCTCAACTCTCAGCATACATGGACTCCACAGGTGAAGAAAGACCTGAAAGCCCTTGGATAGATGCTAAGAGCTTCATTATCAACCGAGTCCAACATCTTGTGCGGTCTGCACCCCAAGATAGGTGTGAAAGAAAAAAGCTTTCACCTTTAACCGTTTGATTTGAAGCACCCATGTAAGCTTTGAGTAATAAATTAGACCCAAGTACTTTACCTCTTGGACAAGATGCAGTGGATTTGCTCCTAAATAGAGGGAAGGATCAAACTTTTTTTGTTTGTGGAAATGCATAACCATGGTCTTGCTTGGAGAAAACTTAAACCTATGGTATGTTGCCCACTACACAACCTGATTTATAGCAGTCTGCATGTGTCCTTGCATACCTTGTAAGCTTCCTCCTGAGCAGTACAGTGTAAAGTCATCAATATACAGATTACATGAGACAGCACTTACAGTGTTTATCGGAATGGCAAACAGGGTCACACTTAAGAGACTACCTTGTGGAACCTCTTCCAGCTGATCTTCCAGGTTAGAGAAACTTTCCCACCCAAACTTTAGACTTCCTGTCAGCAAGGATGCTTTGTATGACGGTAACTCTATGTCATACAGCTCCATGAGTATGCCAAGCTTCCAAGTAGTATTGTAAGTCTTCTCAAGATCAAAGAAGAAGCAGTTTCCTTCCTCATAAGTGTATCTATGGTCGATCTCAATTTTCTAAACCCATATTGATATGGGGTCAGCACGTTTTTCTTTTCTAGCAGCCATGTCAACCTGAAGTTTACAATTTTCTCCATCAGCTTACAGATGCAGCTGGTGAAAGAAATCGGTCTATAATTCCCTGGTGTGGGAGCATCCTTGCCAGGTTTAGGGACATGAATGATTATAGCCTCTTTCCAAATGGATGGCACTGTGCCCTCCCTATAGCTCCTATTGAATAGGTCCAACAGGAACTTTTGGAAGCTCTCCGGTAAATGAGATATCATTTAGTATTGAATATAGCCCCTTTCCGGGGGAGTCCATCTCCTTGCGTAAAAATGGCAAGCTGAATGGAAGTTCTGCTGTGGTCTTGCTGAAGAATGACATTGGATTTAGCTAGCTTATTTGCAACATCTTTTTTGTCTGAGGATTATGCTATCTATCTTCGGGGCAGGTGGTGACATGCATTCGTTCTTTCCAGCAATCTTACGCACCTTGTCCCATACCCATGCTATGAGTGTCCCAGAGTTAATCGAGGGGACATACTGTCTCCGGGATGTCCATCTAGCCTCCTGTGGCACTCGCCTAGGCTTGGCTCGGGTCTTTTTATAATGGATCAAGGTTACATCGCTTGGGCGTCATTTCAACTCTCTTAATGCAGCATTTCTTGCTCTGATAGCTTGTTGGCATTCATCAGACCCCCATGGTACCGGCGGTTGACGGTACTGCCCGCTACTTTTAGGAATGGTTGATTCTGGTGCAAGGTGAATTTGTGATGTAAAGTGATTAACAGCATCTTGAACACAATGAAAATCATTCACAAATCCTTGCAATACTGCAGTTGATCTAAAAAGATTCCAGTCTGCTTGTTCAATCTGACCTCTCTGCACTCCATTGTCTGGGATACCATTCACCTCCATTCACTACTACTACCGCAGTCTCGTGCGTCCTGCAAAATCAAGGCACTGAGGGTGCAGGCAAACCACAAAGTGCTGTAAGTTCTAAAATGTCAGAAGTTTACCCTATGAAATCTACGTTATAGGACTCAGAAGCAATAATACCGAGTGTGACGAGTGGCCCCGGATACCAGGGTAACTTCTGTGGCACAAGGCTTTTAGTTTATTGCTGCTCTGTCTGAAAGAGAAGGTCAGAACATGACAAAATGTCATACACGAGTGGCCTTGTCTTGGCACAGCGAGGAGTGCGTGTATATATATACGGGTAATACCCGCCACTTCCAAGACAGTGAGGGATCGTTTTCATATATTAACTATTAGACTGCGTCTTAACTGGTGTTATGGCGCTGAACTCGTTCCCGCGTTCACGTTGTGTGTGTGTGTGTGTGTGTGTGTGTGTGTGTGTGTGCGCGTGCGCGCGCGCGACAAGGTATAATGAGGATGTCTCGAGATACACTTTGCTCAACTGTGAAGTCCTCAAATCTTGATGTCCTCGGAGTTGCTTGCATCCCACAATTTTTGTGAAGAGGATCTCGAGTCAATCTGCTGTCGTCAGCTCTTTGAGAGAGCGAAGGGGAGATACAAATATACGAAGACTGAACCATAGAAAAAGAGAAAGAGAGAGAGAATAGAAACCGCACAGACCAAGACGGGCCAGGCAGTGTATAAATAGCCCCCATGACCATCCGGAACGAGAACATGAGTAACCTTCTTACAAAAATACGCAGCGCATAGTCTAGGCGGAATTTTCCTTTGTTTTTATGTAATATATGGAACGGACGTGTTTCCATTAAGCAAACCCTCT
>NC_061821.1:42978890-42988890 GCF_019202785.1 Penaeus chinensis | reverse complement strand
TTAACATAAAAAATTATGTTAAAGGGTTTGCAAATATTTTCTCAAGAACTTTAGATATTACTGGTAGTATAGTGATGGGTCGATAATTATTAATTTCGTCTTTGTCACCGGAATTGAAAATAGGTGTTATGATACCATGTTTCCAAAGTGATGGATAAACATCGGTGACTATAGATGTATTAATAAGATAATAAGCAATTGCTGGTAAACTATCATTTATGAACCGATGTGCAATGCCATCTGCTCCCACGGAATTCGTCTTTATTAAGTGTTTTATTGTTAGGATAGCTGTTATTACTCCTATTGGTTGCGGTCTAAAAAAGTTTGTTAAAAGCCTCGTTCCATGAAATGTCTGTGTTTTGTTTCTTCTTAGGCACTAATGTATTAACTAGTTTCCTTGTTTCGGCAGAATCGCTTCTACAGTCCATGCTCGTTTGTTTGGTTCTGTGTTTCTGCTCGTTCTGCGTAGTTGTTGATGACTAGCTGGGGCGCTTGTGGAGTAGGAGTGGTAGGATGGGGGCAGGTACTCCAGGCACATGGTGGTGTGTCGTATCTTCTCATTGGCGGTTTGGTGGAAGATGTTTTTGCTTGTTTTTATTTTTACTGTTCCTAAGATAGATTCTCTTAGGTAAGACTTTTGTAGAAGCTTCGTTCCTCATTCCGGTTGCGGACGTCTCAGCGTGGCTCTGGACGAGGGGTGGCGGGCGCGTCAGCAAGGTCGTGAGTCTGCTGGGCCGGAGTGGGTAAAGGGAGCGGAGTGTCGGGCGGCGTGCCACTATAAGGGGAGGCGTTTATTGTGGGTACTGCCGTGGAAGATGTAGGAGTTTTATTGTGGGTACTACCGTGGAAGATGTAGGAGTGTGATTATGTGTGTGTTTATTTTGTGGCGTAGAGGTAGAGGACATTCTTACAGGGGAGGGGATGCAAATGGGAAGGATTGGTAGGCAGATTGATCGTGGGCAGGGATTGGGAGATCGTATGTTGCGTGATGAGATGGGGAAGATAATGTTGTGACGAATGTTTCCTAAGACGAAGGTTGTGACGAATGCGCCTGAGAAGACATCACACCTTGGCTAATTGAACTGTTTATTGCAGATTGTTCTTTAAAGAACATTCCGATCAGCAAATCAATTTCATTTTCAATAAGATCTTGATTGACGAAGAAGGGTTCTTTTTGTGTTTGTATGTCTTGTATTGATTTTTGAAAGATTTCCAGAAAAAGTAAAGAGATACCAGTTTTCTTTGGTAGCGGAGACCAATCAGTAACAAGAATGTTTGTCGTTGTTGTAGCAAACACTATATTGTCCATTTTTAAGTACTGATCGATCATGGTATGCTCTATGAAGTTTGTGATCCTTTTAATGTCTTTAATTATATTTCTTGTCATTCTAGAGTGTGCTATATGTAGAATGATATTGTAGGCGTTGTCGATCTCATCCGGGCTCTATAGTTTCATGATTTGATCACATATAACCTTCCGAACCTATGCATTTTTTGTCGCATTAAAGCATGGGATTGTGTTCAGATCTATGGTTATGTTGCCTACCTGATAGACGGTAGATATATGTAGATTTACGAATATATATATGTATATATATGTTTATATGTATAATAAGCATTTATGTGTGTGTGTGTGTGTGTGTGAGTGTGAGTGTGAATGTGAGTATGTATGTATATGTATATATATATACATATATATATGCATATATACACATATGCATATATTCATATATATACATATGTATATACATATATATATATATATATAAATCTACTTATTTCTCTCTCTCTCTCTCTCTACATACACACACACCCACACACACACACACACACACACACACATATACATACATATATATATATATATATATATATATATATATACACGCATTATGTATATATATATATATATATATATATACATACACAAATATATATACATGTATATAGTATATATATATATATATATATATATATATATATATATATACACGCATTATGTATATATATATATATATATATACATACACAAATATATATACATGTATATATATATATATATATATATATACATACATATATATATGTCGTGTGTGTGTGTGTGTGTGTTTATATATATATGTATGCATTTATACATACACGTATATATATATAAATATGTATATATATATATATATGTAAATATATAAATATGTATATATAGACACTTCCCGTGAGCAATCGGTGGAAATTGATTTAGTAATTAGAAACCGAAATCAGATGTACTGAGGTGTTATATATAAGTAATATGGAATAATACAATGCCACATTGATATAGTGTGTGTAAAATATCGCTATCATTACTTATGTATGAGTAGATAGGTCATGTGTGTGTGTTAATGAAAGAAAGAGAGATAGATAAATGTTTACACACACACACACACACATATATATATATATATATATATATGTGTGTGTGTGTGTGTGTGTGTGTGTGTGTGTGTGTGTGTGTGTGTGTGTGTGTGTAGGGAGAGCATATATATGTATGTATATGAATATTTATTTATATATATATATGTATATATATAAATATATACATATATATATATGAATACATATATGTATATATTTATAAGTAAATAAATATTCATATATATACATATATATGCTCTCCCGACATATATATATATATATATATATATAAACATTTATCTCTCTCTCTTTCTTTCATTAACACACACACACACACACACACACACACACACACACACACACACACATATATATATGGGGAATATTTGGCAATGAGTAAGAGAATTGTCGTGGTTAGGTCAGTGATAATAAGTGAAAAGTGATTTGTGATAGTGCTAGATATGAGAGAAAGATTCGTGAATATATAGAACCTATATTCCAACTGAAATAGAAATAATAATTAATCTAAACACTTATATAAACTTCAATTTTGGGTCATGCATCTGTCGACCTTTTAAACTAAAAGGAGTTCATAAGGTCCCAATGCTCATCGAGAGTGCCACAGTAGCTAGAAACGGCGGTTAAAAAAAAAGATAACAATCACCCCCTCCCCCTACCCACCAGAAAAAGAATACCATATTACGAAATCATTAGAAAAAAGACAAGCATCACCTTTCCCCATACCCACAGGACGCCAAGTAACTGCCATATTCGCTATGGAAAAGCCAAACTGACAATACAGTACATCACAAAATCAGGTTGGCGTGGACATGGTTACCATAAAGCGACAAGTGTAATCAACCACTTAACAGAAGATCCACCAGAGAAACTATGCATTAACAAAGTGCAATTCAAGCAATGGCACCTTAGTCGAATGCCAGACACTGACCCTGGCCGAGGGCGCACGCACGCCGGTAGGTTTAGCAACCGCTAAGGAATGCCACACCTCTCCGAAAAACTGCCAGATACAAAATCACCTTTCTAACTCCCTCTAACCCCAAACCCCATCCTTACCCATTCCAACATCGTCCTAAATCCTCCTCTTCCGCATCACCTGCCTCCTTCTCTCAACCCCTCTGTATGATGTATGCATGTGTATGTCCCCGTGCTTGTACATGAGGGTATACATGTGTATATATACATAAATACGTATATTCATGTGTATGTATGTATATGTGTAGTTGTGTGTATATATGCGTATTTATATGTATATGTGTATATATATATATATATATATATATATATATATAGGTAATGTGTGTGTGTGTGTATATGTATGTATGAGTGTATATGTATGTGTACATGTGTTGTATGTGTATGTGTATGTATATGTATATATATATATATATATGTGCATGTACAGGTATATATATATATATATATACATATATATATATATATATATATATATATATATATGGGGGTGAACACCAATGTATACTTATAAGCGTACGTGTGCATACAAGTGTGCATATATAGTCATAAGTATGTGTATAAGATATGTATGCATCTGTGTTCGCATATGTGTGATGTGCGCATATATATGTATATGTGTATGCATGTGCACGAGTGTAGTTGTGTATAATGTAGTAGTATATATGCATATCATATGCAGAGGAGTATATGTAAAGTTTTATGTTTGCATGTGCGTGAAATCATATGCATAGTACTTAGGGCATTTGCAAGTGAACAACTATGCCTGCACTAGGTGTACATATGAATCAAATAGGATTACAGATATATGTACTTCTGATACTCAAGGCCATGCTCACGGGAGTATACTCTGATGCAGTGAGCAGGCCCATGCCTTGTTGTTCATCAGTCCACACTTGACAGGACCAACCCTGCTGGAGGGGCTTATCTGTAGTAGATGGAAGCTCAAGATCATGTTTTTTGTTGCTGCTTGTTGCTATTTTAGTCGTCTTTGCACCTGTTTTACTTGTTTATTTGCATCTTTTACTTATTTACTTATTCATTTGAACGTTGCTTATTCTTCTCGTTTACATGAATGTTGCCTGGTTTACTCGTTGTGTTGTTTCTTTTCTTAAATTTTACTTCGATCCACACACAAGTTTTTTAGTTTGTATTCTTTTAGCTGCCGTTGATCTTGGTACTGAACACGCCTCGGTATGTTAAGGCGTACCCTTCAACAAATTACCTTTTTCCTGAGGACTGTCACCTTCGATAGATGGCGTCACTGTCGATTCCCCATACCCGCTTTACCCTAAAAACATTACGGGTAAGTGCCTTAAAGTTTGATATTCTTTCCAGCCATGTTAGTTTTATGTTCGTTTTTTAGTTGGGAAGTGTTTGTTTGAACTGTATTCAGTTTGAACTTTTATATAAATGTTTTAGTTACATAATAATACATGTTATTTAACCAGTTTTTGATCTGTCTGTTTTTGTAACTTTTACATGAACAAGTTGATTTTATGTTTATGCTATCAATGTCTGGTTTTAAGGAGTGCTATTCTTGTATACCATAATTCTGTTAAAGGGACCGTTCCGAATAAGGCCTACCTTGCTCCACTCATTTGATCATTAAAATAAAACGTTATAGATATCTAGTGGATTTTTTTTTTGCATGTTATTGAGTATAAAATCGTGGGCCCTCTTTAATATAATTCAAACCCCCCAAACAGCCGAAAAAATGTTTTTTTTTTTTTGACGTTCCGCCGGAATACACTATTGTTCTAATTTATCTCTAAATGACCTAAAAACATTCTTCAGTTAGATCAACTCAACGGGAAGGTTATATGATTTTTAATTTCCGTTCACTTTTTTCCGACTGTCTGACAAGGTGAGCTTCATTTGGGTAAATGTTCAGTTTTTGGCTATCCATATAAATATATATATATATATATATATATATTCGAAATAATAAAAAAAAAAAACGGTTATGGTACGGTCTGCGCATTACGAACTACTCGCGGAAGAGTGAATGATTAGAGAAACTCGAAATTTACGAACGCTGGAAGTTCCGACGGCTTATCTAAACAAAATACTGAGAACATGACCTTGAAAATTGGACACTTGCCAAAGCTAATTATTTTTCTTATGTCTTCGCTAAACTATTGTTATAAATATAAAAACAAATTTAGTGTACTTTACAATAACATTATAACTAGGACAATCGTGGAAATGGTCTTTAATAGGGAATTTAGTTTGTAAAGATACCCATTTTTTTTTTTTTTTTTTTTTTTTGAATGAAATTGTCGAATTTGTCCTATGGTTTAAACAGAGAAAGGGGGGAGTTAGTCTCTAGGTAGTTATAAGCAGGGAGGTGAGGGGGGGGGTCATTGGGTGGTTATAAACCGGGAGGGGAGGGGCGAGTTGGAGACGTTGGTTATAATAATGATAAGTCCGATATGCGATCCTCGCCCGGGCTGTGCCCATGAGGGAAGCCCGGCCTGTGTCAACTAATGCCGATTCGCTAACGTGTGTCAGCTGGTGCTGACTCGGCTTAGCTTAGTCCTTACCCGCCGCGGTGCCCAGCCACAGCAGTAACCTCCAGCCGACAATTGCAACTTCTCGCGCCTGGGCGAGGCGCGAACCGTCGACTTCGCGAATGAGAGGCCGACTTGTTATGCCTGTACTAGGCTAGAGGCTGTGGTTTTACCGTCCGCGAATCTTAATATATATGTAACCACACGCCCATATAGATAGCTAAACTAAACAACAAAAACTAAATAATAAAATACATCAAATATAAATATGTAATTTATTCAGTAAAGCATACATTGCACAAATACATTTCTTCAGTTACACCGTTTTGAAAAGGATACTATAAAAAATTCTTATGATCCGACAATATCATTGTTGCCAGATTTACAAAACAAACCTGGACTTGAAAAAAAAAAAAAGTCTTGCAAAAGCAAATGAACATGTACTTTTACAAAAATAAAATGGTCTTCCACAAGGGGCACTGACAATACAGTATGCAACCTGAAAAAAGAGAGAAAAAATAAAAAGGCTCATGCATGCTCAGCATGTCACAACACAAAAGAAAAGATAGAAAAGAAAAAAAAAAATGAAAGGGTCCTGCGTGCTCGGGGTCATCATCTGAACTGCAGACCTGTTGGCGGCAGGGGCAACACGAAGATTTCTGTAAAATAAATAAATAAAATAAAATAAATAAATAAATGAAAGGCTTCTGCATGTCTGACATGTCACAACACACAGGAAAAATGGCAGAAAGAAAGATGTTATTTTTTATTTATAAAATATTTATTTTTTCATTAAATGCATTGAAGTTGGGTATAAACATTTTATGGGTATTTACGAACTGCTATTCATACGTAGTGTTATGATAGAATAGCGTAGGTGTTAAATGTGAGGAAATACTAATTGGTTGTTTCTCGCCTGCAGGCATCCAATTTTGCGGTCTTAGCATACTTTCAAAAGATAATGTCTGATCTTTTATTTTTGGTTGCACATATTTTATACATGGGATACTAATTAATTAATGTCTAGGCTACAACATATTACCAGGAAGTCCCAAAGCAAGGCGTAATTCATGAGTAAATATCCCCAAACGCGTAATGTTATATGCGATTTTTTTGTTTTCATTGTAATTCAATCCATCAAATGTATTCATATGTAGTATCAAAACATTTGCTAGACATGATGTTGGCATGTAATGTTTTTAAACGCCGTATGTACGTTTGGTTCAAGCAAAAGTAGACCTATGTGTGGGCAGGTAGAACTTCGGAAATTCCGTTTCACGTTTCACGCGTATGCCCCTGTTACACCAAGAAATAACCCGAGGAAGTGTCTCATATTCGATTGGTAGTTTCCCCACATATGTGCAATTACCATAGTGTAAATAATTCAAAATCACCCTCTAGCCACCCAACTACCGCCCCCCTCTTCAGGGACGGTCCGCTTATGTTCGTGTTTGCAATCTACATTTTGTGCAGTGAAATTTGTCTGTGTTGTGAAGTGTCAAGTGAACATTAGTATAGTACTGTATTTTGATATTATGTAATAGAACAAAATAGTTTGTAGGAAAGATGGTCTGCCGGAAGCAGCAGCCAGTAGTTCGACAGAAAAAGAGGAACAGCAAACTTCGGGTTCTGGTGATTTATCTAGTTTGCTGGAAATTTTACTGAGCTTTAGTTCTAAAATTCTAAGATACGAGGCAACAATGTGCCGACGTACTGAGTAGAATGGAGGCTCAAGGAACAATGGATCAGCAACAGCAAGAGTTTAATGACAAAATAACACAGGAGCTTGGAAAGATCAGGTCTCTCCTTCGGGATATATGTCGTCGACTGTCTGCAACCAGCTGTGGAGCTGACGAAGATGCAGAATTGACTACAGAGAATGAGGCTGCTTCTGCAAATACTATTATTCCTGTGGGTCAACCTCTTCCCTTAAACCAATTAGATGATTCCCTTATTCCACCGTGAGATGGTATACACCTCTCGCCCAATGCGGACCCAAATGTGCCCATTCCAGGTGTGCCCTTGCAACCTATGTCATTGTCGTCTGGAACATCTGGAAACTAATTGGTTGTTGTTGAGCCTTGTAATCAGATCCCAATCTTTGAGGAAAAGTCACCAGCTGCAAACCCACTTCAACGAAATAATGAATTAGACTAATGTCTTAGACAAATTGAGTCACAGTGTCGCCCTACAGATGATGAGACACATCCCTGCTGCTATGATACATTGTAACGGTGATATAGAATGGGTTATCAACTTCTCGTTATATCATGGCGTAAGTTTAAAGCCTGAGTTCAAGCAAAGTTGCTCAGCACATCAGGTGCAATTGAATTCCTTAGTTTGCTGCTTCCATATACCCACGAGATGGGCAGTCACCTCAGGACTTCCATTTAGAGGTTGAGTTAGCCACTTTATTAGGACAGCGGGATTACACGTCTCTTGGTGATGTAAGTGAACTTGTGAGACATGCATTTTTGGCAGGACTTCCAACATATTTACAGTCGGCATCTCTTAACTAGAGTAACATGGAGGATCTGGTAGCAGCTGCACAGCATGTATGGACAGTATGGCAGAGAGCGAGGCATCCAAGCAACACAGGTTATGGTACTCGACCAGAGCGAAGTATGCAGTTAACCAGTCACCATCAAACAATGGCAGTGCTCAAGTGGCAGCTGCTTCTCGTACAAACTATCGCCTACTGCTATTATCATCGCACCCAAGGACACTGGACATCTGACTGCCTCATTTATCCTGAAGGTAAAGTCTGCTGGGAATGTAAATGGTATGGACATGTTCATCAAAATTGAACCTTTTGTGAATCAGAAACACCTACATCACATTCCATGCAGCTATTCCTGCAGAGCAACTGAGCAACCCCAAAATCCAGACTAGTAATGGCAGACCACTTGTAACCCTTATGGTAGACGGGCACCCTCTTTGCTGTTTAATTGACACTGGAAATAAGGTAACATTGTTTAAAAATTTCTTTAAATATTATTTACTGTTCAGTGATGATAGCCCATCTGGCACAAACCAACACGATTTATTGCTAGGGTAACAGGCACTACGTTATCAGTAACAATAGTGTTTTCTGTTTCTACAAGGAATTTTTTTGTTAATCGTGTGCATTGCCGAAGGCCTTTTAATCCCAGATGAGCTTTTAGTGGGCAAATACTTGCTGAGACGATTTGAAGACAGTCTTGTAGGTGGTCCATCCTCCCAGTCTAGTCATCTTAAGCTTGATAAGGTCATCCTACCAGTTACATGTACAACTCCGTCATCTCTAGGAATTCATGTCATCTCTAAAAGTGTTATTTCAGGAAATGCTGAACCAGTTCCTTCTAGATCTGGTAGATTCGTTTCAGTTGTGGGTCTGATAAATGTGATCATTATCTCGGAATTGAACCAATATCAAGCACTCTGGTCATTCCTTCTGCTGTTCTCTTCCCTAAGAAGGACCTTTAAATTTGGGTAGTAAATTTACAGTCACAACATATATCCCTTTGTAAAAGTACCTCTCTTGATAGACTCTTTCATGTTACAGCCACTGATGTTATTGATAGCCCATCTGTAGACATATCCAAAACCTCCATTAAAAGCTTGGAGGCGGTCGAAACAGACGTTATGCCCAGTTCTCCCACAGAGCATCTTGATTTATCTCTAGATGATTTTGGCAAAATGTATGGCAAACAAGATTTTAGATATAATATAATTCATGGTCTTCCTGGAAACTTCACTTGATCACGATAGTGAGAAGAAGGATGTTGCTGCTGTCACCATGACAATTCTGACAAATTCACCTGCTAATGATGAAACCAGTAACAGGACGTTTTTAAATGAACGCACTTAGAAAATCTTTTGCTAAAGTATCCAAATCTTTTCAGCTCTGATGTCATTGACATCGGTACTGTAACCGGTGTTGTCCATAGTATTCCAACAGATGCTGCACCAATAGTTACATGTCAGTAGAGACTTCCACATACTACAAGACAAGTTATCAGGGAACAGTGTGATATGATGGAGAATGCTGGAGTGATAGAGCCATTAACAAGCCTTTGGCTTTCGCCAGTTGTACTTGTGAAGAAGAAGGATGGTTCTGTAAG
>NC_061821.1:42928890-42938890 GCF_019202785.1 Penaeus chinensis | reverse complement strand
TGGACCTCCTTATGGAAGGAGAGGGTCCGGTCTATCCTGTTCTTTGAGCTGATGGGGTATCAACACCCTGGCTGTATGAGACAGCCAGTTGTTTGCAACGAGCTCGTTGTCTTGTTCGAGGCATCTGACTAATTTTTGTCTTAGGCTTGTGTTCCTGGGAGCCTGGATGACCTTTGACAGAAATTGTGTTGCCGTTAGATCGATTCGTGAGTCCAGGGGGAGAAGGTTTGCCTCCATCAGGAGGTTGAGGACCTTCGTCCACCTCGGGGCACCCAGAATGATCCTGGCAGCTTCATTTTGGACTGTTTCTAATTTGTCTGTGTGCTTTTTCTTTGCAGCAATTAGAGCGACTGAGGCATAGTCCACAATGGGCCGGACAGCATGTACATAGAAGGATCTTAGTACTTTGTGTCTGGCCCCTATGCGTCTCCCAGTCATTGCTCTCATGACAGATAGTCTTGCTTTGGTTCGGTCAACCAGGTACTGGACCTCCTTATGGAAGGAGAGGGTCCGGTCTATCCTTACCCCAAGGTATAGGTAGTCCTTGACCCATTCTAATTCC
This sequence comes from Penaeus chinensis, assembly GCF_019202785.1. NCBI lineage: Eukaryota > Metazoa > Arthropoda > Malacostraca > Decapoda > Penaeidae > Penaeus > Penaeus chinensis. The sequence goes on along the minus strand of NC_061821.1, from coordinate 42,938,328 downwards.
ACTCCCTGGATTTTCAGTCTTGTGCCTCGAACTCTCTGTCTCAAAGCCATGGCTTTGGATTTGGCAGCAGAGATCTTTAGTCCCGTCCTACAACACTCCTCTGACACGAGGTCCAGACAACGCTGGGCTTTATTCTGGCTGCGTGGTCCAGTGGAGGTGATAGCGAGATCGTCTGCATACGAGATGATCTGGCACCCCACTGGGAGGTTTATGTTGAGGATGCAGGACATTAAAGTGTTAAATAAGGCTGGACTGAGAACCCCACCCTGTGGCGTTCCATTTTCGAGCGGCATGTGCTGCGATAGGTGACCCTGGAGTTTGACATTGGCAGTCCTGTTCCTGAAGTAGTCACCTATCCAAGCCAAGAGCTTTCCTCTGATTCCCTTCTGGATCAGGCTTTCCTGAATGGCAAGCGGACTTGCCAGTTCAAAAGCCTTCTCCAGGTCAAGGAATACCACCACAGCTGGGCCCTTGCTGATTGTGCTGAAGAGCGTGGCTAAGCTGTGTGCTGTGCCCATGCCCCTTGTGAACCCGTGAAGGTATTCGTGCGGGGGTCCCGTTTTCCATTGAAGCCGGTTTAGTACCATCCTCTCAGCCGTCTTGGCCAGGCAGCTGAGCAGAGAGATGGGGCGGTACTTCCCCGGCTCCTTTGGTTTTGGGACGGGAACTATGGTAGCCCTCTTCCAACTCTGGGGTAGAGTGGAAGTTTCCCAGGACTTGTTGATGAGTTGCAAGAGTGCACGCTCACCTGCTAGTCCTAGGTGGGAGATAATGGGGTTCGAGATCCCATCAGAGCCCGGGGCTGTGTTGGAACTGGTTTTATAGGCTTTCCTTAGTTCCCTCAGAGAAAAGATAACGTCTGAGTTATTGGGTTCGGCTGCCCTTTCTCTGATCTGAGCGTGTCTGTCTGGCTGTAGACGCTTTTGTCTTGCCCTCAGGTCGGCTGGCAGACTGTTGCTGCTCGTTCTCGCAGAGAACTCGTGCGCCAGTCTGTTAGCCTCTGCTTGGGGGTCGTGATGGGTGCACCTCGGGGCTGAGCGGCTGGTAGCTCGCTTGACCCGTTGCCACAGCTCTGAAAGGGTGGTTTGGTGGTCGAAGGACTCACACCATTCCAGCCACTTTTCCTGCCTGACTCTGTTGGCAGTTTCCTTGGCATCCGTGACAGCTTCCCTTAGGAGGGATAGGTTGTCAGGGGTTCTTTGCCTTCGGAATAGTTTTCGGCACATGTTCACCCTGTGGTTGACCTCCCTGATCTCGTCATTGAAGTACCAGGCGTCTTTGTGACTTCTGGACCCAGGCCGAGTTTTGGGTATGGTCTGTGAGGCTGCTTCATTAATGGCGTTTAGCAGGCTGGCTTCGAGCACTTCCACATTTTCGCTTTGTGGGGGATTGTTGCATCTCAGACAGAGGGCCAAGGCGTTTTGAAACGCCTGCCAGTTGGCCTTGTCTGTTTTCCATCTTGGATTTGGTCTTAGGATTTCGGCTGGGCCAGCATCCATGAGGGTAGTTATAGTGCCGTAATGGTCACTTGTGACGGTCTCATCAACACACCAGCCAATCCTCCCCACCAGAGTCGCAGTGGCCAGGGTGAGGTCTAGGACCCCTCCTCTGACATGCGTTGGGTCTTGGGTGTTGAGGAGAGCGATCTCAGGGAATGTCTCTAGCACGTCGGCTATGTGATAGCCGGCCGCATCCGGTGCCCGGCAGGGAGCCAGGATGGGGTGGTGTGCATTGAAGTCTCCCCCTATGATCACTCGGTCGTGTGCAGCAGAAGCACAGACCTGGCTGATGTCTAAGCTTTTGCAGCATGGCCGGCTGTACACATTGTACAGTTTGAGGGGCCCCCCGGCCAGGTGAAACTCGACGGCAAGGGATTCAACATCGTCTCCACAGTGCGATGCATCGGCTATTGCGGAGCAGGGGATTGTTGCTCTCACAAGGGTGATCAAGCCTCTCTTGCCAGGTGTTCGTGGCAGTGTGAAGGCATGGTACCCTGAGAAGCGAACAGTGTCCACTGTTAATGTCTCCTGGAGCATGACAATGTCAATGTTCCTTGATCGCACTACTGCTTGGAGAAAAGCGTTCTTTGCAGAGAAGCTATTGATGTTCCACTATAGGATGCTTAGATGGTGTGTCATGATGTTACTCAGTGATAGTTACATCAGAGACATCGTCGGAGTCTGACAACTCCATTGCGAGGTCCTCGCTGGTTGAGGGCTCCTCGTCTGTTGTCAGGCTATCCTTGGGTCCACTGGGGGGTGGAGAGCCTTTGGTAGCTCTGACTTTGGTTGGTTCGGCTTTTCTCTCAGGCTTTTTCTTGGCTGGCCTTGCTGGCCTTGCCTGGGCAAGGTCAGCGTGATCTGGCTCTGGCTGCACAGATTCAGCCTGTTTTGGCTCTGCCTGTGAAGGCATGGCCTGGTTTGGAGTGGGGAGGGGAGTCTCGTCCTGGGGTGAGGGTGAGGCTGGTTTTTCTCTAGCCAGCTTTCTTCCCTTCAGGGCTGCGACAGTCTGGGTCATTGCCGTCATGGCGACCGAAACTGCCTTCTCGGCCTCCTCACTCGACCTCCCCAGGGCTGTTGCTACTGCTGTGACAACAGCAGTTAACAGGAGAGTCATATCGTCCTCGTCAAAGAGGAGATGATCATATGTTGGGGAGGTTTTTGTGGTGCTCTTAGAAACTTTTTTCTTTAGTTTCTTTTTCTGCACCTTTGGCATTGTCGGAAACTCCTTTTTGTTGGAGACATCCGGTGTCGGCTGGGGGGCGGCTTCCTTCCTCTTAGGAGGTCGGGGGGCCTTTTCGCTTTTGTTCCTTCCCCAGACATGGGTGCCCGGTGGGGCAGGAACAAAGTCTGATCGGTTTTGAGCAACCTCTTGTCGCCTGAGGGCCGCCTTTTTCCTGACTGAGCAAGTCAGGCTCCAGGCATGATGCTTCTTGGCACAGTTGGGACATTTGGCTGTTGTGTCCCTCTTTTCCTCTTTGTATGCCTTGAGGCATACCTCTGTGTTGTGTTCCTTGCTACAGACACCACATTTAGGCTTGGCTGTACAGTTAGCCTTGTGGTGACCGTATTTCTGGCACTTGAAACACCGAAGTGGTTCTGGCACATACGTTCGAAGGTTGTAGGTGCCCCAGTTACCCAGATCAAGGGTAGTGGTTGGGGCACCTTTCATGGTCACCAGGACTTGCCTGGTTGGGGTCTTCCCCTTCGACATTCGGGAAGCCTGCACGACCTGTGAAAGACAGGTCACATGCGGACAAAGTAGACTAAGCGGGTATGTGCGAGGTGAGGTGTTCACACAGAACTAAAATATGACCCTGATATATCTATAAGCATTTATTTCATTTCATCAATATGTATATACTTTCACTATATATATATATATATATACATATATACATATGTGTACATATACATATACATATACATTTGTGTGTGTGTGTGTGTGTGTGTGTGTCTTGTTCGTCCTCTTGGTCTCGTCATCCTGACGGTCCACCTGTTTCCCTGTCTTCTGGCGAACTGACCTGCCCACTGATGTTTTCGATCTCATTATGTTGTCGGATCCACGTCTTACATTTCCAGTCGCGAAGTGTGATGTTAGGATGATACACTCCGTCTTCCTCTGCGCTACAGCAAGTTTCTATTTGTCCGAAGGTCAAGGCCCACGTCTCATGGCCGTGGGTCATCTCTGGAAGCACAAACTCATCGAAGATCTTTCTCCATTTTTGCTTTGCGGTTTCTCAGGATATTATTCACCTTGCCAAGGCTGCCCATCCTAACTTGATGCGTCTCTTGATCTCGGGCAGGAGTTCTCTCTCTCGTGTCACCAATTTACCTACAGCTGTCCACCCATTGGCAATGATGGAGATTCGTGGATTCGTTTATCTCTTTGGCTTTGTTGAGACCAACTGGTTTGTCTTAATTTTTACGATGTCTAAGCCACGAGGATGGTATCATCAGCGAAGATCAAGTATGTTAGGCGCTCGCCTCCGATGTTGATCCCTCTTTCGGAACGAAAGAGGGATATTGTTGATGGTGCCATCATGTATGCTGTGAAGAGTCGTGATTGTCTCCTCGCCTCGTTCCTCTCTTCAAGGTGATCTTGCTGTGTCTGTGGAGCTTTACTGATGATGTGGCACCATTGTTGAGGTCTCGTAGTAGAGTTATGAAGGCAACGTCAACTCCATGAACTCAAGTGCTGTGAAGAGTGGAAGTGAACTCAACGGAGTCGAAAGCTTTTTCGTAGTTGACAAAGGCAAAGCAGAGTGGTCTTCTCCTGAAGCTGGCTTACGACATGAATTTGGCCAATGGTAGAGAATCCTGACCTGAAGCCGGCATGTTCCCGTGGTATTAGCTGCGGTAGAGCTGGGAGACCACGATGTAGGTCACTGACATGAGGCTGATTAGCCGGCAGGTTTTGATGTCAGCTATATTGCCCTTCTTATAGATGATGACTACTGGGGCGTTCCTCCAGTAATTGGAGACTTTGTTACTGCTGAGGAATCTGTTGAACAGCTTGGTGAGAATCTCAAAAATGGCGTCTCCACCTTCTTGCAGAATACCTGCTATCATGTCTTCTCCAGGAGCTTTGCCTCGCTCCAATTGGTTTAAGGCTGTTTTCCCTTCTGAGGCCAAGAAGGGGGGGGGGGGGGGTTGACTGTCGGTTGTGCTTTGGTCCTAGATAGTGATTGTGGGATGTCCGGCCTGTCTGGTGCTGTAGAACTCTTCACACCTTTTGATTATCCTGTCTAGGTCGTGGATGGGAGTGTCATCCTCTTCCTTAAGGGCAGTAATGTTGCTCCTCTCCAGGAACTGTTTCGTTTGACGGACACAAGACCTTTAATTTCAAGGACATGCAGTTGTAGTTTCTCATTGTGAGTCTCTATCTCTTTTGCCATTCTTATGACCTCTCAGAGCTCTGTGTACTCAATGTTCTGTACACGTCGCGCTCTCAGCTGCGTCGTCTCTGCAGAGAGTTTATCAGGTCTTAGTGGTTTCTTTTTCCTGCAGTAGTCAAGGAAATCTAATATATGTGTATGTGTGTATGTATGTACAGTTATACAATATATCGTCATCCTTTACGCATATGAAAAAATCGACTTAGTGTTGTGGAATAGCGAGGTAGGATAGTTAGCACCGTAATTCAACGAATATAACGTTTGCGATACAGTAACATTATTTTGCATGTGCTGAAGGCATTAAAATAGTGAACATATTTATTTTCTGTATGCGAACTATAAATGTGATTGAATAATATCGAGTGGTAACACATGCGCACTCCAAAAAATGTTCGAAAGAATAAAGATCAGCTCAATTAAGACCAAAGAGATGGCGCTGACAGAGGATACATTTTCGTTGAAATTTTTATTTCCAGCAGTTGTTTAGAGCAAAGGAAGGGATGCAGTATTGTATAAAGACTATCTAATAGTTTATTATTATACATATTTACGCCCTATTTTGGATATGAGGAAAAATAAGGGCTGTATCAAAGTGTAATTTTTTTCCCAGTTTTCATTTTCTATGATTTCGTGCTTATTCCTTCCAGGTTATTAGAGGGAAGTTGAATTCAATTTTCAGTCACATTGTTTTATGTTTAGGAAACATTTCGAAACATTTTATCTCATAATGCCTATCTCAAAATGTACATATGGAAAATTTAAAATCTGGTATTCATCCTTTCATCTTTTTCTGAATTATAAAATGTAGCTAAATGACAATCAATAATAATTAATAGATAATTAATGAATTATAAATAATTAATTTAGGGTTATTCCATTTGTTACAATGGATATTCCGGCTGTGACATGCTGTCTGTTTCATTTTGCTTCTAAACTATCCCCTGTGTGCAAGGAATGGCCGGGGTTACCATCCACTGGCGGCGAGGGATTCGAACGCAGGCCAACAAGATTGCTAGACGAGATCGCTACCGGTGCACCACACAGCACACAAAATGAGCTGTCATGTCTTCGAATGTTAGTATAAATTTCTTTAGATGATATATATTTGTTCTTTAATTATTAGAATGTGTTGATTAAAAGGAAAATGGTACGGGTTTATAATTTCAATAATTTGATTCCCTACCCCTGCCGCTAAAAGAGCCTCAAAGCGCCGTGGCATCGATGACGCTAGTTCCGTCGCCATTTTATGTCCTTCATCGCTGCGCAGGCGTTCCCATGCATGCAATGCATTTTCGATGACACTAAATAGACTGCGGGGACTTTCCTTGAGCCTGTGTCTGCCTATAGCTGCCCAAACATGTCCCGGGGCTCTACATTTGCCAAGCCATCTGAAGCATTTATATCCCCATTTAATGCATTACAAACCCTCTTCTCATTTATGTAAACCACGGACACCAAAGCTTAATACAGTACTGTATTTTGCTTTACATTATACCCATGTATACTGATAACAGTTTTTAAACGTTATTAAACGGGCATTGGATACGAGGATAAAAATGTTTTGTTCTCATTCGCCACCTAAGTCATAATGAGAGGAAAATAGTACAAAAATATTTGTTCCATTTCTTAGATGATAAGGGATAATTAAAATGATAAATACATAGACAAAACAACGCATGGTTATCGAAACGCATGTTCCAAATGTCTGGTTCATTAGTCTCGGTCCTCGAAATTTGTAATAAGATCGTCAATGGCAACACTAACCCCCCCCCCCCCACACACACACACACATTCACACACACATTCACACACACACACTCACACACACACACACACACACACACTCACACATTCACACACACACACATAAAAAAACACACACACACACACATATATATATATATGTATATATATATATATATATATATATGTGTGTGTGTGTGTGTATATATACACATGTATGTATGTATCTGTGTATATATATACACATATGTATATATAAATATATATATATGTATGTGTGTGTGTGTTTGTGTGTATGTGTGTGGAATTCATGTCAAACAAATTGAAAGTAGAACAACGAAGGGAAGTCCAGGAAAACACACGAATATGCCGAAGGCCTTTTCGCATTTATTGCTTCATCAGGGCATATAAGACAAGACATACATAGAGGTATATACACATGTACTGAGCGGTCAGGTCACCTTGGCTATTTCGTGACTCCCTGTTGCGATGTTGAAGTTGAATGGATGAACGCCGCTTCTACCATCTTCCTTTGTCGTAGGGGTAGGCCTTGTTTTATGATTGAGGCTTAGGAACACTTAGGGAAATGGCCGTCGGTGTCGACGTGAACAACGAAGGCGCTCCTCTTGTCATGTCGTCGGAGGGCGTTGCGGTGTTGGTCGATTCGCTGTTTGTGGAGGCCACGTCCTGTCTCACCTACGTATACTTATAGCAGCCACCGCAAGATATACTGTACACCTGGCTAAAAGGTCTGTTTTGTGGTCTGACCTCTTTTCCCTTAGGATATATCCGACCTTCTTACCAAAAGTCTTCATTGTGCGGCCCAGAAGGGCCTCCAGGTGTTCTGTCTGTCAGCTGTGAGTGTGGGATGATAATTCTGTGTCTTGTTCTGTGTGGTGTCCCCTCCTGATCTGGTCATGATCTTTCCTGCCTTGCGTCGGAGGTGGGTGAGCAAGGCGCGAGGGAAGAGTTGGAAGTTGTTACTGACGTGTTGCATTTCCTCCTCCAGGAACTCCGGGCTGCAGATTTTAAGTGCTCGAAGGAAAAAACCGATGACCACGCCTTCTTTGATTCTATTGTTGTTGGTAGAGGAATATTGTATAATCATCATTTTGGGGCTAACGCCGGCAGTGGCGCATAGCCGCATCCACCTTTCGTTTCCACCTACGAGGGTCCCTCATGGCGAGCCGCCAGGCAGGGGCCCGGCCCATCTCTAGTTCCTCACGACAGGTTTGATCGATCTGCCCAAGCCATGACCTTCTCGGTCGTCCCACAGGCCTCCTCCATCTAGGGTTGTCTCGGACAGAGACAACCTGATGGGCAGGATCATCCTGCGGGAGTCGAGCCAAGTGGCCATATAGCCTGAGTTGGCAATCATGGATTGTGCAAGTAACAGGTCCTGTACTGGTCTCACGGTGCAGCCGTTGGTTGGACTCATGGTCCCGCCAACTGTACCCCATGATCCGGCGCAAGGATCTGTTACAAAAGGCATCAAGACGAGATTCCAGAGCACAAGATAGTGTCCAAGTTTCACTACCATAGAGTAAGACTGGCAGTATCAGGGCCTTGAAAATACGTAACTTGGTCCTTCTGCACAGGTACCGACATCTCCATATAGTCTTGTCGAGAGATTTCATGACCCCTGCTGCCAGGCCAATCTGTCTACTGACTTCTTGGTCTGACTGCCCAGAGTCGTGAACTGAACTACTGTGGTATATAAAGCTCTCTGTGACTTCGATGTTTTCACCACAAGCACGTACCGACTGCACAGGGTCTCCTAGTAGGCCCCAAAATCCTGGATCTTGGTCTTGGTCCAGGAGACCTCTAGCCCCAAGGGCTCGACAGGCCCCCACCACACTTTACAGCACTTTCAGTGCCTGTATACAGGTTTGCTATTAGTCCAATAATCCTTGTTGGAATTCCTTTTAGTCTCAGGATCTCCCAGAGTGATTCGCGATGCACCGTGTCAAACGCCTTCTTGAGGTCGATGTAGGCTGCGAGCAGCCCTCGTCCGAACTCACAACGGCGCTCTACAATGATTCGCAGCGCCAGGATGCGGTCTATTGTGGACTTACAAGGAGTGAATCCAGATTGCTCCTGGCTTTGGTGCCTCAACAGGTGGTCTCTGATACGTCTCAGTAAGATGTGCGTGAGTACCTTGCCTGGTACACTGAGTAGTGTAATGCCTCAGTGATTGCTGCAGTCCCACCGATCCCCTTTCCCCTTCCAGAGAGGGATGACCACGCCCCTCAGCAGGTCAGTGGGAAAGGTACCAGTCTCCCAGATGGCAGACAGGACTGCATGCAAGCTTCTTGCCATAGGTTCTCCACCAGCCTTTAACAATTCGGCTGGGATGCCACAAACACCTGCTGCTTTACCACTCTTCAGTTTGGAGATCGCCCCCCTGACTTCAGTTAGGGAGGGTGGATCCTCGCTGATGGGTGGGTCTGGCACAGGAGTCTCAACATTACCCACATCCATGTTAACTGTTGGTGGATCAACCTTATACAACTGCTCAAAATACTCAGCCCAACGCACACGCACCCCATCAGGATCTGAGATTATCTGGCCACTTGCTGAGCGGACTGCAGTCGTCTGTGAGGAGGGCTTGGAGTTCAGCTTTCTCAGGGCTTGGTAGGCAGGACGAAGGTCATTTACTAGGAAATGGCTTTCAACCTCCTCTGCAAGGTTACTGATAAACTGTTCCTTATCCCTTCTCAATAGTGACCTAGTCTTGCGCACCAGAGAACGGTGCAAGTTGCGATCCCCTGGCAATCGAGCTGCACGACAAGCATCTT
>NC_061821.1:42901390-42923890 GCF_019202785.1 Penaeus chinensis | reverse complement strand
TGCAAAGTCCTAGGAAAAGAGGATATTCTGGATGCAGCTCCTGAGCCATGAGGATCAATAGACAAAAAGATAACGCACTGAAATTTTCCAGAACAATATAATTGTCTCACTGAGGAAATCTATCTGCCACGGATGAGTTTGGTATCGAACACTTTCCCATCAAGTTTACAATCACCGGTAGGACCATACACAGCAATAAGAGACATGAGGCCAAAAGCATGCCAATGTGCCTCGTCAAGGAGTTTGCAATGGAACTTGCCACTCCTCTTATCTCCATAATTAACATCTCACTGCAATAGTCTAAATGCCCAACACAATGGAAGACCGCATTTGTCACCATCATCGGGAATAACCCAAGGCCCACCTCATATGCCAAACTCATCGCCATTACTCTGTCGCCCAGCCTGCTATTTGAAAGCTTAGTCACCAACTGGGCTTAGCAGGACCTCGCGCCCAGCACTGACATTTGGAAGTTAGGTAACATGTGCTCTTCCTCTACCACACATTGCCTCGTCAGTTTCCTCGACTTCGTCCTTGCCCACTTTGACAAGTGCAAATTCTGTCACCAGCATCTTCACAGATTTAAAAAAAGCCTTCGATCTGATAAACCACACCATGGTCATCTCAGAAGCAGCAGCTTCCACAGGCATCAGGGAGTGCCTCATCCCCTGGCCATCAGATATTCTCTCCAACAGGCAATAAGCCATGCACATGTAGGGTCAAGTTTCCAGCCTTCTGCCACACACATGTGGAGTCCCTCAGGGGGCTAGAATGTGCTTCCTTGTCATGATTAACGACCCACTCGTGGACACTGAGCATCATTGGAAATACATGAATGACTCGACCATCGCCGCCGCCATGGACAAATCCCCGACCACTCGACCATCCAGCACACCCTCGAAAACATCCTCACCTTAACCACTTCAAATCACGACACTATCAATTGCCAAAAGTCGGTCGTGATGAAGTTCAACTTCACCCCCCCCCCCCCCCCCACCGTGCCGATCCTCATGCTGGACAACCACCACTCAATGTAGTCCATTCAGAATCACCACCGACGAAGCATATCAGAGACATTGTGAGATCTGCCTCATACAAGCTTCACCTGCTGTGTCACTTCAAGTTCCTTGGTGTCTCCGTTCTGGAGCTTCTAAATATCTACAGGCTATTCATCCAGCCAAAAATGACTTATGCCTCCCCATCTGGTCCCTTCTCTCACCACCACCCAGTTGCTACAACTCGAAAGGGTGCACAAAAGGGCAGCCAAAATCATTATCGGTCCTGTCTTTACCAGCAACGACAGCGCCTCTACTATCCTAGGCTTCATCTTCCTCGCCACTCACTACACCACCTCACTGCTGCAGTTTGGCCTGAAGCTGCTGTGCCATCCATGTTACCGTGACTTTGCCGGGCCCTACGCGCCGCCAACAAACTGGTGCCCATAAGGACCCACACTGACCACTACCACCGAGCACATTACCCACTTTAGTCTCTCTCATCAAAGAGCACTAGTCAATGGACCCCCCCCCCCTTTCTCTCTCTTACAAGCACTATTCTATAATTACTAGTCCAGCACTCCTAGCTCTCCCTTACGCTTTTTTTTTTTTTTCTTTTTTTTTTTTATAGATTATACTTTACTTGTTGTTAATATGTGTTTAAGTATATATAGTTTGTCTGTTATCTGTATTTCTATGTATATTTTCAACCCCTGGTTGCATGAGATTCAATAAACCGATTATTATTATTTTTATGCATCAGACTTATTGCCATTTTATGCTCATAAGTTGGAGTAACCTCCTCTACCGATGGTTGAAGACGGCTGAAGATGCTATTGCTAACCCCCTGGAAGTGATGACCATGCTCAAGCCCAATAAGTAGTAAGTGTAACCACCCACACTGATCGTGCCGCTGCCAGGTCTTCCCACATCCAACAGGGGAGCCTCAACCCTCAACTGCTTCAGTTCCCTCGATAGTAGGGGTACTTGATCATCCTGCCACAAAGATCAGATCTTACAAGTTCCTACCAGAAAACTTGCCTGAGGTCTAACCTCGGGGAAACACTCTGGGTGGACCCCCGTCGACGTTGCCCTATATACAGGGGGGGGGGGGGGGAGCTACCAGAAGGTCCACCTCCCCTGAGCCACCCATTAATCCCAGGGGGCTAGGGGGAATGAGTTGGTACTAACCAAGGGCGTATCCACACGCTGGTGGGCCATGAATCTCTCCTCTAGGGCCTCTTGCTACTTTCGGGTCCTGCACACTTTTGCCATGGACCACAAAGTACACTGTTTCTATGGTGACCACGAGGAACTACTGCAAAAGTCGTAATAATGGAAAGGTCATAAGCTGAAATATTTTAGTATCAATTCCTCTGTTTCCTCAGATGAAACAAGCAAGGAGATTAGAGGGTTAAAATTAGAAAAACATTTTATGCTAAAATATTATTACTTGTGGCAGAAAATCTCAGTGTGATCTATTATTCATGCCATGTTGTTGTTGTTGTTGTTGTTGTTGTTGTTGTTGTTGTTGTTGTTGTTTTTTAGGTATTGGAGATATTCATACATCGCTATACATCTTGTACTTTAGAATATTGAACCTGCTGTATATATGTATGCAGGCAATTATGTATGTAAACACCATCCGCTCGATATATGAATTACAGGTCACCCTATAAAAATGCAAGAACTGTTAAACAGTAATTTTGCATGTCTTGATATATTTCATAAGGATATAAAACTATTATGAGAGCTGATATTATTCAATTAACAACAAAACCTAGGAAAACAAACTCCTTATCTAAAGGCTGTGATGGCAATTGAAAAAGTGTACCTCTTACTTTGCAACAAGACTACAAGAGTATAACCTTCGAACATGGGGATTGTCGTATGGAATGGTATACAGCACAACCCACTTTTAACGACCCTGAAGCCCTCTCATAGTTATTCTTTTGTATTTTTAATTTCATTTCCTTTTCTTTCTGTAGCGGGGCGTAGACCAAGTAGATTTTCATATGTCTGGTTGAGACATTTGAGAACAATAAAAAAAAAAAAGGAAAATACAGAATGTTGAATGTTGGATGTGTAAGTGTGTTAATGTAAAAAGGGAGATGGCGTAAGCTGAGCGTCTGCGTGGACGTGTATGGAAGGAAAATGCAAGATAATAGAATTCTTCCTCACCTGCTGGAAGTGGGAACCCAGGTATAGCAAAAGTTATGATCTATTCTAGAATTTAAGCCTAATATACTCTGATTCATCTAGCCTTTGTTACGGCTGGTATGTCACTAAGAGAATTCAGGGGGAAGAGCAGCTCCGCTGAACTCTAATTCTCCTAATGCTTTTGCCAGAATCATAGACGAAATTTCAAAATGATGCGGCCTGATCTTGAATGGCTAATACCACGTAACAACAACTGTCCTTGCGTTAAAATACTACTAGTGGTTGTCAGGGTTTTTAGTGTTCATTCATTGATGTCATTCATTCTTTATTATTTATCACTACTCATTAACGTTATCTTATAATAATTATAAATACGTTAATTAAATCATTCCTATATCATGTCCCAATGTGTTATTATTCCTTTATAAAGTACTTTCATTATTTTATTGTAATCCTTTTTATAGTAATTTATTATTAAGATTTGGAAAATACGTAAAGTCAATTAATTATCACTTATTTTTATTAATACCTTCACCACTATACAATAAAGGAAAATACAAAAAAAACAAGACAAACCTACCTATGCGATATAATATTAACATATATAATATCGCCCTAATCCCTAACAAAGAAAGTACAAACCCAAAACGGCAGAGACATCTTGACCAGACCTACGGCAGTGGAGGAGTGTGACCGAGGCAAGACCCCCACGAGCTCAAGGCAGTGAGCAAGACGGTGTGGGGGGGGGGGGGGGAGGGGAGACGAACGCTACTGCAGAAACTGCCTCGTTACCGCTCCCAACAATAGCATTTTTACTAATTATATCTACTGGATTACATTACTGTAATACCTTATTACAAAATGGGAAGAACTGCAACATCTGATAGCTTCATGTAATTCAGATTGTGTATGCCTACAAGAAATTATGACTAGGGAAAATCGTCCAATTTCCCTGAGAGGATTCCAAGTTCAAGCTCATTATGGAACTTTTGATAATGGACCTCATGGAGGAGTAGCAGTGATGGTACATCCACAGCCATCCACCTGCAGCCATCCACCTGCAGACGACACTGCAGGTGAAGGCTGTGAGAATAGGCTTGACACGACCTTACACTGTTGCGTCCATCTCCCTCCCTCCACATAATCTCAACATATAATTTGGAAAATCTACTTGGGCAGTTGCCTCATCCATTTCTACTCATGGGAGACTTCAATGGTCGGCAACACCTCTGGGGAGATACTTTGTGCAACCCTTGAGGAAGTGCCTTGGAGTCCTTGTTCTCAAGAGTAGATGCAGTTTTACTGAGCAGTGACGCACCCACACATTTCCAAATTCAAACTGGGACATTCTCCAATACTGACCTGTCAATTGATTCACCTGATGCACAGTTGAATTTCACTTGGCAGGTCATGGAAGACTTACGTGAAAGTGACTACTATCCAATACTTTTGGAGGTGAATGGTATTCCAGCCAATTGAGTGCAGAGATGGCGACTTGAACATGAAGACTGGAATCTGAAAATAGATGGCATAATCCGCACAGACAAAACAAATGTTGTAAATGAGCTTGCAAAATCCATTGCAGAGTTCTCCTGTGGAGCATCTTAAACTGCCCGATTCTCCATTCTTCGGATTGAACAGGAACGACACCCAGTGTCGTTCTTCAGTAGCACTGCAGTAGAACTTCCATACAACTTGCCATTTTTGCGCAAGGAGATGGACTCTGCTTTGCAGCTCTGCCGTAAGACTGCCCCAGGAAGTGACGATATTCTAACCAAAAGATATCTCACTTACCGGAGAGTTCTCAAACGTTCCTGTTGGATCTATTCAATGGGATCTATAGGGAGGGCACAGTGCCATCCACATGGAAAGAAGCTATAATCATCTTGTCCAAAAACCTGGCAAGGATGCTTCTATACCAGGGAATTATAGATCAATTTCTCTCACCAGCTGCATCTGCAAGTTGATGGAGAAAACGGTAAACTTCTGGTTGACATTGCTGCTAGAAAAGAAAAATGTGCTGACCCCATATCAATATGGATTTAGAAAACTGAGATCAACCACAGATGCACTTGCAAGTATAGAAACTGCAATGCAGAATTCCTTTACACAGCGGTGTCATATGTTAGTAGTCTTATTATGATTCTTATCTGCTTATGATACTACTTGGAAGCATGGCATACTCATGAAGCTGTATGATATTGGTTTAAGAGGAGCACTGCCTTCCTTCATACAAAGCATCCTTGCTAACAGGAAGTTTAGACTGAGGGTGGGAAACAGCTTCTCTAACCTGGAAGATCAGCTGGGAGGGGTCCCACAAGGGAGTGTCCTGTTTGCCATTGCTATAAATGACATCGTAAAGGTCGTCCCAAGTGCTGTCTCATGTAGTCTGTATGTGGATGACTTTACATTGTGCTGCTCAGGAGGAAACTTAAAGGATGTGCAAGGATACATGCAGACTGCAATAAATCATGTTGTGCAATGGGCAACATACCATGGGTTCAAATTTTCTCCAAGCAAGACCATGGCTATGCATTTTCACAAACGAGGAAAGTTCCATCCTTCCCTCTATTTAGGAGCAAACTCACAGCATTTTGTGCAAGCCACTTGGGTCTATTTTTTGACTCATGGCTTACATGGCTGCCTCATATTAAACAGCTAAAGATGAAAGCTACAAAAGTGCTTAGTATTTTGCAGGTTCTTACACACCTATCTTGGGGTGCAGACCGCACAACACTTCTGCGGCTTTATCGAGCACTTATTCGTAGTAAACTTGACTATGGATGTAAGGCTTATTCATCTGCAACTCCCAATGTTCTCCGGATGTTGGACTCGGTTCAAAATGAAGCTCTGAGAATCATCTGTGGATTCATTGATTGATTATTTAAAATTATCTGCCGCATCAACAGCGAAGGTCATTAGCGGTTAACACCTTGCTAGACTGAAATATCAAAATATTTAAAACGTTAAAAATCTATCAATAAATGTCATGAATAACAATAAATATTATATTAAAAATTGAAGCATAAATATTATGCTCTATATGTCTAATAACTATTGCATAAACATTATGCATAATTAAATTTTAGTTTCCCTAGGGAAACTAATAAGACCTTCTAGGTCACTGTTCTCCACCAATACGTTTTTCAGTGTAAATGGGGGTGACAAGTACCTTCCTCTTTGGTATGAGAATGGTGCACATCTTTCCATTACTTGTGCGACCGTTCATGGCTCTTGGCATTCCTCACAGCGTGCTTCACTTTTAGCCATCATCAATGAGTCATTCTTGTGTGCCCGATTCTCAGCCTTGTTATTACAACTTCTACTTGTCGGTTGGGATGGATGCTGGTCACCCAACTGCCAAGGTCATATCTAATCCCTCGGAGTTTATTTCTAGAGGAAATATCACGATCACGAAGACGACAACTGATGCTGGGTTTCAAGTCAGTGTGTGGGAGAGGAAAACGAGCATCACAGGGCTGATTGACAGCTGCCTTGGCCTTCTGATCAGCTCGCTCATTCCCACTGATACAAACATGTGCTGGCACCAAACACAGAGTTATCTTTTTACGTGCTGCTTCACCTGTGGAGTCCCTGTATAACGAGAGTGGAGAACCACCTCTTTCATTACACCGGGACTATATAAACCTGGTTTACTACACGAGACTACAAAGGATTCCAGGATCTACATCCAGATTGGTTTTCAACCCCCTTGAGGATAGCCGATCCTATGGTAGGAGAATGAGGAATCTTGTGGAAGATGTTAATTTAAATCTCACTAAGGTTCTGGATTTTGTCGGAATCGGGAAAGAGGAGAAGCAGAAGTCTGAGAGATATTTCTTCAACACAATTCTAAGTACCAAGGATCATATGCAATATATACAGCTGGTTCGAAATCTGGTGTGGGCTTTGCAGCAGTGAGCAAAAGGAAGACTGCATCTGGCAGTATTTCGCGATCAGCCTCGACTTTCACTGCAAAGTTACATGCCATCCTTGCAGCAGTCAAGATGACTAGAGATCTTACAAGCCATTCCGTTGTAATATATTGTGACTCTCGTAGTGCCTTGCAAGCAATCAAGGGCTTAAACTCATCACATCCAGTGGTGAGGGAGGTTCAAGATTGGCTTGCACTGATGTCAGCACGTAAAAAGATAACTGCGTTGGATGCCAGCACATGTTGGTATCAGTGGGAATGAGTGAGCTGATCAGAAAGCAAAGGCAGCTGGCACTCAGCCCTGTGATGCTCGTTTTCCTCTCCCACACACTGACTTGAAACCCAGCATCAGGAGTTGTCTTCGTGATAAATGGAGGGAACAATGGAGGCATAACTCTAGAAAAAAACTGCGAGAGATTAGAGATGACCTTGGCAGTTGGGTGACCAGCATCCATCCCAACCGACAAGTTGAAGTTGTATTAACAAGGCACACAAGACTCATGGGCCGATGATGGTTAAAAGTGAAGCACACTGTGAGGAATGCCAAAAGCCATTAACGGTCGCACAAGAAGTGGAAAAATTCTCAGACCAAAGAGGAAGGTACTTGTCACCCCCATATACACTAAAAAATGTATTGGGGAGGATTGTAACATAGAAGGTCTTCTTAGTGTCCTTAGGGAAACTAATAATTTCAATAAAATTTAATTATGCATAATGTTTATGCAATAGTTTTTAGACATAGAGCATAATTTTTAAGCTTTGATTTTTTAATGTAATATTTATTGTTATTTATGACATTTATTGATAGATTTTTAACGAATTAAATATCTTAATATTTCAGTCTAGCAAAGTGTTCGCCGCTAATGGCCATAGCTGTTGACGCGGCAGATAATGTTAAATAATCAATCTATCTCACAGTGGGGTATCTCACGTACAATACCGAAAAATCGGCAAATCAAAGGACAAGAAACATATGAAACTTGGGCAGAATATTTACAAGATAGTATAATGCCAAAGTACGTAGGCTTACATTTAATTTATAGAATAATTTTATCCTACAAGAAATCAAGGAAAACATCCAAAAGTCACAAAAGAATTATCCTCATAATATTTCTACTATTGTTACAAGTAGGTTCTCGAAATCACATTAACCAATTAGAAATAGAAATAAGCTGATCAATTTTATTTATCGCAAGGTATGAAACTTGGCAGAATTATTTCAGACATTGAACTTTACGCCATGTGAAATGCAATTTAAATATGTATGTAGAATTTGGGTAACAGCCGAAGTGGAATATTTGTGTGTCATATACAAATACGTTTTTTAGAACTCTTTTTCCAACGCAAATGAAAGGATTGCGAAACTCATTGTCAAATTGAAAGCAAACGCACGAAATAAACGCAAAGGGATGACATTTTTTCTTAAATTTTAGAAGAGGATATTATCACCTTTTAGAAAAACAGTCTTTCTCTCTCTCTTATTATAAGGTAATATATAAGTGTGTGTGTGTATGTCTAAATATATGTATATATATGTATACATATGTGTGTGTTATATACATATACATATTTACATACATATAAATCTATATATATATAAATTTGTGTGTTCAATATAAATATGTGTTATATACATATACATACATACATACATACATATATATGTGTGTGTGTGTGTGTGTGTCGTGTGTTCAATATAAATATAAACATATGTGCGCGCGCGCACACACACACACACACTTATATATCTATATATCATTTATAACCCTAGACCAATTTATCGCTTCTCTTCCATCAGAAATTTGGATGGTTCTTAAAAACCATAATGTATCCAATTCAAACGAAGGAGTGCAGCTGGAAGACAACTGGACTTCAGCTCACGGTATTTATCCGAAGTCACTAACGAAAAGAAAAACTCATCGAGATTTCGGTGCCATTATTGCAGAGGATTAGGTCACATAAAACCGTGTCCGAAGAATCCCTTTGGTTTTAAAGAAAATTCAGGTAGTCAGAAAGTAAAATTATGTTTCGATAATTCACCCCAATGAACTATATCAGGAAATGTAAACGGGGTAAGAGTCTCGATTATACGAGATAAAGGCTGCAGTTGCATTATAGTGTCAAATCAGGTGCTTTCCGATTTAGATGTGAAAAATTGTTAAACTTAAAGTTTTCGATTACCTCGGAAGGGCTGATTGGTTCCTACAGGTTACATGCTATATAAGATGTCCTTATTTTACGGGTTGGACTGAAGTATTCCATGCCTCATTGAAATTTTGTAGTGTACTTATTGGAAACTATCCCTGGGATGAAAAAAGGGCATCCTCTAGTACCAAAACTAGAGCAACTTTTAGTAAAACCCACCGAATTTTCTAAATTGCAAGCTACCTGCCCTTCTTTGGCAACCATTCAAAGTAAAGTAAAGTTGGATGAAGTAGTTGAAACCAGGGATCATGTTAGAAGACGTTCTTTAGCTGTTCCTTATTAGTGCCGCAAGCTAGTTCTCTCATTAGCCCACGAGTCGCCTCCAGCCGGTTATTTTTCTGACATGAAAACGGGGATGAACATTTTTACTGGCCAGGCATTTCGGTCGTTACAGAAGATTATATTTGTGTCATGTGATTCATGACAGCGAATGTACCACCTGTTCATCATGACTGAGCCACTAATTTGGTTGGTCCCTTAAGGCCTTCGGCATCGGAAGGACATCGGTATATTCTTACTTTGATAGATCATGCAACTGGTTTCCCGGAATCCTTACCGCTCAAAGAAATATATTTCCATCTCGGTAGCAGAAGCACTATTACTTATATTCTCTCGAGTAGGCGTCCAGCGTGAAATACTCTCAGACAGAGGCATGCAGTTCACGTCTCTACACCATTCGCTGGGAGTAAAACCCTTGTTCACTACGCCTTAGCACCCGAGTTGTAACATACATACATACATACATACATACATACATACATACATACATACATACATACATACATACATACATACATACATACATACATACATACATACATACATACATACATACATACATACATACATACATACATACATACATACATACATACATACATACATACATACATACATACATACATACATACATACATACATACATACATACATACATACATACATACATACATACATACATACATACATACATACATACATACATACATACATACATACATACATACATACATACATACATACATACATACATACATACATACATACATACATACATACATACATACATACATACATACATACATACATACATACATACATACATACATACATACATACATACATACATACATACATACATACATACATACATACATACATACATACATACATACATACATACATACATACATACATACATACATACATACATACATACATACATACATACATACATACATACATACATACATACATACATACATACATACATACATACATACATACATACATACATACATACATACATACATACATACATACATACATACATACATACATACATACATACATACATACATACATACATACATACATACATACATACATACATACATACATACATACATACATACATACATACATACATACATACATACATACATACATACATACATACATACATACATACATACATACATACATACATACATACATACATACATACATACATACATACATACATACATACATACATACATACATACATACATACATACATACATACATACATACATACATACATACATACATACATACATACATACATACATACATACATACATACATACATACATACATACATACATACATACATACATACATACATACATACATACATACATACATACATACATACATACATACATACATACATACATACATACATACATACATACATACATACATACATACATACATACATACATACATACATACATACATACATACATACATACATACATACATACATACATACATACATACATACATACATACATACATACATACATACATACATACATACATACATACATACATACATACATACATACATACATACATACATACATACATACATACATACATACATACATACATACATACATACATACATACATACATACATACATACATACATACATACATACATACATACATACATACATACATACATACATACATACATACATACATACATACATACATACATACATACATACATACATACATACATACATACATACATACATACATACATACATACATACATACATACATACATACATACATACATACATACATACATACATACATACATACATACATACATACATACATACATACATACATACATACATACATACATACATACATACATACATACATACATACATACATACATACATACATACATACATACATACATACATACATACATACATACATACATACATACATACATACATACATACATACATACATACATACATACATACATACATACATACATACATACATACATACATACATACATACATACATACATACATACATACATACATACATACATACATACATACATACATACATACATACATACATACATACATACATACATACATACATACATACATACATACATACATACATACATACATACATACATACATACATACATACATACATACATACATACATACATACATACATACATACATACATACATACATACATACATACATACATACATACATACATACATACATACATACATACATACATACATACATACATACATACATACATACATACATACATACATACATACATACATACATACATACATACATACATACATACATACATACATACATACATACATACATACATACATACATACATACATACATACATACATACATACATACATACATACATACATACATACATACATACATACATACATACATACATACATACATACATACATACATACATACATACATACATACATACATACATACATACATACATACATACATACATACATACATACATACATACATACATACATACATACATACATACATACATACATACATACATACATACATACATACATACATACATACATACATACATACATACATACATACATACATACATACATACATACATACATACATACATACATACATACATACATACATACATACATACATACATACATACATACATACATACATACATACATACATACATACATACATACATACATACATACATACATACATACATACATACATACATACATACATACATACATACATACATACATACATACATACATACATACATACATACATACATACATACATACATACATACATACATACATACATACATACATACATACATACATACATACATACATACATACATACATACATACATACATACATACATACATACATACATACATACATACATACATACATACATACATACATACATACATACATACATACATACATACATACATACATACATACATACATACATACATACATACATACATACATACATACATACATACATACATACATACATACATACATACATACATACATACATACATACATACATACATACATACATACATACATACATACATACATACATACATACATACATACATACATACATACATACATACATACATACATACATACATACATACATACATACATACATACATACATACATACATACATACATACATACATACATACATACATACATACATACATACATACATACATACATACATACATACATACATACATACATACATACATACATACATACATACATACATACATACATACATACATACATACATACATACATACATACATACATACATACATACATACATACATACATACATACATACATACATACATACATACATACATACATACATACATACATACATACATACATACATACATACATACATACATACATACATACATACATACATACATACATACATACATACATACATACATACATACATACATACATACATACATACATACATACATACATACATACATACATACATACATACATACATACATACATACATACATACATACATACATACATACATACATACATACATACATACATACATACATACATACATACATACATACATACATACATACATACATACATACATACATACATACATACATACATACATACATACATACATACATACATACATACATACATACATACATATATATGTGTGTGTGTGTGTGTCGTGTGTTCAATATAAATATGTGTTATATACATATACATACATACATACATACATACATACATACATACATACATACATACATACATACATACATACATACATACATACATACATACATACATACATACATACATACATACATACATACATACATACATACATACATACATACATACATACATACATACATACATACATACATACATACATACATACATACATACATACATACATACATATATATGTGTGTGTGTGTGTGTGTGTGTGTGTGCAGCAAGAAGTGAATAAATTATTCCGACAAGGAATAATTCAACAATCCTCATCGTGTTCATCTCCCATCGTAATGGTTAAAAAGTGATACGGTACTTATAGGGTGGCTATTGACATTAGATCGCTGAAAGCTGTAATTTTGTTCCACACAGAACCGATATGCACAATCGAAGAAAGTTTATGCAAATTTAATGAAACTACATATTTCTCAGAATTAGATGTGACTAAAGGTTATTGCGAAGTACAGCTTTCTGAAAGCATGGAAGCTTTGACAGCATTTCCAATGCGACGTGGATTAATGGAATTCTGTAGATTACCGTTCGGACTTGTTAATGTGGGGCTATTTATATCAAACTTGTACGTGTTCAAGCTGCTTCTCTCATGAGTTACATATTGGATATGTTACGGGGTTTGTGAACCCTTTGTATGGACTCGTGACTTAAGGATAGATTTAATTAGTTAAAAGCTGCATTATCTAGTGATTCTGTGTTGAAACTACCCAATGCTAAAATCCCGTTTGTACTAAGAACGGATGCTTCGGATATAGGACTAGGAGCTGTGTTATTACAACACAATAATGCCCTTTCCTCACTGCCTTTGCGAACAGGTAACTACTGGCCCCAGGAAAAAAGGTATTCACCCATTGAACGTGTGTGTTTAATGATCGGTATTCAAAGAATTGATTATTACCTCAGAGGTAAACATTTCATTTTGGAAGTTGACCATCAATAGAGTGACTCGTTGGGCCCTTAATCTTGGAGGAGTGGGAGTGATGTCAAAGTATTACGTATTTTACGAAAGTTCATAGAATATTAAATATGAATTTGTAAAGAGGTTTAGTTCGGTTTCGGTAAGACAGGTTCAAAACGAAAATTATCAGATGCATAGGTCTACTCGGCAGTTTGCTTCTCACCTGCCGAAGTAAGGTTGTTTCACGGGGCTGTTTTCGGTTTGAAACCTGAAAACAGCCCCTTCTCTTTAACTGATATGTAGTGGGTTCAAAAAAAAGTAACATGGTTATGACTATGATCTATTTTTTTTTCTTTTTTCTAATATATCAATTAACAGACTCCAGCCAAGAGCCGGGCAAAGAGACGTCCACTTTCGTTCCGGTTGACATCACGATAAATAACCGACTAAGATTTATTTTTATTGTTTCTTTGGTGTCTCA
This sequence comes from Penaeus chinensis, assembly GCF_019202785.1. NCBI lineage: Eukaryota > Metazoa > Arthropoda > Malacostraca > Decapoda > Penaeidae > Penaeus > Penaeus chinensis. The sequence goes on along the minus strand of NC_061821.1, from coordinate 42,908,975 downwards.
AGTGGCGAGATATTTATAGCCACTTGGGAAGGAACTGTGCTTCGACGTTGTATTTATGTATAAGATTCACGCATATAAAGCGAAAATGAGTTAATGGATTTTATTATCAACCCAAAATGGCAGTTCTATGACAATCTATATCCTAGGAATTCACACACACACACACACACACAGATATATATATATATATACGTGTGTGTGTGTGTGTGTGTGTGTGTGTGCGTAAAAATAAAATAAATACATAAAGAGTAGGTGTGTGGGTCTGTTTGTTCTTACGTAGTTGTTTAAATAAGGGAGAAGAGCTAAGCTCATATGGTCCCGTCTGCTATATTTAAATTAACTTTACTTTTTTTTAATTGATGCACATTTTTGACACACACACCATTATTTGAAAGATTGTTCCATGTTTCAATATTTCTGTTTGGGAAACTGAACTTCTTGATCCAGTGTGTAGATGTGTGTGTGTATTTACACACACTCATATACATTGATGGAAGTGGACATCTATAGTGGATAAAAACAAAAATAATACATGGAGGTTTGACTTAACAGAAAATAAAAATTCAGGAAGATGCATAAATTGCGATGAAGAAAATGTAAATACTGCATCCAAGCAGCTTCAAATTATCCAAGGTTGCTGCAACAGCTATGCGAGAAACGGCTGGCAGATCACGGTCGTCAGTTCGTTCTTCAGCAAGAGGTAAATGCGTGGGCCTCGCTACTCCGCGTTCATTGGGCAAGAATATAAAAAAATAGTAATCTTTCCCCTCTGAGTGCAGCCCTGGTCTGCCTCTTCATGGGGAGGGATTAACATAAGGATGTAATCGGCAGACAATCTACTTCGTTAAGTAGATGATTTCCTCGTTATCGTCCCGAGAAGGTCTCTGCTTACAACTTATGCTGACGCAAGTTAACTTTGTCCACGAGAAAATCCAGTTTACTGTAGAGGAAGATCAGAAATTACCTTTTCTGGATACTTTAATCCATCGAGGTGACGACGGTCTACGTTTCTCAGGGTACAAAATCTTACTAATAATGAAAATTATATCCACTACTACTTCGCCCACAGTATATAACAAAATCTAGGGCTTTGATTGCTTTCTTCCTCAGAGCAATTATTATCTGCAGCCCTGAATTCCCTGAGGCTGAGGTAAATTACTGATGGAACATGAATATCCCAGGGGCTTCCTACCTACCCTCAGAAAAATAAGAGAAAAAAAATATTTTGGTGAAACAGCAGAATCAGCGAATAACAAGCTGACGTCCACCACCATAGGCTCTCCAACGCCATGGTGTTGCAAGTGGATATACTGTATGTGTGTGTGTGTGTGTGTGTGTGTGTGTGTGTGTGTGTGTGTGTGTGTGTGTGTGTGTGTGTGTGAACATAAACACAAATAAATATATATATATATACATATATATACATATATATATGTACACATAAACAAATATATATGTATATATATGTGTGTGTGTATGTATGTAGAAAAGGTATGAATGATGTATTTGACCGGTTTCGATTATATCTAAGTATATGTGTGTGTGTGTGTGTGTGTGTGTGTATCAGACATGAGCTGACGAAAGACCTGATGACTGTGACCTCCCACTCGTTGTCCGTATAATTGCTGCCGTTACCTTGGATAGTTTGAATCTGCCCGATGCTGTGTTGACATTATTCTCCGTCATGATGTATGCTGCTTTCTTAATTTTTATTTTCTGTTTGTTCAGTCCTCCATGGACTCACCTTAACGGAAGCCGCCTTGCCACGGTGGGGGGGGCTTGAAGTCCCAATGAGCCGGTGAGCCGGACCAGTGAGCTACCCTTACTGGAGGGGTCACCAGTGAGGGATGAGACAAAATGGCTTCCTGGTGCACCAAGGCCTTTGAGAGGGGATGGTGCACCCACCCCTTGTTCATTCCATCTTGGGCCAGGGAGAACTCTCCCAGGCGTCTTTGCCGTGCATGGCATCCCGTATTATCAAGAGACAGGAGTCCTGGAGGTTGAGCGATGCGACACACCTCTTTGGTTCTCTATTCTGGTTAGACGTGGCTTGATCAAGGCCCGGTCAAGTCAATCGGCTGGTCCATATGGCTAGGTTCAAGCAGGCATTGTCCAGTCAGTAGCGCATAGGTCCCACGACTACCATCAGCACTGTAATAGTGACTGCGTATATTTCCTCACAACCCCTGTGGCTGTTGGGAAAATTTGGGCCGCAACTATAGCTTCCCCTCGTTGGACTCAATGGGGGGGGGGGGGTGAGGAAATGAAGATTTATATTTTGTATGATTTCTGCAAACTTGCTCTCTCCCTGACGACTTTCACAATCCCCCGGCCAATCCCTCTGGAACATCACATATTGTCACACTGGAACCTTACCAGATTCCAAAGGGCAAAAATGGGAATCATATTTGTTCCCGAGCTCCCAAACCAGGTAAGAAGTAAAGTCCTCCCCAATACATTAAGGAAATCTTACCTGGTTAATATGAAAGTGTATCATATAGAAAATTTCTAGTAGTGAAGACCATTGATGGTGTATCATGGATCTTGATATTTTTGAAGTACATCAGAAGATAGTTGAGGTATGTCAACGTGATCCTCGCATCACCCCACAGCGAAATGGTAGCCTGATAGTTAAGGTTTCGTCACCAGACTGCATGCAATATGCGACATTCCTGGGGCTCAAGTCTCATGTTCTCCTCACAAAATCCTCAATCAGTGTAAGGGAATTGTCTTTTCCCGAGACCTGATGAGGTATTCTAAGGAGAAACTGTTAGAAGAACTAAAGAATTTTAATGTAGTGGCAGTAAAACGTTTTAAGAAGAAAGTTGATGGTTTGAAACAGTCGACACCAGCTCTTCTAACTTTTGAATCGTTAGTCCTACCTGAATCAGTTAAATTGGCATGGTACTACCTCAAGGTAAAGCCATATGTGCCCAATCCTATGCGGTGCTTCCACTGCTAGGGTTGTGGGCATGGAGCCAACACTTGCCGTTTTAAGGAAAATGGACAACCAAGGGTGTGTGTGAAATGTCGTACAACAGGTCATCAACGAGATGATAACTGCCCAGGTCCAATACACAGAGAAGATCATAAAGCTTCTAAGTAATACAAAATGTATAAGTTTGAAAAAGGAGTATTGGTAATAAGGAGCAAAGAGAAAGTTTTGCAGAAGCAAAGCAATGTGCCCGTGTGCTGTTTGCACAGCCGGGTAAGTCCTTTGCCTCAGTTCTAGCCCATCCTCCTTCCTGCCATCCCTTACCATCCAATACTTCTAACACCACACACTCTGCCACTACCTTTAAACCTCAGTCCGCAAATGCTGAAACTGTCTCTGGTGAGTTGTTCCACGAAACGGAGTAGGAGTGAAGGGTCTATTGAGGATACTCCTCCCAAAGTAAGGTCTTTGGAACCATCAGTTAAGGTTCCAGAGTCCTCAACGGTGACAGATTCAGCTGCCACAACATCCACTGGGGTCTCTGCTGCTAGGCAGAATCCCCCTGAAGTAAAGGCTCATGTACACCCTTTGCATGGGCAGAGGAATCCTGAGCCTGTTCAAAAGAATCGTCATAGAGTCGGGTCTTTGGAGCCACCAGGCAGGGCTCCTGAGGCCACCATATCCACAGGGGCCTCCGCTGCTAGACAGAATGCTCCTGATCCGAAGGCTCAGGTCCATCCTTTGCCCAAGCAAAGAAATTCTGAGTATGTCCAAGGAAGCCTGTGGAAACTAGTTCTAGGCACTTGGACATTTTTTTCAAAGTGTACAAATTAGATTTATTATCATCTGGCTGGATAGAGCAGGAGTTCCTGAAGAAAATGAGACCTCATTTGTCAAAATCCATTGATCCGTTCAAGAGATGGCTCAATTTGAAGGTCCTAAATACACGCCCATTGTTTTAATTGAGAATGCATTAAAGACAGAGAAAACTCTGTGATCTCATTAAGACTTTAACCATTAACTCTGTTATTACTGAAGATAAATGGCTGAAATTTTCACCAGAGGTCAAGTGTGACATGGGAAATACGATACAAGTCATGCCGTCATAGTGGACCCGCAGTGACCTTGCTGAATGAAGGTCACCACCAATACGACTCATCTCAGCAAAGCCAAAGGAACTCTTAGAGTTCCAAAATATATAGGTAACAATAAATGGTGAAAAAAGTTCATATGCTTCATTGGACATGTCTTTTAATTAATATTTCCCGGTATACATATCAAAATTCCAGCCAATCAGAGGGAGACTGGCGGCCATATTGAATAAGCAGCCGATTATAATAAGCTAATATTATAATAATAATAATATTATATTAATAATAAGCATAATAATAAGCAGCCGATTATAAAACAACAGCCCAGGTGGTCATTTGTTTACTAACATATGTGCTTTTGTCCAATCAGACAGCGTGATTCGGGTCACGTGACCTCGATCGCCTTCTAGCAGAGGAAATTTTATTGAAATTGCCAGATCAATATCGGCAAAAATCAAGGATACATAAAGGTTGATCTGTATTTATATTGCCAGGAATAGCATCTAGAGATGTTACTTAAATGATTTAGTGCTTGATTTTTATGCAGTAGCACATTTTGATTAGGATATTTTGGCGAAATAAAAAGGCATATTTCCAGCCATTCGATGTCCGCCATGATGGATTGCTGAAAACTACGGCATAGACATCGTGCCGTTCGCGGTTATAAAATCAACTTTATACTGCACAGGATGTCATGAAAATGTATCAGAATATGGACAAATATATGTTTCAACATCCTATCTACCTTTCAACTTGATATCAAAGGAAGATCACTGTTTTAGAATGGGGTCAAATACGGGGAAATTTTCAGATGCACAGTAACTTCGCATAGAAACGGCGGAGACAAAAAATATTGGTAGGAGGTTGAAGCTGGGGAATTCCTCTACGCCATTTCAGGAAATCCCCATGATTTAGCGCCTCTGCTCCAATGGAAACACTTTATTTTGAAGCCCGTGCCTAGCACATTCCCTAACCTAGCGTGCAGCTGCGATGGGAGAATATGGAGCACACTGATCGTGGGGATTACCAAGTGCCTACTAGTATCACAGTTAAACAACCCATCAAAAGGTACTCCCAAGATGCTGGTAAAGGGACAGCCTAAAGGTTTGGGACAGGCCTTAACCACAGGTGCTGCCAAACACCTCATGAAGTAGTTTGTCAACCTGAAGAACTGGATACCCTATTCCAATGGAAATATCAGGGAATTCATGCAAAATGGGAAGAATTGCAACATCTGATAGCTTCATGTAATCTAGCTTGTGTATGCCTACAAGGAATTATGATCAGGGAAAGTCGTCCACTTTCCCTGCATCCATCTACCTCCCTCAACATAATCTCAACATAAATGATTTGGAAGATTTACATTTCTACTCTTGGGAGACTTCAATGGTCGGCATCACCTCTGGGGAAACACTTTGTGCAACCCTCGAGGAAGGGGCTTGGAGTCCTTGTTCTCAAGAGTAGATGCAGTTTTACTGAACAGTGACGCACCCACACATTTTCAAATTCAAACTGGGACATTCTCCAATATTGACCTGTCAATTGATTCACCTGATTCAGTGTTGAATTTCACTTGGCAGGTCATGGAAGAACTTACATGGAAGTGACCACTATCCAATACTTTTGGAGGTGAATGGTATTCCAGCCAATGGAGTGCAGAGTTGGCATCTAGAACATGCAGATTGGAATCTTTTTAGATCAACTGCAGTATTGCAAGGATCTGAATGATTTCCAGTGTGTTCAAGATGCTGTTAATCACTTCACATCACGAATTCACCTTGCAGCAAAAGCATCCATTCCCAGATGTAGCGGGCAGTACCGTCGACCTCCAGTACCATGGTGGTCTGAAGAATGCCAACAAGCTGTCAAAGCAAGAAAAGCTGCATTAAGGCAGTTGAAACGACGCCCAAGCGATGTAACTTGATCCAGTACAAAAAGACCCGAGCCAAGGTCAGGCGAGTGCTAAAGGAGGCTAGGCGGACATCATGGAGGCAATATGTCTCCTTAATTAACTCTGGGACCCCCTTAGCATGGGTATGGGCAAGGTCCGTAAGATCGCTGGAAAGAGCACATCCATATCACCACCTGCTCTGAAAATAGATGGTATAAACCTCACAGACAAAACAGATGTTGCAAATGAGCTGGCAAAATCCATGGCAGAGATATCTTCTGGATTCTCCACTCTTTGGGCTGAACAGGAACGACACCCGACAGCGTCTTTCCACGGGTGTTGGGTAATCCATTGCCCGAACTGTATGATAGAGGACTGTGAGAGTGGCCTGTATTTCCTGGTTTTGGTCTGCTTTGGCTGAGAGACGGTGGGTGAAGGCTGCCATAACACTGATACTTGTTTGCTGCGGCCGACAGGAGAATATGGTAGAGGAGGCTGGTACCAGTCATGTAAATCCAGAGTTCTTTGTTCATAAATGGGAAAGTTGACTACTTGCGAAAGATGAAGCTCATTCTGTAGGTCTAGGGTGTCTATTTCATTAAAATCACCACATTTAATCCTCTTGCATGACGGATATCGCATACACAGAAGGTCAGTGGTGTGGGTCAGGTGGTTTAGTAGCAGCTGTTGGTGGATGCTTGTGGGGGGTAGTAGAGCACACAGCACACTTCCAGGTCATCGAAACTTCCACGTCCAAGAGGGAGGGTAAGAGGTCATTTTGGGATAGCAGAATGACCCCTTCGCTCCGTTTGTTAGTGGTGAGGCGAACATGCTGTAGCCAGGTATATGGATGCTATCAGCTTGTATTTGCCACGCCTCTGTGATGGCGACAATACCCGGTGATTCAGAAGTGATGATAGTGTGCAGCTCGGCTATTTTGTTGTTGAGGGATGTGACGTTGACATAAGGAATTTTGGGAAATCATACCAAAGTCGGGGAATTTCAGAATGTCGGTTGGGTTTAGCTAGTTGGGACTTCCTTTCCTTGTTCCTTATCCAGAGTATAGGTATACACTGTTGAATGTGACGTCCTCCTTTGCTACCCCGGGAATGAAAAATATCTAAATTCTGCAGTCTTTGGATCACTTCACTGTTTGGGTAACTACAACTGTGTTTAAGAGAATATAATATTTTACTGTTGTACCGAAGATGCATCATACCTAAAAACAACGGTACCCAAATCCAGAGAAAGAGAAGGCTGCGATGCAGTAGGTGGAGCCGATGTATTGCAAATAAAGTTTGCTTTCTTGGAATGTACTGACACTATGGTAGTCACCGAAAAACACGGAGTAGTCACTGCACAGCATTTGCAGTAGCCTAAGTGAATATAATATTCGAAGAAAGGAGCAGAATAACAGGTGAGGCAACAGCCGGCCTTGGCTGCCCAGGGGCGCCGACCTGCACGTCCGTCTAGTGTGTGTGTGTGTAATATATATAATATATATATATTTTATATGTATATGTATATATATACATATTTATACATGGACATTTATTTATATCCATATGTGTGTATGAATATACATACGGATATATATACATATGTATGTATGTATTTGCATAAATAAATGAATATATATATATATATGTATGTATCTATATATACATA
>NC_061821.1:42878890-42893890 GCF_019202785.1 Penaeus chinensis | reverse complement strand
CTCTCTCTCTCTCTCTCTCTCTCTCTCTCTCTCTCTCTTTCTCTCTCTCCCCTCTCTCTCTCTATTTCTCTCTCTCCCCTCTCTCTCTCCCCCCCCCCCTCTCTCTCTCTCTCTCTTTTATTAAGAGTTGTTGGTTTACTCATTTTTTGTTGGTTTACCAAATATTGCAATGTCTGCTCTTAACTATTTTCCCCCCATGACAAGGCGGTGGTTAGCTGTTGCGTCGTTTGGTCTAATAGGCTTGTGAAGGTAATTTTCTTGACAGAATTCGACCTCAGGATACGGTTTTCAAATATTTATTTCAAAATAACCCATTGATAAAATAACAACATTCATATTCATACAGTTATGTTTACAATTCTCGAACTGCTTTCCTCTTAGCATAAAGGAAAGTGGTCTGTTGCATCTGTGGAATCTAAAAAAGCCGAGGAGAAAAAGACCAAAATTTTCACGAGCACATAACAAGGATTTCAACTGTGAGTTCCGTGAATTGTAAAACAAAATGCTATAAAATACAAATGAAAGAATGATGAATATGAAGGAAACACAAAGCAAAAATACACTAGACTATATAACATGGATGTTGAAAAATGAATATATATATATATGTGTGTGTGCTTGTGTGTGTGTATGTGCGTATGTGCGTGTGTGCGTGTGTGCGTGCGTGCGTGTGCGTGCGTGCGTGCGTGCGTGCGTGCGTGTGTGTGTGTGTGATTAATAAATTAGATATGAAAAACAATTCGCTGCGCCGCAATAAGCATCGTTGGCAATCAGCAAATGACTTGGGAATGAGCAGAAGACGCGGCTGAGTGTGACAAGAACGACATCAGAGACAATTAATCAGATAATTAAAATGCAATTCTTTGTGACGGGAACTTTTATCAAACGACATTTAATTAAAACGCTTAGATGTCGGCAAAAGTAATTGACAACTCTGCGACTCCTAGTGTTCATCTACACACCACATGTCGCTTCGTAAGCTTTGTGGAAACATTCAAACGGATTTATCTGATTTAGACAATCTTTTGTTTTCTTTTCTATTCGTTTCTTCTTTTTAACATCCACTGCTCTTTATAGGATATGTTGCTTGAAGTTTTGCGAGTCCGTAACACACATATATATATAATGCCAATGATCACAGGCATTTTCTTGGTTTGTGCCCGTAATGTATCAACAAATCGAGTTACACAGCTTTTTCTTTGATATTTTTGAGTCTGACAGATTACATCAGAACGATACAGAATAATTCTGAAGATATTCATCCCAGCGAAGTCAGCACCACACCATGTGACTCGGACACGATAATGATGATGATGATGATGATGATGATGATGAAGATGAAGATGAAGATGATGATCATCATGATCATGATAGGGCGTGCGTGTGTTGTGTGTGATTAATAAATTAGATATGAAAAACAATTCGCTGCGCCGCAATAAGCATCGTTGGCAATCAGCAAATGACTTGGGAATGAGCAGAAGACGCGGCTGAGTGTGACAAGAACGACATCAGAGACAATTAATCAGATAATTAAAATGCAATTCTTTGTGACGGGAACTTTTATCAAACGACATTTAATTAAAACGCTTAGATGTCGGCAAAAGTAATTGACAACTCTGCGACTCCTAGTGTTCATCTACACACCACATGTCGCTTCGTATCTTGATATTTTTGAGTCTGACAGATTACATCAGAACGATACAGAATAATTCTGAAGATATTCATCCCAGCGAAGTCAGCACCACACCATGTGACTCGGACACGATAATGATGATGATGATGATGATGATGATGATGATGATGAAGATGAAGATGAAGATGATGATCATCATGATCATGATCATCATGATCATCTTGATCATCATGATCATCATGATCATCATGATCATCATGATCATCATGATCATCATGATCATCATGATAATGATAATGATGATGATGATGATGATGATGATGGTAATGATAATAATTATTTAAATACATAGTAAACATTCACTTGAATTACCGATAAAAAGGATCGGACACATTTTGTGCATCTTTAGAATTGGATTCTGTATTGAGAAACATACGATACGACTCCTCATAAATGAAACTATGAATCCCTAACTGACAAGTGCGTGTAATATATAGAATGAACGGCCGGATTGGCACCTTGTATCTGCCTAGAGGCGAAACAAAACCAAAATGTTTCAACAGATTCGAAAAACATACGCGTAAAGAGTAAACGTGTTTGAAGAAGTATCAAAGTGTTAGGGGCTTTGGAGATCCTACAAAAAGCTTTATATGTCTATGTATCTTTACATATTTTTATTTGTACGTGTATCTATCTACACACACGCGCGCGCGCGTGTGTGTGCGTTTATACTCATGTTTACCAAAGATCCCATAATAAAATAATGCAACCCATTTCGCCTTCCCTGACCAGTGGAGTAGTACAACGCAATACAGCAGAAAGATTTCCTTTGTGGGTGTATTTTCAATTCTTTTCACGAATACTAACCCATCACGGCAAAACGGAACTAGCCTTTGCCAGATCACAGACTGTATTTGTTAACTTTCCGATAGGCCTGTTTATTTGATATCGATGTATTATTCCTTTTTAATAATAGGTTGCATTAAAGTAGTTATATGCCGTAAACTATACACTGTATAGCTGATATTATTACTGCAGCATCAAGCGGTCTCTACTGAGTTTCTTTTTACGGAGGAGCTTCACTGCGTGACGTCAATATGTCCTTGACTTGTTATTAAACACTTCTTGTTAAATTATCATTTAATGAGCCATTAGTGTGATGAAGAAAATGAATTGAAACGGAATAACAAATCATTGCAGATAGAAATTCAAATATCGTTTTATATGAATGTTTTGTGTTTCTTTTAAGAGAACGGCATCAACGATGTCACGAAATGTCGACCGACAGATGGCTCCGGTGGTCCAGTATTTCTGAAGTTAAAACCTCAAGCTGTGCAGATTTGTTTAAAGGATCTTTGGTACATATATAGATGACTGTAGATGTTGATCCAGCGATCATGAGTTGGAGTTTATTGAATACAGCGTTATCATTATTATCGTTTTTGTTGTTGTTGTTATATTGATTTTCATTATTATTATCATTATATCATCATTATTATCATTACTAAGAGTGATGATGACGATAACAGTAACAATAATAACAGTAATAGTAATCGCAATGATTATAATAAATCATCACCATCATAATAATAAAGATAAAGAAAATGATTGTAATAATGATAATAATGATAATGACCATATCAATTATTAATGATACTACTAATAATAATAATAACAATTATTATTATTATTATTATTATTATTATTATTATTATTATTATTATTATCATTATCATTATTATTATTTCCAAAATAAGTATATTAACGATAATTCAAATATAATTGTAGTAGTAGTAATAATAATAACAATGATATTGATAACAACAATAATAATTATCATTATGATGATAATGATAATGATAATGGAGATGAGGAAATGGTGACTATGAAAAATAATCATAGCAGCAGCGACGGCAGCAAAGCCGTGAGCAACACTAAAATGAAACAACCTTGGGCTCTCTTGAAATTAATTGCCTTAGGGCCTCTTCAAGATATTGTGGTTATCCATCAATCGTTTTGATGATAGTATTGTCCTTAATGATGTTTTTGACTCTCGTTTATCTTAGAATGCGGGATATTCTATATTTCCAATTTTGGAATCCCGAGCAAATTGTACAAAATGTTACAATTCAGAGAGTTTTCATTGTGGAAAACTTTTGTTAGTGTACAATACCGTAACTATTATTACGTCATACTAGATTAGAATGTAAAACTATTTAAAATATTATTTAGACACTACGTATCATTTGAACCCTTCCAATTTATATAATACTAGCATGTCTGCTTACCCTTTCTAATGCTAAATGGTTTATAACTACAAAATGAGGAAAGAGAATTTTAGTGAGTGTCTGTTTAATACCTACGTGTCGTAAATAATGAAAGTGTGTGTGTGTGTGTGTGTGTGCGTACGTGTGCGTCACCTTATATACATAAACAATTCATAAACGCGTGCGCAGATGTTTTCTCATTTTTTGCACCTCCTTTTTTAAATTTTAAAGATGTGCTTATCGTGTCGGAATGGCAACAACTACACTTGCAGAACATTCCTGAAGGTCTTTTCGTGCATTTTAAAATCCCTAAACGAAGCCGGCTAAAACACATCTAATATGTGAGCCACGTGCAGGGTCTCAAAGCAACACTTTAGGGCCTCTCCGGTCCCGTCGCTCCGGCAACCATCCAATCTATTCCACAGGGGAGCCTCGCGACGCTAAGAGTTTTTCAAGAAACTCCATTACTATACAGCGGCAGAAAGCAAATGGATGGATGAGTGAGGTGAAGTAGACATATAATATTGATTTTTGGCCTTGCGTACTTCAGTACAAAATATTCTAGATTGCTCCACCGTGCTCTGTAGTACATGCCAGTAGTATTCAATTCTCTGGCAATTTAGAGGATGCAACCGTTTTCGCCGTCAGAGATCATTCCTGTTATTGTTATAATTATCATTACCGTTATTATGATCATTACTATTATCATTATTGTTGCTGTTGTTGTTATTATTATTGTTGTTGTTATTATTATTATTATTATTATTATTATTATTATTATTATTATTATTATTATTATTATTATTATTATTATTATTATTATTATTTATTATTATTATTATTATTATTTTTTTTTTTTTTTTTTTTTTTTTTTTTTTTTTTAATTATTATCGTTATTATTTTCATTATTATTATTATTGTTATTATAATTATTGTTATTATTATTATCATCATCATTATCCTTCATATAATTATAATTTTGTTATCATTGTTACAGTTATTATTATTATCATGATCATCATTTTCATTGTTATTACAATTATTATCATAATTATTATCCTTTTAAATATCATGATTATTATTATTATCATTACTCTTATTATTATCATTATTATTATTATCATTATCATTATCATTATTAATATTATTATCATCATTATTATTATCATTATTATTATTATTATTATTGTTATTATTATTATTATCATTATTATTATTATTATTATTATTACTATCATTATTATTATTATTATTATTATGATTATTATTATTATTATTTTTGTTATCATTACTATAATTATTATTATTATTATTATTATCATTATTATTATTATTGTTGTTGTTGTTATTATCATTATTATTATTATTATTATTTTCATTATTATTATTATTATTATTATTATTATTATATAAAAATATAATAATTTTAATAATAATTAGTAATAATAACAATAATAATAATAATAATAATAATAATAATAATGATACCAATAATAATAACAGTAATGATAATAATAGCGTTGTTATTGTTGTTATTATTATTATCATTGTTATCATTATCATCATCATCACTATCATCATTATCACAATTATTGTTGCTGTTATTAATATAAAAATAATTATTATTATTATCATTATCATTATTATTATCATTACTATCTTTAACCCCTTGCCGACGGGTACGACGGGTAGACACGTGCTTTGCCCACTGTTAGTACTTGTTTGATTGTTTATACACATAGATGGCTATACTTGTACTAAGTTACCAATGAGCCAGTTAGGAGTACTACCCGTCTCGCCCGTTCACCCTTTTCTTTGATTTACGAAATATTTTACATTATCTTATTTTGCTGTTACTAATATTAAAAAACATTATAATAATTATAATGTTTATAATAAAAATAACACCATCGATATCCATAGCACTAGTAAAAAACACGTTTTTCCCGCCAATTCAAATCACGTATGGTCACAAGGTCTAGTAATTGACTCCTTTGTGGCTAAGCACTAGCAAAGCCATCTATGAGCAGACATTTCACAAAAAATATAGAAAATGGGCACAGCATTTTCCCCATTTTTTGTTCATTTTCCCCGACGGCATTGGGTTAACATTATCATCCTCAACATCATTGTTAATATCACATAAGTATTAGTCCTAGTAATAGTAGTAGTAGTAGTAGCATTATTGTTTTTTTATTATTATTATTATTATTACTACTGTTATTATTGATATTCATACTGTTACTACTACTACTGATACTATTATTATTATTATTATCATTATCATTATGTTGTTATGATTATCATTAATTATTATTATACTTATTATTATTAATATCATTACAATCAACGTTATCATTTCCATTATCATTATCATTAATACCATGATAATAATAATTATTATTACTATCTTTATTATTATTATTATTGTTATATCTTTATGATCCTTGCTATTGTTGTTACCATTAATTACTGCTATTATCATCATCATCGTCATCACCACTATATCATTATTGTTATTATTATCATTATCGTCGTTATTACTATTGTTTTATTATTATTATCATCATCATTATTGTTGTTGTTGTTTTTATTATTATCATAATTATTAGGATTATTATCATCTCTGCCGTCTCAGGGGGGCTTAAGGTCCCAATGATCTGATGAGCCGGACCAGAGGGCTACCCATACTGGAGGGGTCACCAGTGAGGGATGAGACAAAATGGCTTCCTGGTGCACCAAGGCCTATGAGAGGGGATGGTGCACCCACCCCTGGTTCATTCCATCTTGGGCCAGGGAGAACTCTCCCACGTGTCTTTGGCGTGCGTGGCGTCCCGTATTATCAGGAGACAGGAGTCCTGGAGGTTGAGCGATCCTGCACGCCGCACCCTGCAGATAGCAACACACCTCTTTGGTCTTCTATTCTGGTTAGACGGATGGCTTGATCAAGGCCAAGTCAATCAGCTGGTCAAATATGGCTAGGTTCAAGCCGATTGCGTATATTTCCTCACTACCTCTGTGGTTGTTGGGAGATTTTGAGTCCCAACTATAGTTTCGCTTCTTCGTGGTGGGCGAGGGGTGAGGAAAAGAAGAATTCTAATTTGTATAATTTCTACAAATTTACAAAGAACTTGTTCTCTCCCTTTCGGCCTACGCAATCCCATGGCCAATCCCTCTCGACTGTCACATGTCACTCTGGAACCTTTCCAGCTTCCAAAGGGCAAGAATGGGAATCGCAATGGTTCCCAGGCTCCCAAACCAAATAAGGACAAAAGTCCTCCTCAATCTATTAAGGAAATCTTGCCTGGTAAATATGAAAGTAGAGTAAATACCTGATGGTGTATCAGTCAAATACCTGATGGTGTATCGTTTTATTTTTGAAGTACATCTGAAGATAGTTCAGCTAAGTCAACGTGATCCTCGCATCACCCCACAGCGAGATAATAGCCCGATTGCTGAGGTTTCCTCACCAGACGAGAGTGACCGTCCGGCATTCCTGGAGCTCAAGTCTCATGTTCTCCTCACAAAACACTCAATCAGTGTAAGGGAATTGTCTTCCCCCGAGACCTGATGAGATATTCTGAGGAGAAACTGTTAGAGGAACTAAAGAATTTTAATGTAGTAGTAGTAGTAAAACGTTTTAAAAAGAAAGTTGATGATTTGAAACAGTCTCTCCTAACTTTTGAAACATTAGTCCTTCCAGAAGGGCATGGTATCACCTCAAGGTAAAGCCATACGTACCCAACCCTATGCAGTGCTTCCACTGCCAGGGTTATGGGCATAGAGCCAACTCTTGCCATTTTAAGGAAAATGGACAACCAAGAGTGTGTGAAAAGAGTGCTACAATAGGTGATCAAGGAGATGATAACTGTCCAGGTACAATATGCTGTTACCACTGCGAAGAAGGTCGTTAAGCTTCTTCAAAGCACTGTAAAAGGTACAACTTTGAAAAATAAATATTGGTAATAAGGAGCAAGGAGAAAGTTTTCCGGAGGCAGAGCGTGTGCTGTTTGCACAGCCAGGTGTGAGGTCTCCGACCCTTCCTCCCCCCTCCCCATCCTGGACTGTAACCTCTCCCCCCCCCCCCCTTATCCTCCTCCCCCTTGTTTCCCTTAGTCTCCCCTACCTCCCTTTTGCTTTAGTCTCCCCCTTTACCCTCTTCTCCAACCTTTTCCTCTCTCTCTCTCTCTCTCTACACGTATCATCCTGACACCTATACCCTATTTACTTTACTCACTATCCTTCGTTTCTCCTAAATACTCTTTCGTTCTCTTGTTCTCACTTCTTCCTCGTTCATTTCTTTTGTTCCCTTTCCTTTAATTTTCCCTTTCCCCTTCCTAATCTTGCGTCCCTCCTTACTTTCTGCTATGCCAATCTAGTTCTCTCGTTTCTCCCGTTCAATCCTTTCGTTCATTTTTCTTCTGTTCTACTTTTCTATTCCTTCGTTGATCTCTTGCTCATTTCTTTCATTTCCATCTCTCGGCTCGCTTTAATTTCTCTCCTTTTCGTCCATTTCCTTAAGCTTTCGTCCTCGCAATTACCCCCCATCCTCTACCCGAATCCCGAACCGAACTTGGGTAATCCAGCGGGCGGCGCTCAAACACGCTGGAGATGATTCCTGCCCACGCACTCAACACATCTATATGTTATTACTGCCAAACCCTGTATTCATTGATAAAAATGTGTAAATAAAATTCTGAATCATTTCAACGTTTTTATAATTAGTTTTAATATCGAACCCCTCCCCTTTATTTGACTTTTTTCATTTTACGTTATTTTGTTTTTTATTTTCATTTTTAAAACTTGATTAAATCCTCAGTTTTATTATTAATCATTTATATTAGTTTTGGATAAGTTTTATGAATTTGGATTATTTTTTTTATATATCGAAAACCTGCCACGTCACCACCTTAATTATGGGTTGTACTTATTGATGGAGCCTCAGGGGATGCTCGAGGTAAGAAATGTATAGTTGATAACTTTTACCGTGTTCTGAACTTAATTTTTCTAACTACGTGTATTGTTTTATTTATTTTATTTACTGTGTTTTTAACATTCTGTTAATCTTCCTAATGCTCCTTTTTACCACATGGAAATAGGCTATAATCATTCCTGTCCCTAAATCTGGCAAGGATGTGTTTATACCAGTGAATTACAGGCCAATTTTTTCTCACCAGCTGCATCTGTAAGCTGATGGAGAAAATGGTAAACTTCAGGTTGACATGGCTGCTAGAAAAGGAAAACCTACTGAGCCCATATCAATATGGATTTAGAAAATTGGGATCGACCACAGATACAAATGTGAGGATGGTAACTGCAATACAGAATTCCTTCACACAGCGACATCATATGTTAGCAGTCTTCTTTGACCTTGGAAAGGCATATGATACTACTTGGAAGCATGGCATACTCATGAAGCTGTATGACATAGGTTTAAAATGGGCATTAACTACCTTCATACAAAGCATCCTTGCTGACAGGAAGTTTAGAGTGAGGGTGGGAAACAGTTTCTCTAACCTGGAAGATCAGCTGGAAGAGGTCCCACAAGGTAGTGTCTTAAGTGTGACCCTGTTTGCCATTGCTATAAATAACATCGTAAAGGTCGTTCCAAGTGCGGTATCATGTAATCTGTATGTGGATGACTTAACACTGTGCTGCTCAGGAGGAAGCTTACAGGATGTACAAGGACACATGCAATAAAACAGGTTAAGCAGTGGGCAACATACTATGGGTTCAAATTTTCTTCAAGCAAGACCATGGCCATGCATTTCCACAAAAGAGGAAAGTTCCATCGTTCCCTCTACTTAGGAGCAAGCTAACTGCATATTGTCGAAGAGGTGAAGTACTATTTTTTTACTCAAGGCTTACATGGGTGCCTAACATCAAACAATTAAAGGTGAAAGCTACAAAAATGGTTAGTATTTTGCTCTCAGAATTTGTACAGGGCTTTCAGGTCTTCACCTGTGGAGTCCCTGTATGCTGAGAGTGGAGATCCACCTCTTTCATTACACTGGGACTACATGATCCTGATTTACAACACGAGACTACAAAGGATTCCAGATTAATTTTCAACCCCCTTGAGGATAGCCAATCATAGGGTAGGAGAATGAGGAATCCTGTGGAAGTTCTTAATCTAAAGCTCACTAAAGTTCTGGCTGTTGGAACTCCCCAATGCCCCCCTTTAACTATTCAAGTCGAGCTGGATTTGTTCGGAACTGGGAAAGGGAAGAGATCCAAAACAGAAGTTACAGAGAGATTTCTTCAACACACTTCTAAGCACCACGAATCAGATGCTATATAGACTGATGGTTCGAAATCTGTAAATGGTGTGGGCTTTGTAGCAGTGAGCAGAAGGAAGACTGCATTTGGCAGTCTCTCTAGCAGCCTCGATCTTTGCAGAGTTACATACCATCCTTGGAGCAGTCAAGATGACTAGAGATCTTACGAACTCGTAGTGCCTTGCAAACAATCAAGAGCTTAAACTTATCACATCCAGTGGTGATGTAATGAACACAAGGGATGTGAAGTTAGAATGACCCAAAAATTCGTCTTGAAACCACCCTGTATATACCTCACTTGGTCTTTATGCATATGCATTACTCATATATACCTCAGTTTTTTTGTCTGTAGCTATGTAAGATAGAAGTACTTAATTATTTTATAGAAAGATGACACTTTATTTTAATAGTTTTATATAAATTTTATATATTTCTATATTATCTTTTTTATTAAGATTAGGAAATTGTAAAGTATAATAGTTAACCCTACAAAGTACTGTTTTTTTTTTTTTGTTACCCCACCATACATTCTCTTTATTTAAAGGATACACTGTTATATGTCAATAGTACCGTTAAATTAAGGTTGTATAATTGATATTTTGATTAAGAAAACAATATGTATTATTTTTGTTATTGAATAAATTCAATTAAGTTCTGAAAATTATGCATGTATAGGTTAAGAAGAACTATATGTTTGTACTATATGTGATCTGAGTAGACTTTAAATTTTGAAATATATACAGTACTTAAGCCTGATACTATTGCTATAACCATAGATAGAGAGAGAGAAAGAGATCAGAGAAGAGTGCCATACAACAGCCTGAAAGTCTTTTAGATTATCATGAAATATCCGAGGTAAGAAAGAATGTTTGACTGTAATTATATAATTAATAAAGTCATAAGATACTATATATTTGATTTATAGAACAAAAGGCAGTAAATATTTGAGATCAAACTAGAAATTAGAGATAAATAGTATGTCTTTTTCACAGCTGAGGCTGGCACATGGCACTGAACAACATCCCGATGTGTCTCTCTCATTATTATTAAGAATTTAAAACCCATTCAAAGCGTAGGTGTTCTTAACATTTTTAATTGTATACTATTGAAATGATGTTTAGTAAAAATTTACTAGAATGTGCATACAATTACTCAGATCATGTATAATAACATAAATGCTATACGTAATTTGTTTGTTTGCAAGATATATTTTGTTCTTTTGAGGAATGACTTATTTAGATTTATAACATTATATTGTTTTATCATTCCTAAACTAGAATATTGTTTCTTTTCTAGGAATGGGTTTATTGTTTTGTTTATTTTTGGTTTATTCTTTTGTTTATTTTTCTAGTTTATGTTTTTGTTTATTTTTTTAGTTTATGTTTTGTTTTGTTTTTATGGTTTTGCTGAAGATTGGATTTATTTGTTCCTGGTGCTGTGCACAAGAATGAAAGGAAATATCTTTTGGGAGCCCAGGAGATGGATGAAAAAAAAAGAAGATAGCTGAGAAGACCAACTAGTGACAAGTTGGAGTAGCTGGACATATTGGTAAATGTATGTTTATATTATTGTAACAGTGTAATGATTTATGATTCATAATGTTAACTAAAATTTGTAAGCTTATTAAGTGTTTTGATATTACCCCTTCTCTCAGTTACCTCTAAGGTTGAAATTAGATCATAAATACCCTGTATGATTCTTTATCTTTTATGGGGTGGGTTCTGAAGATAACTTTTAGAGAAACCACAGAAAGGAATTAACAGATAGTGCCCATCTGGATGAAATAATTGAGTGGTTCTCAGAGAGGGCGCGATATAGTGAGGGAGGTTCAAGACTAGCTTACACTGCTGTTAGCACGCAAAAAGATAATCGTGTTGGGTGCCAGCACTCTTTGGTATCTGTGGAAATGACCATGCTGATCAAAAGGCAGCTGCCGATCAGCCCTGTGATGCTTGTTTTCCTCTCCCACACACTGACTTGAAACCCAGTATCAGGAGTTGTCTTTGCGATAAATAGAGGGAACAATGAAGCCAGAAACAAACTGCGAGAGATTAGAGATTACCTTGGCAGTTGAGTGACCAGTATTCATCCCAACCGACAAGTATTAACAAGGCTAAGAATCGGGCACACAAAACTGACTCATGGGCCGATGATGACCTAAAGTGAAGCACGCTGTGAGAGATGCCAAGAGCCATTAACGGTCGCACATATAGTGGAAAGATGTATAATATTCTCTGACCAAAGACATTTGTACTTATCTCACCATATACACTGAAATATGTACTGGGGAGGTCTTATTGGTTTCCCTAGAGAGACTAATATTTTCAGTAAAATTATGCATAATGTTTATGCAATAATTTTATACATTTAGAGCATAATATTTATGATTTGATTTATAATATAATATTTGTTATTTATAAGACATTTATTGGTAGATTTTTAACATTTCAATCTAACAAGGTGTTTGCCGGCAGGTACTTTTAAATAATCAATTAATTAATCTTTCACTCCAGATATATCAAAAAAAAAAAAAAACAGTGCTAAAACAGTGGAACCAAAAGGCTAGGATATTACTAGTTCCATAGTCATTACCTATTTATTCATCCTTAAGTAATAATTGCGAGTTTTTACATACACTCCACGCAGGCACTCGGTGGATATTGATTTAGAAATTCAAATACTATGTTAAATGTACTGAGGTATCTAAGAAAAACGGACTAGTGCAATGGTGAATTAAAAAATATAACAGCCCTCCCTGAGCAGGATTAAACCAATGTAAAACGCAACCCAAGAAAAGGAATTTGCAAATAATATGTTACTAGCTCCATAGACACTATTTATCTAATTATTCTAGAGAAATTATAGTTTATTTGGAAATCCAAATACTAAATCAGATGTACTGAATTATCTATGAAAGTTGGCATAATGCAGTGACGAATTGACATAGATAAATGTCAACCGTCTCTGACTGTACCACACGACCCGACAAGAACAATGAGGATCTTACGAGCTCCATAGATAATACCTAAACTTTTCATACTATTATTACTATTATTACAATTATTACAGTTGTTGTTATTATTGTCATTATTATTACTATCATTGTTATTACGGTTATTATTATTGTTATTAATGCAATTGTCATTATTATTATTATTGTTATAATAATGATAATAATAATAATAATAATTATTATTATTATTATTATTATTATTATTATTACTATTACTATTACTATTATAATAATTATTATCATTATCATTTCCATCATCATAATCATTACTAGCGGGAAATCCCACTTAAAAAAGAGGTCTCCTCTTTCTCTTTCACCCTCCTCTTTCCACCTTTCTCCATTCTCTCCTTTCCTTTCCTTCCCCTCTACCTTTTACCTCTCCCGCCTGCCAGCTCTAACTCCCGGGTCCTAAATGCGCTCCTCCCCTCCCAATGTAAGCCTTATACCTGGCCCTTCCCACTTCCCTCCTCGTCCCCCCCCCCCCCTCCTTCGCTCCCTGATCCCTTCCCTCCCTCTCCCGACGCCCTTTTT
Organism: Penaeus chinensis; assembly: GCF_019202785.1. Lineage (NCBI taxonomy): Eukaryota > Metazoa > Arthropoda > Malacostraca > Decapoda > Penaeidae > Penaeus > Penaeus chinensis. The sequence continues at coordinate 42,880,168 of NC_061821.1, read as the reverse complement.
TCTTGGAGCCCCTCTTCTTTTCCCCTTACTCATCACTTTTCCTCATTAAATCCCCTCCGTTTCCCCTTCCAAATGTTTTTTCTTTAAACCCCCTTCCCCTCATTTTCTCAATCCCCCCCCCCCCTCCTTTCTTTTCCCTTTCACCCCTATCTCTATTCTTAACTTCCCCTTTCGGAAACTCGTAAATAAGGTATGTGCATAAAATGCACATACTTTAAAATATGATTATTATCATTATCATTATTATTATTATTATTATTATTATTATTATTATTATCGTTATTGTTATTATCAATATTACAACAACAAGAATAATAGGCACAGTTATGATAATGATATTGATAAAGTTAGAATACGATTCTCATGGCCTCGTAATATGACGCGTGTACAAATATGTGTGTGCTATTCATTTATATTTATGTTATTAAGTATTACCTCATTTTACACTAAAATGAATCGACTTTAAGTCCGCACTCCCATGGAATATTATTTCATGCAAAGAGTATAAATGTAACGTGGGAACTATAAGGTCGGCGGAAGATTTAGTGTTATCATTATCATTATTATCGTTATTATTATTGTTATAATGATCATTATTCTTGTTTTGTTGTTGCTGTTGCTGTTGCTGTTGTTGTTATTGTTATTATTGTTATTGTTATTATTGCTATTAATACTATTAACATCAGCTTACCAATATGATCACTGACATCAATTTATCATTACCATAATTTTACTGTTTTTGTAATGAGTGCCATTACAATGTTAATTATTCTGAACTATTTTCATTATAGATTAATATAGATTATAGATATATCAATAAATAAATAACCAGTGGAGCAATCAAATCTTCTTCGGAACTAATCTTCAAATTTCACTTCAGCGAGGTTCGATAGTATGATCATGCAGTTCATCAAATATCAGTCTTCTTTGTCTCCGCCGCAAAGAAAAACTAAACTATCAAACTAAATAATTGCGTGAGAAACTGAAGGTGGAATATCACGCACTCTAAAGGATGCGATCGTTCAACTTGAATCTCAGACTGATTTAACTTTGATGAAAGTCCTTCGACGGGAAAAAGTTAACGTTGCAATTAAATCAAGAAATCCACTTGACTTAGCAGAACGCCGCATCGGGTCGACCCTTCTTTCAGTGTGCGAACGGAAAACAATAAAGCTCGAATAATGTCCATATTGAACATGTTTCATAATGCAAATAATGCAGTTATTGTAATTAATGTACTATAAAATGTAAATGCAGCAAATAAGTGTATGCGTGTGT
>NC_061821.1:42858890-42863890 GCF_019202785.1 Penaeus chinensis | reverse complement strand
TCTTTCACTTACACTATCGAATTTCACGATATTTTGTTCTAAGCGTTTGTAAACTAAGAAACCGAGCCCTTATTCCTGCTTGCTACTCTAGGGGTTTACCTCTCCAATAGTATCCATCATTTGGCATGTTCTGTTCTTCGACTAATCTTCTAACTTCACAGAGTTCTACAATATCCCACTTAATGAAAGAGAGGTCCTCAATCCTAAATGGTCGGATTCAGTTCTCATGGTCTTTCACCGGAGATTTTTAGCACCCTCTCCTCCAGAGCGATCCTGATCCCCGCAGTAACCAGGCGTTCCTTCGACTCCGGGAAATGAGGGTCGTTGCTCTGTTTGTGCAGTCATGGTTTTTGATTGACAGCCGAGTTACCCCCCCCCCCCCCCTACTGGCTTACATGTATCTTGGTGGAAGGGGGAGCAGTTTAGCCGGGATGCCACTGATAAGCCCCTTCAGCAGGGTTAACCCTGTCTAGTGTCGACTTACAAGTAGCAACGCACAGCCCTGCTCACCACACCAGGGTATACCCCCGTGAGTATCAGAAGTGCAACTACACACACATATATATGTATACACCTGCAGATGAACATATTTATATACACACACATACACACAAACACACACACACACACACACACACACACACACACACACACACACATATATATATTTATACATATATGCACATATTTATACGCACACACACACACACATACACACACACACACACACACACACACACACACACACACTCGCGCGCGCGCGCGCGCACATATTTATACATACATGTACATGCACACATAAATATACATACACATATATACGCATATAAACACACATATACATGCATGTACATGCATATACATACATATATATACACACATTAATATATTCATACATACGCACAAATATACATATCTACGTATATTTACACATGTATACCCTCATGTACAAGCACGGGAACATACACATAAATCTTGTAATCTTACACATAACTATACGCGCGCGCGTGTGTGTATGTGTGTGTTTGTAAACACACACACACACACACACACACACACACACACACACACACACACACACACACACACACACACACACACACACACACACACACAAAGGCCTATGCTGTTATCTACGGAACTATAACCAACTTTCACGCTACTGATTTTGCAACTCACATAGACTCGTATGATATATAACCTCACTTCCTAGGCTCTTAATCTAGGCGTTTCCACTTGAGCTCGTGATGAACCCACTCAACGCTTACCGAACACTTACCGAGAGATACATAAATACAAGTTATATGTAAAAGCATATACAATGCATTTGTATCCATTCCTGAAAGAATGGATACCAGACACTGAGGTCAATAAGATTTACGTAATACTAATGGAAAAAAAATGATGATAATAACAATAATGGTAATATCTTTTAATTAGTATTATTATTACTGTTATTATCATTGTTATTACCATAGTAAACTATCTATCTTAAATTTTGTATACATATTTCAAACAGTAAATCATAATACAATTTGCCAGGTTGCACAAAATTTTGTATGAATCAGGTCAGAAGTTTAATTCTCCACTATGCATTTATAACAAAATAATTTGTCTGAAAGAATTATATTATATCCAAAAATAAATCTGCGTTTACATTCATCGTAGAGATTTGGAAAATCAGAGATTAATTGGTTAAATTGCCCATCACTTCAATTCTCAAGCCTGTGTATAATAGGCAATCAATTAGAAAGTGAGTCCCATCTTAAATTCCTCCATTTCCACAATGAACACAAAGTTACTCTTGTGAAGGTAAGTTATAAAAACGTTCCGTTTCTATTCTTAATATATATTCCTGTCCTTAGTCGTGCGAATACTGACCTTGAATTCCTTGACAGATTTCTTCTTGCACAGGGTTCAGGCTGAAATTTAGATTTTAATCATTCATATGTCTTTAACCTAGGGTTTGTATCTATATCCCTTAAGAATTGTTGCTCATGGATTGCAATTAATTCAGACTTAAACTGATTTATCTATAAAAGTTATATGGTTCCAGAGCTTTATTATGTACAGTTTTCTTTGTATAGTTGGTGGCTCAAATCCAATTTATCCTTGTAGAGCTGCTCCAGGGTGGTATTCATAAACACCAAGATGTGGTTTTAAGTTGTTTTTTTCATGTACAGCATCCTATTTAGGGTAAAGCCACAATTCCAAGACCCCTGCACTGTAATCTGACACCCTGGAAATGCTATACTGTTATGTGCATAATATTTAGTAATTAGAGACCCTCGGGCTGAAGACGACCCGATGCTAATTAATTTGCCAGTGCATTAAAGCTGAGATGTCCGTCAAGTAAACACCTAGTATTTGTATTTAGAGTTATAAGCAAGCGGGATATTCTAATTCAGATCTCCATATCTGAAAATGAATTTACTCTCAGGTTTCTGTTGTTTTCGCATGTGTTGAATATGCGTTTCATCGACGTTAATTGAGAATCTCCATTTTTAAACCAATTATGGGTGAAAACAGTTAATTTTCGGCGTTTACAAGTATAACTACATCATCAGTAAATACACACAGTACAAGATATATGCCATGAAAGTTGATACTAATACCACAGGCAAGCTATTAAGGAATACGTTAAACAAAGTATCACTCAATGGACCCCCTTGTTTAACGCATGTTAGTCTCGAAGAAATCGGTAACATGACCATTTATTCCGACACGTTCTGAAGTGTTCTGGAGTGAAACATTTTTCCATTTGTGAAAGGTATATCTGGATTATTTAATTACATTTACAGAATATACTAAATTGGTATTCTCTAGAAAATCAAGAATAGGATTACTCTTAGTTCGCCAAAGTAACTAATTGTATGTAGAATAATCCACCACTGAAGGACATCCCTTATTTGCAGGTGAAGCAGTTGTCCAGTCATTTAAGTTTGAAGTCACCTCCCATTGATGGTGCATTGATCAGCATCACACTAGTAGGTCAGAAAGTGACTCCTGTGAGCATTGACGATCTACAACATGCCTCTCACTCTACTGCACAGCCCCATTGTTAGCAAGTTCACCATTCCGTGAATTAAAGCCCCCTAGAGCTATGCAGAGGTCTTACTCGTGTGTATATGCAAAGTTTACCAATCTGCTGAAGAATTCATCTGAGTCTTTACCGTATGGGGAATTGGCAGGAGGCAAATGAACAGTTCAAATAAGGTCTTCAAATTGTGAGTGACACGAGAGATGGACTTAAGGCGGATAATGAAAGTGGTCTTGGCTTTTGGCTTTATTCGCTACAAGGTGAGTGGATGCAAGCTGAGCTCCTTCTGCCGAGGTATGGAGAATGTCCCCCCTTCATTCAGCGGCTACATCCTTGGCGGTGCTTGCTTCCGCAGGCTGGAGTGTCAGGTTCATCAGGCCGTGACAGGGGGGTGAGTCGCTGGGCTTGCTCGAGAGGGACATGTAGGTCACCTAGGAGCTCCTTGGGTAAACCAGGCTCAGGAGTGGAAGGTGCGAAGTGGCTGCTTCCTGTGATAAGGTGTACTCAAGAGGCAGCGATGGGAAGGCGCAGCCTTTGTTCAGCCAGGGACATATGTGTGGAGCACCACCTTCCGGATGTTGTTTATACAAATTTAGTAACTTAATGTTGGATAAGCAAAAATAGAATTCCTTCGTCTGCTGTTTAACTACATATGTCTTATAATAGGAAAATAAAAATGTGTTCATTACAAGAACAACACTTTCAGATCCATAATTAATGCTAGCTTTATTTGGACAACATTTTCCCCATAAAAACAATACCGATTTATATAAATGATATGTATATATAAATATATATATATAAATAAATATATAAATATATATATAAATAAATATATAAATATATATATATATAAATAAATATATAAATATATATATAAATATATATAAATATATATACGTATATATATAGTATGATTGTCTCTAGTTTGATATATTCTACAATATAATAATTGATTTCAACATTTTGTCCATACCAGCCACCAGGGTTAAAAGACGCAATGGTAACTTGGGCAATTTCCTAGCGTGGCCATGGGCATCAGGGAGTGCTTCATCCCATACAAACTGACAAACTTCTTCGCCAACAGGCTGCGTGTGTACAAAGTCAAGTTTCCAGCCTCCTGCCGCTCATGTGCGGAATGCCCCAGAGAACTAGAATGGATTCCATGTACCTCCTTGTCATGACTAGCAACGCACTCCTGAACATCGAACGTTGTAGGAAATACTTGGATAACTCGACCATCGCAACTGCCATTGGCTGTTCCTGCCATGACCACTCCCCCTCCAACACATCCTCGACAACCTGACTACACAATCTCACTGCAGCATTTTGTTCTCAGGTTGCTCTGCTATTCACGCCACTGCAACCTTCTGCCTCGCCAGGCCCTACACGCTGTTAACAACACTGACCGCTTCCACCGCAGCACAATACCCAATTAACGAGCACTAAGTCACTGAGCCACCTTCCCCCCGATGGCATTTCCTCACTTTGGCCCGGCTCTCTTGGTCAAAAAGGACTAGCCCAGCATCCCAGCTCAACTGTCCCTTCTCATTTCGTAGTTTGCTTCATTTGATGCTCTATTGCTAATAGCTTGGTAGTTTATATATTGTTTATTTTGTTTATGTTTTTATAGTTTGTATTTCCATATATAGTTTCAGCCCCTGACTGCATTAGAATTAAATCGATGATGATAATGATAAAAATAATAGTTGTTATTATTAATACTACTATTATTATTATTATCATTACCATTATTATTACGCGCAGAGGGGGAGAGAAAGAGAGACAGAGACAGAGACAGAGACAGAGACAGAGACAGAGACAGAGACAGACAGACACACACACACACACACACACACACACACACACACACACACACACACACACACACACACACACACAGTATTTTCACTTTATTAAAATCATCTAGAGGTAGTAATAATATTTGGATAATTCACCC
>NC_061821.1:42841390-42846390 GCF_019202785.1 Penaeus chinensis | reverse complement strand
AAAGAAGAAGTAGAAGACGACGAAGGAAGCGAGAAGAAGAAAAGAAGACCGCGGCAGAAGCAAGACTAGGAGAAGCAAGAACAGCGACCAGCGCGAGAGACCAACGCCGGAGCGTCCCGCCGACCCCGCCCACGAAACGCCGCAGCCGGGCGCCAATGCCGCCCGCCACTTCACCGCCTCGCGTATCCTCCTCTTCCTCTCCTCCTCCTCCTACCTCCTCCTCCCTACCTCCTCCTCCTCCTCCTCCTCCTCCTCTTCTCCTCCTCCTCCTCCTCCTCCTCTCTCTCCTCCTCCTCCTCCTCCTCCTCCTTCCTCCTCCTCCTCCCTCCTCCTCCTCCTCCTCCTCCTCCTCCTCTCCTCCTCCTCCTCCTCTCCTCCTCCTCCTCCTCCTCCTCCTCCTCCTCCTCCTCCTCCTCCTCCTCTCCTCTCCTCCTCCTCCTCCTCCTCCTCCTCCTCCTCCTCCTCCTCCTCCTCCTCCTCCTCCCCTCCTCCCCCTCTCCCCTCCCCCCCTCCCCCTCCTCCCCCTCCTCCCCCCTCCATCCCTCCCACCCCCGTCCCCCACATCTCCGACTCCCGTCCTTGTCTATCATGTTCTCTGGGCTCAACATTACTGTGCCATCTCTGCGATGTATTGAAACAGAAGCCAGGCTGAGAAAGTGAAAGGACTTATGTTAGCCGCGTTCAACGCATCCTTCCAATAAAATCACAGAGAGAGAGAGAGAGAGAGAGAGAGAGAGAGAGAGAGAGAGAGAGAGAGAGAGAGAGAGAGAGAGAGAGAGAGAGAGAGCAATTTGGACCCCTTACCTGTAAACCTATTCATAGAAATGAAAATAAAATTTACAATAGAGTATCCAGCATCTGCCATTCGGCCACCGCCCCCGGACATTCTGCCTACCTCGCTTTATTGCCCCCCCCCCTTACTTTAACTTATTGCCTCCCTCTCCCTCCCTCTCCTCGCCTCATCCCACTCCCTTCTCCGTTTAATCTGAACATATTGAATACTGCGCCATCTGTGAGTGACACGGAGACCCTGCCAGACTCTGAGCGTAAGCAGACCTAAGGTCGTGTTTTTGCGGGTTGGAGACCTTAGTGAAACCAAAGGCTCTATGAGGATTTATTATCCCATGTTGTCCAACATTAAAGTATGATCATTTCTGTGTCATGAAATCTGAAAGTGTGGAGACTTCCGACTTAGAATAGTAAAATGATTGTGGATACAAACACGCATAGACAGATCCTAATAAAGTGGGGTGACAAGTGCATTACGGTGTCACATCACTTCTTTCCTGCTGTCATCACATAACATTTCCACTAACCAGTATTGGGTATCTTGCACCCCTCCTCTCTCTCTCTCTCTCTCTCTTTCTCTCTCTCTCTCTCTCTCTCTCTCTCTCTCTTCCTCTTCCTCTTTATCTATTCATCTGTCTATCTATCTATATATCTATCTATTTATCTATCTATCTATCTATCTATCTATCTATCTATCTATCTATCTATCTATATATCTATCTATATATATCTATCTATCTATCTATATATATATATCTATCTACCTATCTATCTATATATATATCTATCTATCCATCTATCTATCTCTATATCTATCTGTCTCCCTGTCTGGCCTCATAATGATAAAATCATTCGCGGGACGAATGACTTTTAGGAAATTGTAGAGCGCAGGGATCTTATTAAATCAACACATCGGACTGATAATGTAGATTTAATTAAAAAAGAGCATAAGAAAGCTAATAAATGTTTTCGTGATGGAAATGCTGTAGTCTTCCTTTGCAAAAGCCAACAGCAGTCACCTTGCTGTCAAGACATGTTTACCCCGGTACCTGCACTTTATTACTAAAATAACCCAGTAAAAACGTTATCCGGTTCACCAAGGTCTTGGAAAAAAGGGGAGGGGAAGAGATAACTAAATTGCAGTCATGCATATCGTAAAATCGCCCCTCTCCCCCGTCCGCTTCTGCACTAGGCAGCTGTCGTTCATTTTGTTCATTATTTTCACAAGAGATTACAATGCGATTTCCATTTGGGAAAATACTAGCTTTGGATTGCAGAATATTTTGAGAGATTCTATAATCTTATTTATCAAAATGAATTTGTCAAACACCATGCAGTATGGGCCCAAAAGAGGATAACTTTTATTAGATGTGTAAACTTAGCAAGATCTTGGCTTGCATTGTTAATAAATGGAAGTTACTCAGGGACAAAGAAATCAGTCACATATTTGACATACATTACAAAATCTACATGCTTAATCTTATAATCATTCAGTTAAATTCAGAAGAATCAGCGATAAGCTCATATATTTATATAATGGTGTCAAAAAAGGGTAACATCTCGAAACGACAAATGAGGAATATTGCCGTTCGCGTATCAAAAGCAAGCAAATAACCGCCTGTTCAACCACAAGGCTAATCTAGTTGTTGTTTTTTGGGGGGGCGGGGGGATAGAGGTCCAATTCAGTTACCGATCCAAAAAGTTAGCCACTGAGTTAACATCATCCAGTAGAGTTTCAGGCTGATTTCACGGGTCAACCCTGCAGCTGAGAGAAGCCCAGGTCACTGATAAAGGAACTCCGCGCTTCCCTCTTTACTGGCAACCAAAGTCCAGATTTGATATATTTGTCCCAACATCTTTGACGTGCAGAGTTAAGCAGTCTGTTTTTATCCAATATGATTTACACATAAAGACTGTTTACTGAAATCAAATGAAACTGATGATGAACTAAATAAAATAAACGACATTTTTTATACTATTACTACTACTACTGTAATTTATCATAATAATTATGAGTTGTATTAGTATTTCATTTTAACAATAATAACGATAATGATAAGAATACCAAGAAGCAGACCTATGATAACAATAAAACTAGTAATAAGGCTGATATAACTGATATTACTAATAACTTCCGTGAGCAGGAAACAAACAAGAGAACTTGCAAACGAGAGACGTCGACCGCCATGACCTTGGCCGCCTTCGACCCGACCTTCCGCTCGACGCTCCATGGCTGGACACGACGGCCACAAAAACTATCACCAATATTTTTCGTTCGCGTGTGGGTGACATGTTAAAAATAAAGGGATGATGTAATATTCTAGCATGCTTTTAATGCATATGAAATATCATGCTGTGACATGTGTGTGTGTGTGTGTGTGTGTGTGTGTGTGTGTTTCTGATGCCATATTATATTTTCCAAACAAAAGGAATGGAAAAAAAAATATATATGACTGCCGCGATGTTCCAGCGGTTAGAGCACTGGACTCCCCGTCGCGGCGGTCGTAAAAATGCAGTGATCTGACTGCTGGCTCGAGCCCGAGAAAACGACATATCGCCTTGAGAAGTCAAACGCAGGTGTCGTAGGGGAAGTCACCGCCGTGGCACGAGTGTTAGCGCGCCGAACCGCGGTTGATTAGGAAGGGCATCCAATCAGGCAAGGGTGACACTGCCATATAACCTCTCAGTAGTAAATTGAGAGAGGCCTATGTCCTGCAGTGACATGAATGTCTGTTAAAATAAGAAAAAAAAAAAAAAAAATAAGGAAAAAAATAAAAAAAAAGAAAAAAAGAGAAGAGAAAAATAGGAAAAAGTGTGTTATAGTAATCTCTGTGATAACTTAAAATAACAATAATAATAATACTTCAGCGAGACTCCACTGTTGTAATATCACACATTTTCACTTATTGGGCTTTCTCTCCTAACTTATCACAGGTGGCATTTACTGTTTGCGATGATTCCACATATTAGACACACACACACACACACACACACACACACACAATCACACACACACACACACACACACACACACACACACACACACACACACACATACATACATACATATAGACAGATAGATAGATAGATGGACAGACACACAGACACAGACACAGACACACACACACACACACACACACACACACACACACACACACACACACACAATCACACACACACACACACACACACAATCACACATACACACACATACACACACATACACACACACATGCGTACACACTTATAAATAACAGTAAATATTATTTAAAAAATCAAAACATAAATATTATGCTCTAAATGTACAAAATTATTGCACAAATATTATGCTCTAAATGTATAAAACCATTGCATAGACATTGTGCATAATTATTTTTTACTGAAAATATGTCTCGCTAAGAACACTGTTAAGACCTTCTATGTCACAGTCCTCCCCCAATACGTCAGTGTATATAGGGGAGACAAGTACATACGTCTTTGGTCTGAGAATGTTGCACATCTTTCCACTACATGTGCGACCGTTAATGGCTCTTGGCATTCCTCACAGCGTACTCCATTTTTAGCCATCTTGGGCCCATGAGTCAGTTTCTCAGCCTTGTTAATACAACTTTTACTTGTCGGTTGGTATGGATGCTGGTCACCCAACTGCCAAGGTCATCTCTAATCTCTCGCAGTTTGTTTCTAGAGGTATACCTCCATTGTTCCCTCAATTTATCGTGTAGACAACTCCTGATGCTGCGTTTCAAGTCAGTGTGTGGGAGAGAAAAACGAGCATCACAGGGCTGAGTGGTAGCTGCCTTGGCTTTCCGATCAGCTCGCTCATTTCCACTGATATCAATATGCGCTGGCACCCAACACAGCTATCTTTTTACGTGCTGACATCAGTGCAAGCCAATCTTGAATCTCCCTCACCACTGGATGTGATGAGTTTAAGCTCTTGATTGCTAGCAAGGCACTACGAGTCTCAATAAATATAATGGTTCATAATTTTTCCAGTCATCTCTACTGCTGCAAGGATGGTAAGTAACTCTGCAGTGAAGATCGAGGCTGCTAGAGTAAGGCTGCCAAATGCAGCCTTCCTTCTGCTCACTGTTGCAAAGCCCACACCATTTTCAGATTTCGAATCCTCTATATATCGCATCTGACCCTTGAAGTTGGGAGTTCCACAGCCAGAACCTTAGTGAGATTTAAATTAGGATCTTTCACAAGAT
>NC_061821.1:42818890-42821390 GCF_019202785.1 Penaeus chinensis | reverse complement strand
TATATATATATATATATATATATATATATATATATAGATATATAGATATATATATGTATGTGCGTATATATTCATATGTGTGCATGTATATGTATAAATATCTATGTGCGAGTATGTGTATGTATATGTGTAGGTGAGTGTGTGTATATACGTCTATATATGTAGATGTAAATGTGTGTGTATGTATGTGTAGATATATATGTGTGTGTAAATGTTTATGGGTATGTGAGTATATATGTATACATATGTATGTGCATGTGTGTGTTTACGTGCATGTATGTATATGTGTATATATATGTGCATGTGTGTGTTTACGTGCATGTATGTATATATATATGCATGTATTTGTATATACGTAGATATGTGGATGAACATTAATGTGTACTCATAAACGTATGTGAGCATACACGTGTGCTTAACCATATGTATGGCTATATTTATATGTGTATGCATAGTCATAAGTATGTGTACAAGATTTGTTCGCATGTATGTGTTCGCATATATGTGGGTGCCTATACACATATGTATGCGCATATGTGTATATATGTGGATGCATGTGGAAGTGTGTAGTTGTGTATAATGTAGGAGTATGTATGCATATCATATGCATAGAAGCATATGTAAAGGTCTATGTTTGTATGTGTATGTGCACATCGATACAAATCGTGAGGTATTCAGTACTGGGAGCATTTCAAATAAACAGTTATATTTGAGTGATACAGTTTATGTACTCATAGTTTCTCTGGCATCGTTAGTCACTTTACGATCAGGCGGTTGGGGAAGGGGGTAGGGTTAAGATAAGAAATTTAATTTTAATTTCAAAAACAAACTTCATACAGAGAATAATTATTGTTATTTTAAGGGGCATAGTATGTGCCATGACTAAGGACACAATAAATTTTAATCGACTGTATTATTTCATGTCCAATCCGAGGATGTTTTCACTGATTTATGTTCTTTGTTAACAGAAATGCCGCATTGCTGTCAGATGATCTATTAGGGTGGATGTGATACTAGGGCTGGTGGGAATCCAACGTGGAATATTTCTTGAGGATCTGCTGAATGATTTTCACCTTGAGGGAGATATATTTTCTCAAAGGAGACCTTGAGAGTGGACGACTACCTCGTAGAGGCCTCCTCTGGTAATTTTGAGTAATCGCCTGACAAGGTACCTATGTTAATGCTAAGTGAACGTGGACAACCATGTGATAAAACAGGCGTGTCCAGAAATACTACACTCAGGTACTGAGCAGAGACCCAATTAACTAGAGAAGAAACAAAACACTGCAGGTTATTGTTTCTTCAATAGACTTGTCGCTACACAGTCAGCAATGTAGGTCACTGACTGTATAATGTAAGCAATCATTTATTTTATCATTACTACTATTCTGTAAAGTAATTGAAGTAGCCGATAATTGACACTGTAGTACTCGGTATCCGTACTCGATGCTTAAAACGGAAAATGGTATAGCATGGTATCGACAAAAATTCACCCTTCTCAACTGATACGCGAAAGACGACTGTTAACATGGGGCGCGCGTGGAAAGGGAGGGACAGAGGTTGCTACTTCGCTTAATCTTAATGTATGTGGACACACACACACACACACACACACACACACACACACACACACACATACACACACACACACACGAGGCTGATTAACACGGCCAAGAAATATCCATAAGAAAGACACATTAAACTGCTGCTGAAAAGGCCAAAGAAAAATACGAAATATGAGGAGGAAGCTCCTCCCTTTGATGAAGTTGCTCAGATAAAGACCAAACTTCCACCAAGCAGGAGGAGTTGCGCTGAATAAAAGAAGGCAGAACTAAGTATGCAAAATATCACAAATTGCAAATGTCACCTTTACAGACGAGATCAAGCTATTGGTTATATTTTTAGTTTCAATAGCATCACTTTGATGTAAAACAAGATTGGAAGTTTAGAAATAATGAAAGTAAGGAGATGCATAATGAAAATTTCATTCAGAAGTCTTTTAGAAACAAACTGGGAAAATCACATCTTGCGTTTTCAGAGCCATATCGGCAAAGGAAATATATCTCGATGTTCAAGTTTTATTTTTCGACAAAGAGAATTTTAAGGTAATGTCAAAGCCAATAAGGGGAGAGGAGGCAGGGGAGTGCATTTGATATTTTTTTATTATCTTTCTTGTAATTGATATTCATTATTCATACATTTATTTATTTTACTAAGCCTCGTTTTTTATATAAGACTGTACACATCTATGGAGCCAAATCCGGAAACGAACGGTAATTGATAAGAAGTTTTAACGGCAACAGAACTAAAGTTCGACGCTCCATAAATTCAAATGTCTGGAAAAAAGCCGGGCGCCTTCGTGACGTCAGAACGATTTCTCCCTATACAGTATTGCCACTTTTAAATATTTTTTTTAATTTTAAGGAACTGTATCATGATACTTATGATGGAAGGAAAGCAATGGCCTCAGCTCATTGTATTTTACTGCTCTAAAGTCATC
>NC_061821.1:42798890-42806390 GCF_019202785.1 Penaeus chinensis | reverse complement strand
GAGAGTTTCCGAAAACTACTCGAGTTATCCCCCGAAATCATAACATCACATTTTCCATAACAGTTCACGGTCACGGAAAGGAGTCAGAGCGCACTTTTATTCAAGCAAATCAACTTGTGTTTGATTACATCAACAACATACAATGCGCAATAAATTAAGTATTATCATAAAAGAATGATAATAATTATTATATTATATTCTAAAAGGTTTTATGGAACACAACTAAAATCATTACACATTTACTATTTACTCGTCTCAGTATTTGTAACTGTAATTCATGAAACAAAGATAGACAATGAGACTAAAATAATTATACATTAATTTACTGTCATTTTTTGTCACAATTAATATCATGTCAAGGAAAATACTTTAAACTCGTATTCACCAGAGGGGAGCCTGGACGCACACGTGGAGGGGAGACATAGACGTGACATGTGGCTCAGTCTTACTGTAGAAGCATAAGGTTTCTTATTGTTCAGGCAGCGAACATAAGGTTCGCTAGCCATTTAATGAGTATAAGACTCATGAAACGAGGAACCAGTAAATCATAATTTTCGGTGAGTTGAAATAATTACCATTGATTTAATATTGTTGTAATACTATTTTTTTTTTTTTTTTATTAAGTGTTATGTATTAATTAGTTATGAACATGTATAATACTTTATGTAATTTTATGTTTATTCTTTAACGTATGTGTGATTAATTAATTTGTTAGTTTTATTATACGTTATTTCTTTGTAATTTCAGTAATCAGCATATAAACATTTGGACAAACAAAAGGATGTTTATCTGAATTCCGAAACTTTCCAACCTTATTAACCTACGTTCCCACAATAGGATACTGTTCCTTTCCACTAATGGACACTAATTTCTTGACCGAGGCGTAATCTTGAAGCGGCCACGTGGATTTGGATGGTCAGTTTTCATATGAGATTAAAGAAGCCTCCATATCTGGCCCTAGGCACAAGTAGGTTCTGCAGCATGTCTGCCAAAAATATAACATTGTTCATATACATTGCACAATCAAGAACAGATAATAAACAAAAAAACAAAGAAACAAAAATTCACAAAACTAGGATGGGGAGAGAACCTCAGCTTACGGCTATGGCCGAGTAGAGTGGGGACCCCTAGTACCCAATACCTTACAACCAGGCTCAGGATTGAACCTGGATTCGACCACCGAATCCATATCGAACCGCCACGTATGCAGGCGAAACAGTTTAATAAAGGATAAGGCAAATTATCCCATCTCTTCACAATATATATATAGATATCTGTATAACAATCCTCCCTAGCCTGGCCTCGAACCTAGGTCACTCCGGGTATGAGACCGGAAGGCCAGTACTAAACCAACCATGCCACACGACCCACTAAAAGGAGTGTGCAACTAGGATCTAACTAGCGCCATAGACATTACCTATCTACTCATACATGAATAATGATAGCGAGGTTTTACACACACTCCCCGTGGGCACTCGGAAATTGATTTAGAAATTCGAAACCGAAGTTAGATACTGAGGTGTATATATATATATGAAAGATGGAATAATGCAATACCGCATTGATGTAGGTGTATAACAATCCTCCCTGACCTGGCCTCGAACCTGGGTCACTCCGGGTATGAGACCGGAGGGCCAGTACTAACCCAACCATGCCACACGACCCACTAAAAGGAGTTTGCAACTAGGATCTAACTAGCTCCATAGACATTACCTATCTACTCATACATGAGTAATGATGGCGAGATTTTACACACACTCCCCGTGGGCACTCGGTTGAAATTGATTTAGAAATTCGAAACCGAAGTCAGATACTGAGGTGTATACATATGAAAGATGGAATAATGCAATTCTAGCAGCCTCGATCTTCACTGCAGAGTTACATGCCATCCTTGCAATAGTCTATATGATTAGAGATCTTACGAGCCATTATATTGTAATATAATGTGACTCTCGTAGTGCCTTACAAGCAATCAAGAGCTTAAACTCATCACATCCAGTGGTGAGGGAAGATCAAGATTGGCTTGCACTGATGTCAGAACGTAAAAAGATAGTGTTGGGTGCCATCGCATGCTGGTATCAATGGGAATGAGCGAGCTGATCGGAAGGATAAGGCAGCTGCCGCTCAGCCCTGTGATGCTTGTATTCCTCTCCCACACACTGACTTGAAACCCAGCATCAGGAGTTGTTTTCACAATAAATGGAGGGAACAATGGAAGCATGCTTCTAGAAACAAACTGCGAGAGATTAGAGATGACCTTGGAAGTTGGGCGACCAGCATCCATCCCAACCGACAAGTAGAAGTTGTATTTACAAGACGAAGAATTGAGCACACAAGACTCATGACACATGACTCATGAGCTGATGATGGCTAAAAATGGAGCACGCTGTGAGGGATGCCAAAAGCCATTAACGGTTGCACATGTAGTGGAAAGATGTGCAACATTCTCAGACCATAGACGTATGTACTTATTCCCCCATATACATTAAAAAATGTATTAAGGGAGGATTGTGACATAGCAGTTTTCATTAGTTTCCTTAGGGAAATTGATATTTTCAATAAAATTAATTATGCCTAATGTTGATGCAATAATTTTATACATTTCGAGCATAATGTTTATGCTTTGATTTTTAATATGATATTTATTGTTATCTATAAGACATTTATTGATAGTTTTTAGCGTTTTAAATATTTTAAACATTTGAATCTAACAAGGTGTTTGCTGTTGACGCGGCAGATAATTTTTAATAATCAATCCCAGAATCAGAGAAGCTTTCCAACTGAAAATTTAAAAAATATATGAATATCTATCAGCTGAAGAGAATCTTGATGTAAATTCTCGTTTTGTGAATTATGGACACATAAGAAAGGAGGAAAGTGAAACAAAAAACTGAAGAATATAGAATATTAAATTGAGTACTCAAGAAGGAATGTTTAAAAGAAAGGGAAAAGTGGTTAAATGAAAAGTGTGAAAGTTTAGAAAGATTGAAGAATGCAAGTTCTAAAGAAATATATAGGGACATCAAAGAAAAAACTGGCAAGAAAATATGCAGTGCAAAAAGATAAAAGATAAAGATGGTACGCATATAAAGGAAAAGTATGACATTCTGAAATGGTCAGAACACAGCTCTTTTTGCAGATGAAAAGGGTAACAAACCATCCATCAGAGACAAAAATATAGGACCTGATATAACAGACACAGAAATAGAACATGCAATCAAAAATACGAGAAAGGGAAAGGCTCCAGGTGTAGACCAATTACAGTTTGAAATGATAGAAGCTTCAGGTATGTTAGGAAAAGACAAACTGAAGGAGATAATTAATTAAATACACAAAACAGGAAACATACCCATAGTTCTACTAAGATAAGTTTTCATAGCAATACCGAAAAACAGACTGGGGCAACAGAATGTTAATTCCATAGACAAAGGTCAGTGCGGTATTGTGGAGGGAAAGGGTACCTGAAATTAGATTTCACAAGGGTTTTGATAAAGTTCAGCACCAGAAATTATTAAAAATTCTATTCAATACAAATACAGACGGAAGGGATCTGAGGATTCTTAGAAACACTTATTGGGAACAAGAAGCAACAATTAGACATGGAGGAGAACGAGGTGAGTGACAAAAGATTAAAAGAGGTGTCCGGCAGGGATGTGTCCTGTCCCCGGATTTATTTTCTCTCTACAGCGAAATTATTTTAAGGAAATTAGACAACCTATCAGGAATCAAGATTGGAGGTATATGCATCAACAGCGTATGATTTGCAGTTGACACTGCACTGATAGCATCAAATGAGAAGGACCTACAGACACTTGTAGATAGAATCGGGGCAGAGAGCGAGAACATGCGACTTACCTTAAAAAGCAAGAAAACATATATGATAGTAACATCAAAGAAAAAAAGATACAATGAGATGCAGTATTGAAATAGCAGACAACGTATTACAAGTAAACAAATTTGATTGCCTGGGAAGTATCGTAACCGAAAATTCAAGTAGTAATGTTGAAATTAAAAGAAGAATAGGGGCGGCAAAAGAAGCTTTTGGGAAAATGAGAAACATTCTCACAAACAGGAAAATGTCCTTAAGTGTAAGAGCTAGAGTACTAAAATGCTATGTTTGGTTGGTCTCGAAATATGGGTGCGAAACTTGGAATTTGACTAAAGATAATCAAAAGCGTTTAGAAAGTTTTGATGTGCGGTGTTTAAAGAGGATGGAAAGAATTAGCTTGACAAAAAAATGGACAAATGAAAAAGTAATGACAGACATACGATGGAAGAAACAGCTTCTCAACGAAGTGAGCGAACAGCAAATTAAATTTATAGAACACATTATCAGAGCTAAAGAGTTAGAGCACATAATCCTAACAGGAAGAATAGAAGGAAAATGAGCAAGAAGTAGTCAAAGAAACAAATGGATACTCTTGAGAACTGGATAAGAGCAAGGGACAATATAGAACTCATACGCTGGTGTCAAAATAGAGGTTTGGAGGTCGGTGGTCGCCAATGCTACAAATCATGGTAAATTAATATTTTTGTATTGTAGGTAATGAAAGCTAAGAAGCCATTTCAGTTTACATCTGACTTATTTGTAATGTTGTAAAACATGAATTTACAAAAGAGAAGGGATGTTCTGGTATTCGTAAATTACGATAGTATACCCTACCCATTGTCTGTTACATCTAAGTCAGTGCAGTGGAACCTATCCCCGCATTTGTTTATTCTATGGAAATGATCGCAACACTTCGAGTCTGTTCTATCCTTGCCTCCGAATGCTTATTATGGAATAGGCAACGACTAAACAATACACATGGCAACAGAAAATAAGTACTGACCGAAATGTGTACTTGATGGTCCTTGTGTTCATCTCTATATAGTTAAAAATAAATGTATTGACTTTATATCTATGAAAAGTGCACCTGTGTCTGTGTGTGTGAGAGAGAGAGAGAGAGAGTAAGAGAGGATGAGAAAGGAAAGAGAGAGGAAGGGGGGAGGGAGAGGAGAAGGTGGAGGAGGAGAGAGAAGAGGAGGGGGAGGGGAAAGGGATGAGAAGGAGAGAAACCGAGAGAGAGAGAAATCTCTTGACAAGTCTTGAATGATTGCTCATGCAGTTATGATTTTAATGATACTTGAGTATCCAGCAGCCAATCAGCTTATGTGACGAGTGACGTCAGCCAAACTCCAAACTTTCGTTAAAGACAGCATCTCTCTCTCTCTCTCTCTCTTTCTCTTTCTCTCTCTCTCTCTCTCTCTCTCTCTCTCTCTCTCTCTCTCTCTCTCTCTCTCTCTCTCTCTCTCTCTCTTTCTCTCTCTCTCTCTCTCTCTCTCTCTCTCTCCCTCCCTCCCTCCCTCCCTCCCTCCCATCCTCTTCCTCTCTCTCTCTCATATTCATTCCTAAATAGAGGGAACAAACAGAGACAAAGGGATTTTGAATGGATAAGTATTAATTCTGTATGTCTGAGGATTCAAGGGCATATTCAACATATTTTGTTGAAAATTATGAATACAATAATCACTTGTGGATCACTGGCAGCTAAACGCATGGATAAATACTAATAATAGTAGGTTTGAAATGCCTCGCTGTGAACCTAAAACGCCTCTTGTAGCCTCAAAAAAAAAAAAAAATGGAATGGATGATCTTAGAAGAGACGGCTCTAGTCAATGTGTCAAAATAGGAGAAAAAAATCTACCTGAGCGGCATCAGCCACGCGGGTATCACTCCATCCTGGCGAGGAAAGTGGGCAGGTGGGCCGCCAGGGAGTAGTGGCAGCGTGGAGTGGGACAGGTGGAATTGTACGTCACTAAACTGATTACAGCATATCTTCAACAACAGTCTGCTTTATGTAGACTGTCATATAGGGGGATATGGAAAAAGAATGGGGAAAAAAAACGGAGATCAGGTACTCTACCTACCTGAATAATTTCTGTCCGCAAAGCCTTTCTGCCCGAACCCTGTAATGCACAAGCCTGTACCATGTACGTTCTACATTACAGATAATGTTTGGTAATTTCATTATAATCATGATTTCATTATTTGACTGTCGTTTTTGTACAATCACTTCCGCCGCTATTATATCAGATGAATAATGCCAATAATGACCTTCAAGGCTCAACATCAGGTGGAAGTATTCATTTCATTTTGAAATATCTAACTAATGAATGACATTTCTTGCTCTCTTGGTAATTGTTAATGAAACTGTAATGTATACAGTGCCCGCAAAAAAGTTTATATTGACATTTAGAAGAGAATATATCGTGAACAGTTTGTCTGCTTGACTAATAATTATTATTATTATTATTTTTTTTCATACAAACAGTACTTGATTATGTTCACTTTCTGCTGCAAAACTATCTGCGTCCATTTAGCATGGGTTCTGTAAGATTGATAAAATAGGAGACATCCATGCGAACCGCAAGCTTCTTGAGTGTATCCTGCAGATCTTTGATGTTGCTAGACCGCGCATAGAATAATCATATACATGAATTGCCCGAAGGTATGGCAAATGTTCCGATAATACATTAGTGTCATCACTTCCAATCGCTGTAACATACTTAAGAAAACGTGGACCTCGCTCGCCCTTATTCCCAATGAGAAAATTCCATCACAATTTTGGGGCGACGCACGAACTTTAAAGCTCCCCTCGCTAGTCCGAAAGGCTAAATGGAATAACAAGTTTTCAAACTTGGCATATTATTGAAGAAATTTTGAAAAGATTTTATTTGTTTAATTTTGCGACCACTACATAATATTTAGAGCTTTCTCAAAACAAACACACCCAAAGAAAGAAAACGAACAATTTTACCATTTTTGAAACCATCCCAAGCAAAGCAACGAAGCGAACGTGTCGAACACCGCTCGCCTGGCCCTGTCGCGAACTTTTATCAACCTCTCTTTTGTCCCGGGCGGTCTGGAACGGCGAGGTGCGGAGCGGGATATAGGAAGAAGTGCCGGGAAAATAAACAAGAGAAAGAGAGAAGGCCGAGAAAAGAAATCCGCTTCAGGAAGAGAGTTGTTTACCAACTCGCCACATGTACTCCGCACCGGGATGTGGTTTAAGCGGAGTCTTGACATCCGGCGCCGTGTTTGCATCTCATCAGCGGATGGATTCTCGGTGAAAGGTGCCGCATCGTCTTCGGATTTTGCAACACTCAGCTTTAATGTGTGTGTGTGTATGTGTTTGTGTGTGTGTTTGTGTGTGTTTGTGTTTGTGTGTTTGTGTGTTTGCGTGTTTGTTTGTGTGCGTGTGCGTGTGCGTGTGTGTGTGTACACATGTGTATATATATATGTGTGTGTGTGTGTGTGTGTGTGTGTGTGTGTGTGTGTCTGCATATATTTAGTTTGTGGATAATAATTTAGTATTAATTTGATTAAATTAAAATTAAAGACATTTTTTTTCCTCGATATTGCTATAACATTTAAATGAAATGAGTGCTGACAGCAATGTGTTGTATGTATTTATGTACATACGTGTCCATGGGTCTGTGTTTGGTTATTCATATTTA
>NC_061821.1:42773890-42776390 GCF_019202785.1 Penaeus chinensis | reverse complement strand
GTCCTCACCCTGTATCTTTACCGGTGTTACATCCTCATCATCATCCTCTTCGTCCTCTTCTCCTACCTTCATCTTCAAATACTCGGTCTTCTGTCTACTGACTCTCATTCCTCTGGTCTCCATTGCATTCCTCCAAAGCTCTAATCTCAGCTCTACCTCCTCCTTCGTCTTCCCGCACACCACTACATCGTCCGCAAACAGCATATCCCACGGGGCTTCCCTCTGGACTACCTCCGTCATGCAATCCATAATCACTGCCAACAAGAATGGGCTAAGTGCTGACCCTTGATGCAGCCCCACCGTTACCTCAAACTCCTCCGTATCACCCGCCGCGCACCTCACCACAGTCTTACTGTTCTCATACATATCTTGTATCAACCTGATGTATTTCTCTTCCACCCCCCTCAGTCTCAAACAATTCCATACCTCTTGTCTCGGTACCCGATCGTAAGCTTTCTCTAGATCAGGGGTTCCCAAACTGGGGTACATGTACCCCCAGGGGTACATTTGCACGTTTCAGGGGGTACATTTGGTCTGAAGGAAACAATTACTTGCACAATACATGGTGTTGTAATCTGCACTCAGATTGCACTTTTCTCATTTTCTTTGTGTTGATTAGCACCACCTTTATTGAAACCTTAGTAATTGCTTTATTTCTGTTTTCATCATTTAAGATGCCTATGTAATCTAAACATGCATACTTAAATAATTAAAATATTAAAATGTCCTTTTTTACTATTAAGCTTAATTTTTAGTGTTAGGGGTACATGGGAACCTATAAAAAGCCTAAGGGGTACTGAGGAACAAAAAGTTTGGGAACCCCTGCTCTAGATCATTGAAGATACAATGTAGTTCTTCTTGCCCCTCCCTGTACTTCTCCATTATCTGCCTGAGCGCAAAAATTGCGTCAGTTGTGCTTCTATTTGGCATAAACCCAAACTGTTGGTCAGACACCTCCACTCTACTCCTCAATCTCTTGTCTATGATTCTTTTCCCACATCTTTAGGGTATGTGAGGTTAGTTTGATGCCCTGGTAGTTTCCACAATCCTCTCTCCATTCATCTGGCATATGCTCCACCGCTTTACCATTCTTCATCTTTTTTATTGCTGTTGTCACTTCCATTTCTCCAACCTCCTCTATCTCTCCTTCTTCTGCAGCATCAATCACTAGTTTTACTCTTGGGTTCTCTACATTCATCAATGTTGGTAGTACTTCCATCTTTCTTTTATCTGTTTGCCGTCTGTCAACACTAGTCCTTCACCGTCTTTTATCCTCTTCGCTTAGTATACATCTTGCGCCTCCTTATGTTTCTGCTTGGCTATCCTGATAGCTTTCCTTTGCCCATCTTGCCCGTCTAGGCTACTATACAACTCCACGTAGGCTTTGCTTTTGGCTTTTGCCACTTCTCTTTTCGCTTTCTTATTTGCCTCTTTAAAGGCTACAATAGTTTCCTCACATCTATTTAGATCTCTCTCCTTCTTTTCTCGTTTGTCCCTGATCGCATCCTGCACCTCGGTGTTCCACCACCACGTCTCTTCTTTCTTCCCTTTCCTGCCTGAAGTACGCCCTAGTACCTCGACAGCCGTTTCCCGTACTACCCCACTCAATGTGCTCCACTCTTTCCGCTCTTCCATATCCAATTTCCTCTCCACCTCCTGGACAAATTTATTTCGATGTTCCTCTTCGTTTCACTTCCACCAGCGCGTTTTCTTTATTCCACATTCGCTTCTTTTAATCTGTTGTTTCATCTTTACCTTGCAGACTACCAGCTTGTGCTGTTTAGCCACCGCTTCTTTTGGCAGGACATAGCAATCCTGTATTGTCATCAGTTCCCTTCTCTTGCACATGATGTAGTCCACCTGTGTACTTTGTCCCCCGCTAGTATAAGTTTCTCGTCGGGTCAATCTCTTTTGGAAGTAGGTGTTAACTACTGCCATGCTTTTTGCTGTTGCAAAGCCAACAATTTCGTCTCCTCCTTCGTTCCATATTCCGACACCGTACTTTCCCGTAACCTCTGTGTCCAAGCTCCCTTCCCCGACATGACCGTTGAAGTCACCTGCTACCTACGTCACTTCCGCATCTGGTATCTTCAGCATCACATCCCCGAGCTGTTCCCAGAAGTCGTCTTTCTCTTCATCCGTACACCCCACTTGAGGAGCGTAGATGCAAACCACATTCATAGTGGTTTCTGCCACCTCGATCTTGACCCATATTATTCTGTCGGATGTTCTGTT
The DNA here is from genome assembly GCF_019202785.1 of Penaeus chinensis. Classification (NCBI taxonomy): domain Eukaryota; kingdom Metazoa; phylum Arthropoda; class Malacostraca; order Decapoda; family Penaeidae; genus Penaeus; species Penaeus chinensis. The sequence goes on along the minus strand of NC_061821.1, from coordinate 42,774,155 downwards.
TACCTGCACCACTCCTTCTTTCATTTCCGGACTCAGCACCACTCCAACACCGTTTCTCTTGTTGTTTTCCCCCACGTAGTACAACTTATAGCCGTTTCCCAGTTCTTTGGCTTTTTGCCCTTTCCACTTTGTTTCCTGCACACACAACACGTGTATTTTCTTCCTCTCCATTACATCCACCACTTCACGTCCCCTCCCGGTCATTGTACCCACGTTCAGTGTTGCGATGACCACCGTTGTGTCTACCATCTTTGCCTTCCTCCTT
>NC_061821.1:42743890-42753890 GCF_019202785.1 Penaeus chinensis | reverse complement strand
TAGGTGTGCGTGGGAGTCTCCCAAACACTCAGGGAAATGGATAGACGGTGTTCCTCTGAGCTTGACCCCGGTTATGCTCGTACTTTATCGTGTCACTGTGAAACAGACTACTCAGCGTCCTTCGGAATTCAGACCTGTCTCCTACAACGCTGGATTACGCGAGGTTCCCACGTACCACCAGCATACATGCGGCTGCAAGTCAACATATGCTTATGTTAGATGACATTTTATTACCAAATGACCCTTGTTAAACTTGGTATAAGAATCTCAAAATCACCTTTCAATATAAGCTATCAGTTTTGTGAAATACGAGAAAGTAACACTTAAAGTACAGTCAATTGCATCATCACTATCATCATTATCATTACCACCATCATTATTATCAACATCATTACCCTCATCATGATCATCACCATCACCAACATTACCATCATCACCATCATCACCATCACCATCATTATCATTTTCATAATTACCATCATCACCATTGCCACCTCATTATCGTCATTATCACCATCATTACCATCATCATCACCACTATCATCACCGTCATCACCATAATTATTATTACCATCATCACCATCATTATCACCATTATCATCATCATCCCCATTACCATCATCCCTATAATCACCATCCTCACCGTCATCACTGCATCATCTCCATCATTATTACCATCATTATGACCATCATCACCATAATCATTACCATAATCATCACCATCATCATCACCACCATCATCATCATTACCATCACCATCATCATTACCATCACCATCATCACCATCACCATCACCATCACCATCATCATCATCATTACCATCACCAACATCATAACATCATCCTCATCATTCCCATCACCACCAGCATCATCTTCATTCCCATCACCATCAGCATCATCTTCATTCCCATTCCCATCATCATCATCACCATCACTATCATCAGTTAGATTTTGCTCGAGAAATAGGTTTCCTACATCGAGTAGAAATAATCAGCCAACAACTCGTGTACTGCGCCCATAAGTCCACAGAATCTCTTTACATCCCCTTACGTGCTTCACATCTTCGACTTCTGTTCCTGGCTGGATTTCTAATTAAACTCATATTAGACTACAAGGCACGTTATTAGTGTTTTTGTTATGCCTGCTTCCGAGCGTGTTCTATCTGTCCTTTTTTTTTTTTTTTTTTTTTTTTTTTTTTTTTGCATAACCGTCATGAGAGAGAATCGGAGAAAGAAAGAGAGAGAGAGAGAGAGAGAGAGAGAGAGAGAGAGAGAGAGAGAGAGAGAGAGAGACAGAGAGAGAGAGAGGGGGGGGGGGAGAAAGAGAGAGAGAGGCAGAGAGAGAGAGGGAGAGAGAGAGAGAGAGAGAAGAAAGAGAGAGAGAGAGAGAGAGAGAGAGAGAGAGAGAGAGAGAGAGCGGGGGGGGGGGGGAGAGGGAGAGGGAGAGAGAGAGAGAGAGAGAGAGAGAGAGAGAGAGAGAGAGAGAGAGAGAGAGAGAGAGAGAGAGAGAGAGAGAGAGGGGGGGAGAGAGAGAGAGAGAGAGAGAGAGAGAGAGAGAGAGAGAGAGAGAGTGAGAGATGGGGGGGGGGGAGAGAGAGAGAAAGAAAGAAAGAAAGAAAGAGAGAGAGACAGAGAGAGAGAGAGAGAGAGAGAGAGAGAGAGAGAGAGAGAGAGAGAGAGAGAGAGAGAGAGAGAGAGAGAGAATGGGGGGGGGGAGGGAAATAGAGAGAGAAAGAGAAAGGAGAGAGAGAGAGAGAGAGAAAGAAAGGGAGGGAACAATAGAGAGAAAAAGAAAGGAGAGAGAGAGAGAGAGAAAGGGAGGGAACAATAGAGAGAAAGAGGCGGGAAGGTAGATTGACTGAATAAAAATCCGTTATACAACAGTTAAAACAAACTGCATAAGAGCTTTTAGAAAAGGTAAACTAAAAGTTTCCCCGCGAAAATCGAGTATAAAATCGAATTTACACAAGGAGTGACTTCACAAAGGAAAACGGAATTTGCTCCCATTCCGCGGAATTACACCGGTTGAAGAAGCGACCGGCAACTCCGAGGACCGAGCACGTCTGCCTCACTCTTTCTCCCTTCACACCTGCTCTCCTCAGAGCCGAGTCCTCACACGCACGCAGTGGCGGATCTCGGGGAAGTAAAATCGATAGTAATGCTATAGCGTAGTAGATTCTTTGTTTTACTTTGGTGTCGAATTAAGGTCTTTTTCATTCAAGAAGATCTTTTATTTATTTTACTATTAGATTCGCCTCTTTTACTGTAACAATATATATATCTTGTAAAATTCAAAATTAATTGATATTTCAAAATGTTTATTGTACAAAGTATATACGAAACATTTATACAAATCACACAAAAAAAATATATATTTTTGGATGGATTCACATGGACTCTAGCGTTTTCCTTTTTGAATTTATTCTTCGTGCTGTCCAAGAGTAAATTCTCAAGGTTATTTCTTCAGAAACAGGAGCAACACAAAGCAAACAAAGTTTTTTTTCACCTCGTGGAGGAGTCTGGCGGATGAAATGAGCGTGAAGCCTAAGTCACCTGCGACGCCCCTCAGGCATCTTGATAGACGAAGACTTCTGACTACCCATGCTCCCTTCCATAACACCAGCTGAATCTACAGTAGCTTCCCCACTACACCAACAGTTGTTAATATGAATACAAATCTACCAACATCTAGACAGTAGCGGTTTTTTATTATCAGTTGTAATTAACAGTGATATTGATAATAGTAATAACGATAATGATAAAAGCGACCACAATAACACCAGCAAAAACAACAAAAACAACAATAATAATAATAATGACAATAATATTATTAATAATAGTAATAATAATAATAATGATAATAATAGTAATTATAATTATAATAATAATAATAATAATAGTGATTTTAATAATGATAATTATAATGATAATAACAATAATGAAATAATAATGATGATGATAATGCTAATAGTAATCATAATCATAATTAATCAATATAATTATAATTATAATTATAATCATAATCATAACTATAATTATAATATTAATGGTAATGATAATGATAATGGGAAAGGTAATTGAGATGGAAATGGAAATAATAATGATAGTAAAAATCATAACAATAATAATAGTAGCGACAATATTGATCATAACAATAAGATAATAAACATTAAAGACAAGATCAATCATTTGCTTACAACATTATCGATTTCTTAGGCCTGTGTACAAAAGGTAAGGCGTATGGTGTTGCCCACCTGGTGCAGAGATTCTTAGGGTCGCCGTGTGGCTCCCTGCGTGCTCCGCTCATACTCCCACTCACACACACACACAACCCTACCACAAGACTGAAAATCCAGGGAGTGGAATTAGAATGGGTCCAGGACTACCTATACCTTGGGGTAAAGATAGACCGGTCCCTCTCCTTCCAGAAGGAGGTCCAGTACCTGGTTGACCGAACCAAAGCAAGACTGTCTGTCATGAGAGCAATGACTGGGAGACGCATAGGGGCCAGACACAAAGTACTATGATCATTCTATGTACATGCTGTCCGGCCCATTATGGACTATGCCTCAGTCGCTCTAATTGCCGCAAAGAAAAATCACACAGACAAATAAGAGACAGTCCAAAATGAAGCTGCCAGGATCATTCTGGGTGCCCCGAGGTGGACGAAGGTCCTCAACCTCCTGATGGAGGCAAACCTTCTCCCCCTGGACTCAAGAATCGATCTAATGGCAACACAATTCCTGTCAAAGGTCATCCAGGCTCCCAGGAATACAAGCCTAAGACAAAAATTAGTCAGACGCCTCGAACAAGACAACGAGCTCTTTGCAAACAACTCCTGGCTGTCTCACACAGCCAGGGTGTTGATACGCCATCAGCTCAAAGAACAGCTTCTTGCTAAGGGCGTGGACTCCCCCCACCCCGACTTTGCCGAAGCCCCACCGTGGGCACTGAGCCTGATAGAGTTCAACATAATGAGCCTGTCAATGAAAAAGAGCCTGTATCCCATGCCTAGCCTAAAGGCAGAAGTCCAGAGGGTCACTGCAGCCATCACTCCTCCGGGAGTAGAACATACTACACGGATGGATCGGTCGATCCCTTGAGCCACACTGCAGGCGACGGCTTTGCAGCAAGGGACGCCATGCAATCCATGAGGATAACAGACAATGCCTCACCACTACAGGCAGAGGCAGTTGCAATCATGGTAGCCCTAGGCCACGCGTCTCTAAGGGGAGGACACACAGACTCCAGGGCAGCCATTGACTGTCTTCAGCACAGCTCACCCACAGACAACATCTACCTACTGACCACGATTCTCACAATGGCACAGAGTAGAAGAATTATCATCAACTGGGTCCCAAGCCACATCGGCATCAGAAGGAACGAGCTTGCTGACAGACTAGCCGTCGCTGGCAGGGGTATGCCCCAAATCACATGGTGATAAAACCGAGCCGAAAATTACTTAAAGAGAAGTGTGCCTTGGTCGGTCGTACCTTCCTACGGCAGCTCCACAGAGAGGAAACGAGAACCTCCCCCTCGGCCAGCTGGTACTCAGACGCCACAGGCTATGAACCACTGGCACTCTCTGAAGTATTCAACAGAGGTACCGAAGTCATTCTTCACAGAATGCGCCTAGGTTACCACTGTGCATGGCAGATTATCACAACAATCGAACGCGATGAAAGGTGCTGCAGGTACTGCGGCGAGCCGAACGACACACTAGTCCACTACTTAGAAAGTTGTGACCATACACAATTCCTGAGACAGGGACCGCCCACAGGGACCGCCCACAACGGCCGCCGTGCTGGTAAAGAGGCTGTGCGATATGCTTACACCATGGCGGCAGGAGCGCCTGCTGGCAGTCCCGCCGCCACGGTAAGCACCGAGTGTCAGACAAATAAATGAGACAGCTGTAAAAAGTTGACAGAGGCCGGGCCATATTTAGAAGGCCCGGGCGAAGCTAGAACTTCGCAAATCATAAAGAAGAAGATATACCACCATGCAAGGGGCTTTCGCCCCCCTACTTTCATAACCTCTAACTTCCTTATATTTCAACACTTTACCTTCCCCCCACCCCTCCTTGGATTTCTTCACCTCTTTACTACATTAATTGTTGTTGTTGTTGAGAACATTTTCCCCAATCCTCCAGCAGGACAAGACCACAGCAGCAGCACACAAGGACTGCCCAGTCCTTAGCCGACTGGGGAGCCTACCAGCTCCCCCGTAGAACTCCAACTTCAGCCTTCATCACCCAGCCAAACCCGTGGGCACTCACACCCACACAGTCACTCCCTAAAGAGATAAGACACCAGACTAACATAGTAGATGCCTCCATTTACCATCTACTATACCAGTACCTGCGACACTTGAGTCAGTAGCAGGGCATTCTCCCAACTGAGCCACGCCGCCTGTTTATCGAGGATGCTAGGCCGTAGTACCAACCCATCCAATTTTATCAGTTATGGATTTGTGAAACTGCATCTTAAGAGCTTGCCAAATATCGTAAAGCAATTTGACTGCATTATTAACATTAAATTCATCTACGATAATCAATAACTGCGGGGGGGGGGGGGGGGGTGATTACAGGCAGCCCTCTTGGGCGATTAAGGCTGCCCCCCAAACAATTGATAATGAATTATATCTTGTTATTTAATTTTCTGGATGTCAATGATTAGGGAATTAAATCCTTTTTTGCAACTGCATCATCTTGTTGATGAGGAAAAGGTTGTAGAGTGAGTAAGTAACGGGATGATAACAAAAGATAAGTTTACATGGAAATTATTTGCTTGGAAATGGGATTCAACAAAATACAGGAAGGAAAAGGATTTTTCATTTTCTTTTCTTTTTATTCTTATTATTATGATTCTCTATTCCTTTGTTTCTGGTAAAGGTTTTAGTTAAATTCTTAGAAAATATAGATATCCGTAGATAATTGATAGGTAACTGAAAGAGAGACAGGACAATTGAGGCTCTGAAGTAAATAAAAAAAAAAAAATAGTTGCATCAGCCATAAGTCAGACTTATGGGCTGTAACTGGCATTTTGATCAGATACCGACTGTATTCGAATTTTCATTGATATTTGATTGATAATTTATTATAATGGAAGTTCCCCTCAGCCCAGCTTCCAGATGCTAGTAGGATTACCTTAGAACAGATCGAAAACTCATTTAATAATTCAGTTCTCTTTTGTTTTACTTACAACTAGTTGGTCGTGTTTTCCCCGATTCCCCTGACACGTGGTGAGAATTTTGTTTTGACAAATATAGACACATGGGAATTTCTTGTTATATGACATTATTGCCGATAATGATAATAATGATGATAAAGATAATACTGATATTGATGATAATGACAATGATAATGATTATGATAATAATAATAGCAATAACATTAACAATGAGAATATTAGCTGTGACAAAAAGATGATAGTAGTGATATAGTAATAATATGAATAATATTATTATCATCATTATTATTCACCTTATTATCTATATTATTATTATCGTTCGATCAGTCGAAGCGTTTGATAAACCAGCAAGTGAAGGATAAGGAAAAGCCAGTAATGCAAGGCTGAGCCTCGCCCGGGTTATGCCTATGAAGGGAGCCTGGGCTGTTCCGACTAATGCCGACTCGATTAGAGTGTGCCAACTGGTGCTGACTCTACTGAGCTTAGTCTTTACCCACCGTGGGGTCCAGCCATTGCAGTAACTTTCAGGCGACAATTGCAACTTCTCGCGCCTGGGCGGGGCGCGAATCGCCGTCCCCGCAGATGAGAGGCCGACACGTTACTACTGTTCGTTGTGGGCAAGGTCTATATACTTATACAAATCGCAGATTCGTGGATAAGGATAAGTCCGATATGCGAAGCTGAGCCTCGCCCGGGCTGTGCCCATGAGTGGAGCCTGGCCTGTTTCGACTAATGCCGACTCGCTTATGTGTATCAGCTGGTGCTGACTCGGCTTAGTCCTTACCCGCCGAGGTGCCCAGCCACAGCAGTAACCTCCAGGCGACAGTTGCAACTTCTCGCGCCTGGGCGGGACGCGAACCGCCGACCCCTCTGATAAGAGGCCGACACGTTACCACTGTACTAGCCCGGAGGCTTAGATCCGTGGATCCCGGGTGTGATTTTATAATCTGTAAACCAAAAGAGCGTCTAGTGCCAAGCGTCTCTAGCCAGATATTCAAACTATTTTTTCATACAAATGTCATAATCAAATAAGGTGAATCTGAAAAGTGTATGTTTTATGCAGATGGTGTAATTATAATACATATAAAGTATACAACAAAGAAGTAAATGTTATTAAAAAGAAAAAATACAATTATATTTACGACCACTTTGTTACATGCTGTGGTCACAGCAGCTTCAGACCAAACTGCTGCAGTGAGGTAGTGTAGTGGGTGGCGAGGGAGGTGAGGCCTAGGGCAGTCAAGGCGCTGTCATAGCTGGTATAGACAGGACTGAAAATAATCTTGGCTGCCCTTTTCTGTACCCTCTGGAGTTGTAGCAGCTAGGTGGCAGTGAGGGAGTGGGGCCAGGCAGGGGAGGCGTAGGTCAGTTTGGGCAGGATGAATAGCCTGAAGATATTTTGAAGTGAGACACCAAGGGAATTGTACGAGGCAGACCTCATGATGTCTCTGACATGCTGTGTCGATGGTGATGCAAGCAGCTTGGTGGAACAAGACTATGTCGAATAGATGGTTGTCCAGCGTGAGGATGGGTGCAGGGATGGGGTTGGTGGAGAAGTTGAATTGCATCACAACCGACTTCTGGCAGTTGATAGGGACAACCTCCTCTAGGAGAGGAGGTTATCAAGGGTGCGCTGGATGATGGAGCGGTCAGGGCAGGAATTGTCAATGGCGAGTCATCCACATATTTCCAACGATGGTCAGTGTCCAGGAGCACGTCGATAATCAAGGTCAGGAACCACAGGGAGCTGCTGCTTTTGAGATGACCATGGTGTGGTTCACCAGGTCAAAGACTTTCTTAAAATCAATAAAGATGCTGGTGACGGAGGATTATCGAGGTGGGCAAGGATGAGGTCAATGAAGCTGACGAGACAGTGTGTGGTAGAGGAGGAACGCATGTTGCTGAACTGCCAACTGTTAATGCTGGGCGCAAAGTCTGGCTAAACCCAGTCGGCAACACAGCAGGTTGTGCAATGGAGTAATGGCGATGGGTCGTAGTTTGCTGAATGGGGCGGGGCTTGGAGTTTTCCCGATGGGGGTGACATATGCAGTCTTCCATTATGATGGGGATGTAAAATTGTGCAGTGAGGCATTAACTATGGAGGTAAGGGGAGTGGCAATTTCCACTGCGAACTCCTTGATGAGGCGCATCGGCAGGACATGGGGGGGTGGTGGCTCTCTTGACGCGGATTGATTCCAGCTTCTGAAGCTGACAGGTGGGGCAAGTGAATGGGCCGGCAGGTAGGCGCAGATGCGGGTGGTGTCCAGTGGGGATAGTTACTGACAAATCGAAGCAAAGTGGTCATTGAAAGCCTCCGCTGCTTCACTGGGGCATGGAAACGTGCACGGACGATTTGCAAGTCAACACAGCTCCCAAACTTTCCTGTACCATTGACTCGGCTGCAGGTGTTATAGTTTGTTGCGGTAGGTTTTCTTTGCTACTTGTTTTCCCTGATGACTGTGTTGCAGAGTAATTTGTAGGTGATGTTGTATGAGTTTTGCTTGATTTCTCTGCTAAATGAGTCATTTTATGCGGCCTGTGATCCAAGGCAGGTCCGATGGGTGTGTGCTGAGTGTTTCTTCCTGAAAGAAGTGGTGGAAAGCCGTACTGACGGTCGAGAAGTAGTAGTGCCACTTGTCCTCCACATCAACACCAGTAAAAACGTCTGTCCACGGGTGTTGGGTAATCCATGCCCGAATTGTCTGATAGAGGACTGTGAGTGGCCTGTATTCCCTGGTTTTGGTCTGCTTTGGCTGAGAGACGGTGGGTGAAGGCTGCCATAACACTGAAACGTGTCTGCTGCATCCAACAGGAAAATATGGTAGAGGAGGCTGGTACTAGCAATGTAAATCCAGGGTTCTTTGTTCATAAGTGGGGAAGTTGACTACTTATTAAGGATGAAGTTCCTTTTGCTGGTTAAGGGAATATATATAAAATCACCACATATAATCATCTTCCATGCCGGATATCGCACACACAGAAGGTTAGTGGTGTGGGTGAGATGGCTAGGTAGCAGCTGATTAGTGGGGGGTGGTAGAGCACACAGCAGATGAGGCACGCGGCGAGGCGGGGGTGGTGAGGGGGGTGTCCTGCACCCACAACACTTCCAGGTCATCCGGAACTTCCACGTCCAAGCAGGAGGGCGAGAAGTCGTTTTGGGACAGCCGAATGACCCCTCCGCTCCGTTTGTTTGTGGTGAGGCGAATATGCTGTAGCCAGGTTATGTATGCTATCAGCTTGTATTTACCACGCCTCTGTGATGACTACAATACCCGGTGATTCAGAAGTGATGATAGTGTGCAGCTCGTCTATTTTGTTGTTGAGGAATGTGACGTTGGAAATGAGGAACTTTGGGAAACTGTACCAGAGTCGGGGAACTTCAAAATGTCGGTAGTGTTTAGCTGGTTGGGATTTACTTTCCTTGTTCCTTGTCCAGAGTACAGGTATGCACCGTTGAATGTGACGGCTTCCTTGCTATCCCGGACATGAACACTGTCTAAATCCTTTAGTCTTTGGATCACTACACTGTTTTGGTAACCACAATTGTGTTTACGAGAATATAGTGTTTTCCTGTTGTATCGAAGATGCACCATACTTAAAAACAACGGTACCCAAATCCAGAGAAAGAGGGAAGGGGGCGAGGCAGTAAAGTACGATTTCTTGGTATGCACACTGACACTATGGTATTCACCGAAAATCACGGAGTAGTCACTGCACAGCATTTGTACTAGCCTAAATGAATATATTCGAAAAAGGAGCAGAATAACAGGTGAGGCAACAGGCGGCCTTGGTTGCCCAGGAGAGCCGACCTGC
>NC_061821.1:42696390-42736390 GCF_019202785.1 Penaeus chinensis | reverse complement strand
TTATTCAAAATTAAAATTTGTTGGTTTTCCTGTTGCAAATGTATTCATGCATTTTTTTTTTTTTTTTTTTTTTTTTTTTTTTTGCTTCCCTCTGAAAATCGACATCAAATGTTGGCGATTGACGCCTGTATGTTGTATAGTTGTACTCCAATTGTTAAGGTATGAAAAGTTTTCACGTAGTAATGCAGTAGCCACTTATTTAAGGTCACGAAATTCAGATAAAGCATACTTAAAACGAACACGAAATTAAAAGATATCATTACATAAGTAGCTATATATTATTTTACGATAATCCGAATCGCTGAACGGTAAATTTCATAAAGATTTGTGCATTTAAAATATACTGCTTACTGCATTCAATTTATGTTGCCAATTTCTATTGTAGTACAATTAAGTATTCTACTTTTCGGGCGAAAGTCATCATGCACCGTGGAATTAAGCAACTGCACCATGAAATTGAATAAATGTTATAACCACTGACATGATAACTAGTGTAGCATGTTTACCATAGAAACTTAATTAAATCTTTAGAATCATTCTTCGTCATCTGCAAGACCTACGGTCGACCGCATGGATCTTTCGAAGCGACGGCAGAGAGCGAATTTCTGCTTAAGTGCTTAATCGATAGTTATCAATATACTTCAGTTTCGTGAATCCTGTTATACCGAAAATGGACCATTATTTCACCCAACAGATATTTCTGTACCCCTTACCCGCAAGTGCTCATCACCTTGAGGTATATGGCCATTGGTAATCACCAGTTGACAGTTCCAGACTGCTACAACGTTTCACAGTGTTATGTAAGCAGATGTAGCAGTCGTGTGACACGAGTCGTTGCCAGGATGAGCCATAACATCATCAAGATGCCTGTAACAAATGAAACACTCAGAGTGATGGGGGATTTCATGGCAATTGCTGGAATGCCTGCTGTTGTTGGCTGCATTGACTGCACCCACATAACCATCAAAAAGCCACCTGGGGACCAATCTCACGACAGCAATACTTTCGATAAGAGCCGCCTGTGTGTAGAAATGGAGGATGGAATCCATCGAGGTCACCTGCTAACACCACTAGCCAATCCTCAATCCCGTCAAGAGCAATACTACAACAGTTCCCACACTACCACCAGAAAACTGCATCGAACGGGCTTTCGGTGTCCTCAAGAGATTTAGTGATTCTGGCAAGAAAATGCAAACAAGTCTGGAAAACACGAAAGTTACTCTTGTCGCTGCAGCCACAACCTCGCTGTCAGACAGAGGATGCCACTTCCCGATGATGTGCCATTTCAGCCAGAAGCAGAAGCCCCTGACGACCCAAATCCTCTCCCTGATAACCATGCTGGTTCCCCCGTTCATGCACAGGGCAGTGTAGAACATCGCCAGATTATTCAGAATTGCTTATGTAATTATTTAGTTTTATTGAAGATATCCCCGTAAACTGAATGGGTGTTTATCAACGAATACTATTATCACACTGTCAAAATGAAGACAATTTGGAAGATTCAGCCGTTAACTGCATCTGTTTATACATTGTATTACTGGAATACAAGATTTTACAAGCCTTAATATATGTTATCAAGGTTGCTATGCAAAAACATAAAAAAAACACGAAATACACTTAAACCAAATTTCATTTATTTCCGTTTTTCAGTTTTGTTTTGAGTAATTCACATTCTAAGTTAAGAGTTTTCAATGGTTTAAGCTTTAAGTCATATTCAACTTTCTTGAGTTTTAAGTCCATTTCTAAAATATCGTTCTGTATTTGTTTATTCTTTAAGTCAATTTCTCACCGCTTCATTTTAATTATCTTAATTTTCAAATCTCTTTCATGTTCCTTTCGTCGTAATTCCATTAACTCATGATATGACGCATCTTGAACTCTGAATTTTGTTCGTCGTTTATTTTATTTTTTTTCCTGAGCAGTGAAGATTGTTTAGAAGAGGACTGCAGTGGTGTGGTGGTAGGTTCTGATGAACAAAACGCTGGCGGTGTTTTTTATTCTGGCGCTGAAGATGCACTGGGCTCTGCCGCTAATTCTGAGGACGTGTGGGACTCTAGCTGTGATGCGACGTCAAAGCTGAGCAGGACTCCGATGGAATTGCTGAGGATGGCCGGCCCTGTGTCATCCTCCTCCTCCTCCAAGTCAATTGCCACAACAGATTTTGGTATTCCAGAGTCAACATCAACTAATGTTGCTTTTGCGCTACTGTTTGCCTCACCTATTAAAGAGAAACCATGAAATGGATAAAGGCAGAGTTACTCTTCCATGCAAATAGTACATATATATATATATATATGTATGTATATGTATGTATATGTATATGTATGTATATATTCATATATGTATATATTTGTATATATGTATGCATAATTATATATGTACTTGTATAAATATAAATGTGTAAATGTGTACATATGTGTACATGTGAGTGTGTGTGTATGTGTATGTTACATAAATGTATATATACACATACATATAAATACATACACACAAACATATATATATATACTTATGCATACTTAATATACATATATTTACGTATATGCATATACATATATAAATATGACTATATACATATACATACATATACATATATGTACATATTTATACACATATACACATTTATCTATACACATAAACACACACACACACTTAAACATATATATATATACATATATATATATATATACACACACACACACATATACATATATTTATATATATATATATATATATATATATATACACACATTTATCTACACACACTCATGTATATGCATATATATATATATATATATATATATATATATATATATATATATACGCACACACACACATGTACCTATACACATAAATATATTAACATTTAACTACACACACACACATATATATACACATTTATCCACGCACACATATGTATATCTGTGTATATATACAGTTATCTATATGCATTTTTATGCACAATTGTGCATTTATATACACAATTAAACTTGATGCCAGCTATACATTAATGTTGATCATTATACAGCAAGTTCTTGGTAGGCCTACAGTAATATTAATACATCCTTGGAATCACAACTTAACATGAAAATAATGAAATACACTGAATGACAATGTTGTTCTCTGCTGTGTAAGTCACTAAGTAATTATGCAAGTGCAGTGAATTTACCAGCAGAAAACAGCAGTGAGTTAAAGCTGCACACTTTGCACCTTTAAAATTTGTAGCACAAAATTACAACGTATGTACAATAACATTCACTTTCAGAATTCCACGGAGTAGGTAGGAACTAGGTTATGTTTGAGGAGTACTATGCTATTTGTAATACTGTAAGCTATTAAAAACTAATTGGCCTATGGGTTAGGCGAAGCTACGTTTGATTTAGACGTGTAAGTCTAGGAGAGTTCTCACTTTTATTATAAGAAGTGACCCATTCATTTACCAAATTACTGTCAACAATAACAGGGTTAACCTACCTGCTCCCCATGTGCTGCCACATCCTATTTAGGTGCACAATAGTCCTCTGGGGCCCCATCCCTGCAATGTTGAATCTTTGATGTACATGTGCCTCGGCCTTTTTCTTCTGTCCTTCTAGTTTAAACTCGGTCTTTTTGTCCTCCAGCACAGTTTTATATATTTCATACAGTTCAAATTTTTCTTCTTTGCTTGAAGAATACTGAAGTGTTTTACTCTCCATCTCGTGCTGAATAAGAGAGTGCTCTCGTCACGTGGGCGTGAAGGGACGGCGAGTGACGAACAACAATGTAAAGAAACCCGATCAGAAATACCAACCTCGCCAATTTTCAAAATCCAGACTTACAAATCCCATCGTATGTCACCAATGTAGTATGTGTCACAATATGGAATCCACATGTGAAATACACCGAATGCACAAAAGTGAAATGGCACAAAGCCTTTTTTAAGCATACGGAATTGTGGAATCCACTTGTGGAGCGTGTTATTCGCACAGAAATGGGATGACAATATTTGTTTAAGAATACGACCGTAAAGTGTAATAGGTGTAGATCAAGGAGACTTAAACACTTATGTGTCTTGAATAGTCCCTGGTTATAGTTTTCTGTGTCAATGAATTAAAGGTACAGTTATCTATGATTTTATCTTTTTATTTACAAATTTATTTTTAGAGCATGTCCAACTTCTTATATTCTCATATACTCGTGGGTATGTATGTACATATACATATAAATAAATATAAATATATATATATATATATGTATATGTATGTATCTATTTATATAAATATATATGTATGTATTTATGCATGTGTATGTATGTATGTATATACATATACATATATATGTATATATATATACTTGTGTATGTATGTATGTATATATATATATTTGTGTATGTATGTATGTATATATATATTTGTATATGAATGTATGTATGTATGTATATATATATATATATTTGTGTATGTATGTATGTATATATATATTTGTATATGAATGTATGTATGTATGTGTACATGTGTGTGTATATGTATGTATCTATATATACATATATACATATATGTATATGTGTATATACATATATACATATATGTATATGTATGTATACATTATGTGTCTATATATAAATATAAATACATATATGCATATGTGTGCATATATTCATATATGTACATATATACATACATATGTCCATACACACACACATATATATACATACATACTCATATATATACATACATATATATATATATATATATATATATACCTATATTTATACATATATAATCCAGACAAGGATGATCTAGGTCAGCCTGTGGGTAACCTGATGAAATCTTTCGTAAAATGTTGAGTAGGGCCCAAAGACTCAGAAATGGCCTTTGCCAGTTTGGGGTCACTCTTACCACTTTATGCTTGCAAATGCACATTGCATTTCAAACAGTCGCCTGTAGTTATTTTTAAGTTAAATCGATTTGATGTTTCTATTTTTCTTTCACGAAGGTAAGTTGTTTTCAAATTTTCGGTTGCCAATTTGTCATTTTATGCAGAGAAAATAAAACAAAGATTTAAAAGCTTAATTTTTGGTGATATCAATTCCCAGTTGTTGATAGTAACCCTGGTCTTCCAAGAGCGATTTCACGCATTCACCAGGTATAACTTTACAGCAGCCTTCTACAGGTGAGGCATGACTAAAACTGAGCCATGATAAATCTGATTAAATTGGAAATTTCAATCTTTGATACATCAGTTAGTTACATTGGTTAACCCCAAGCCTGAACTAATTGATTCTAAAAGCTGAACATAATGTCAGTGGAAACTCGTAGACCGTGATTAGACCCTTATTACTTTCAGGAAAGGCAAAGTCAAACCGCTGCAGGCCCTGCAAAAGCAGATTGAGTGATGCTGCATGCTGCGCCCTGCATCTAGCAACACACCTCTTTAATTCCCTATTCTGGCTAGACGGGTGGCTTGATCAAGGCTCGGTCAAGTCAATCGGCTGGTCAAATAAGGCTAGGGTCAAGCAGACACTGTCCAGTTGGTAGCGTATAGGTCCCGCGACTGCCATCAGTGCTGTAATAGTGACTGCGTATATTTCCTCACTACCCCTGTGGCCGTTGGGAGATTTTGAGTCCCAACTATAGCTTGGTGAGTGAGGGGTGAGGAAATGAAGAATTCTAATTAGTATGATATCTACAAATTTATAAAGAACTAGTTCTCTCCCTGATAACCTACGCAATCCCCTGGCCAATCCCTCTGGAACATCACATGTTGTCACTCTGGAACCTTACCAGATTCCAAAGGGCAAGAATGAGAATCATACTGGTTCCCGGATTCCAAAACCAGGTAAGGAGAAAAGTCCTCCTCAATCCATTAAGGAAATCTTACTTGGTAAATATGAAAGTATCTCATGGATCTTGATATTTTTGAAGTATATCGGAAAATAGTTGAGGTGTGTCAATGTCATCCTTGCATCATCCCACACCGAGATGGTAGCTTGATATTTGAAGTTTCGTCACCAGACGAGAGTGACCGCCTGTGAGCGATATGCGACATTCCTGGGGCTCATGTTCTCCTTAGGAAATGTTTTTTTTTTAATGAGACCTGATGAGGTATTCTGAGGAGGTATTTTGTTAGAGGAACTTCAGAATTTTAAAACGTTTTAAGAAGGAAGATGATAATTTGGAACAGTCGACACCAGCTTTCCTTCTAACTGTTGGAACGTTAGTCCTTCCAGAATCAGTTGAGTTGGCATGGTACCACCTCAAGGTAAAGCCATATGTGCCCAACCCTATGTTGTGCATTTTGTTCAAGAGGTAAAATAATTGGGTCTAATTTTTGACTCAAGGCTTACATGGGTGCCTCACATCAAACATTTAAAGGTGAAAGCTACAAAAGCACTTTGTATTCTGTGGGTTCTTTCACACCTATCTTGGGGTACAAACCACCCAATGCTTTTGCAGCTTTACCGAGCACTTATTCGTAGTAAACTTGACTATGGATGAGGTGGTGAGGGAGGTTCAAGATTGGCTTGCACTGATGTCCACATGTAAAAAGATAACTATGTTGGGTGCCAGCACATGTTGGAATCAGTGGGAATGAGAGAGCTGCCAAGGAACCTGCCACTCAGCCCTGTGATGCTCGTTTTCCTCTCCCACACACTGACTTGAAACCCAGCAACAGGAGTTGTCCTCGCGGGAAATGGAGGGAACAATGGAGGCATAACTCTGAAAACAAACTGCGAGAGATTAGAGATGACTTTGGAGGTTGGGTAACCAACATTCATCCCAACCGACAAGTAGAAGTTATATTAACAAGACTAAGAATCGGGCACACAAGACTGACTCATGGGCTGATGATAGCTAAAAGTGAAGCACACTGTGAGAAATGCCAAAAGCCATTAACGGTCGCACATGGAAAGATGTGCAACATTCTCAGATCAAAGATATATGTACTTGTCTCCCCTAAATACACTGATATATTGGGGGAGGTCTGTGACATAGATCTTATTAGTTTCCTTAGGGAGACTAATATTTTCAATAAAATTTGATTATGCATAATGTTTATGCAATAATTTCAGACATTGAGAGCATTATGCTGAGAAAAATTAATCCAGCAAGGTCGTTAATGCCTCTATCAACATGGGGAACCAAAGTGACGTAGATGTTGAGACCTTCTCAGAGTTTGTGCGTCGCATGTGCGCCCAACGATCCTGGTACCTACCCAAAATTTTGCAAAAGATTTCATCAGGTTACCTCACAAGCTGATCCAAATCGCTCTTGATTGTATTAATGTTGATTACTGGCGCGGGTGCCCACCACTGAAAATTACTGCCACATATGACATTAAGCCTCCTCAATTACCTAACAATGCTAATGTAGATCATCACACGGGTATCATTTTAATTGCTCTCACCCACCACGGGATACCTGCCAGTGGCCTGGTTGCATGTTAAGGAATATAATAGGATCAAAGGATATACATAAAAAATAGTTACCGTTCCAGCTACCCGGACTCCCCATGGCAATCAGTGCATAAATTGGAGTGGATGATCCCCTGCCCCTTTCACAAAGCCTGAGCGACCGAGAAAGAATGCATGCACGCACACACAAACACACACGGCTAGATAGATAGATGGATAGAAAGAGAGAGAGGGAGTGAAGGAAAGAGATAGAGAGAGAGAAGGAAATAGAGAGAGAGAGAGATGTTGATGGCACAAAAAAAAAGTTTTTTTCTTATTAATTGAGGCCGCACATCATTATCGCCTTAGTTCATCAGTGACACCAATACAATATTATTGTTATTATTCTCGTTGTCTTTGTTATAACTATTGTTGTCAAGATTATTAGTACTGTTGATGTTATTGTTAGCATCATTATTATCAACCCTTTCATTGATATTGTGAAAATTATGATAAAAGTAACAAAATTGTTATCACTAGTGTCGTTATTATTATCATGCTTTCCATAATAACCATTTTGGTAATTTTCATGATTTTTACTACCATTATGATTTTAAATGTTTTCATTATAAGCATCTTCATTACTATTACGATTATTAATAATTTACAAGACCATCATCATTATGATTAATTATCAAAATCAACGTTTTTATTGTCACTATATTAATATTACAGTCAGTATTATCGTCATCTCTATTGCTGTTATCATCATCATTATTACTTCTTCATAATAAATACCATGCCGGCTGCAATTCAGTCACAAAGGAATATGGTAAAGAGAGACGCAATCCTTCTTCGCCCAAGTGTGGGCACCGACTGTTCATTTCGCGCCAAGCAGGGTTACAAGTAACAATCGGTGACCTCAATCCCTTTTGCAAGGAACAATCGGTGACCTAAATCCCTTTTGCAAGGAACAATCGGTTAACTCATTCCCTTTTGCAAGGAACAATCGGTGACCTCAATTCCCTATTGCAAGGAACAATCGGTGACCACACTCCCTTTGCAAGTAAAATCTGGGCCCGTATATATGTATATATACAGTCTGCAATATCAGCTCGTCTCTCACCAGGAGGCTTAAAACAATGCTGGATATCTCGCCTCCCCCCCCCCCCCCCTCTCCCACAAGCTTACGAATATTACCATATCTGGAAACTGACGAACTCGAGGTAGCAACACACTCCAGTCGTAGCCACGGCGTGGCGTCGTTTCGCCTTCCCTTCGCCGAAGCACGAGCGTTTTATCCCGCGAGTGAGGAGGATGCTCGGAAACAGTGTTGCCACGGACGGCTCCTATATAACATTATTTTGTTGTTTAATAAATTTATATTTCATTGCCAACATCGCCTCCAGTTCGCCCAGCGGTATGTGGAGAGCGCGCGGGAAGCTCCATTGCTGGATGAGAGATAACAGGTGTAAATATCATAAACTTTTGTTCAATATGTTCATAGATTAATTTAGTTTAAAATTTGATAGATCTATATGTTTATACATGGCAGTGCCCATTTGATGTTCTAATTATCAGCATCTATATATTCATTGTAGCCCTACTACGATTTTGCGTTCAAATAATGTCCTGTAATGAAGAAAATGATGTAGCATGTTTTCTGTTTACTTTATGGTTTTAGTGACGAAAAGAAAAAGAACTAGTCACTTCATTAGTTCGAATAGACGGTACTAGATGGCGTATTCACGGCCCACGAGAAGCAATTACAAAGATTTTGCAAATATTTGATGTTTCATGGCGATTTCCGTTGCCCAAAAGGGTCGCGTTTTCCGTTGACAAACCTGGAAATCCTTTCCGATTAGTTATTTTTTATCATATTTTTTTTATATTCCTCATTATCTTTCCTCTCGTTTTTGAATGCGAATGCATCTGCTTTGTTGCTTTCTCAAAACTATATGCGTTTTCTTTCGTTTTTCCTTATCATTTCCATTATCCGTTCTTAACTATTGAACGACGCGACTGCTTGTTTCCTTAACTGCCTCCCAGACGCCGGAATGCAACGACCGCCGCCTCAGTTCCTCCCATGGTCCTGATGGGTTAGGCCTTCATTCTTCTGTTGTCAGTGGGACGTGAGTAAAAGTTGCTATTTAAATATTGTTTTATTACCGTTGTGTCGCTTTTATCATCATAGATCATCCCTGTGTTATTGACATTTTTTTTTCTTTCTTTTTTTTTGTAGGTAGGGGCAATTGGCTCCATGAAGGCGACCAGGCCGGCCTCCTGCTGGCTCCGTGGCGGTCGCACCAGCTAAGCGGAGAGCTTTTCTTGCGACTCTGCAGGGAGGGACTTTCTCTTTCCAAGCAAAGCTATGGCTGGGCAGCTCACCTGTACCCTCCACACTGACGGTATGTGTGACAAATATTTTCTGTAACTTAGCTGTGTCACTTAGCACAAAGTACTATTTAAGGGGGGGGGGGGATGGGTCTCTCCCCTCCGTCTAGGGAATAAATAGATGGTAGATAAGGTTAGGTTTGGAGTTTTGGGTTCGCCTGATACCACGCTGTTTACTTACGTGTGACTAAAGTGTTTTGTTATAAATGTATTGTTAGAAACTTGACTCGTTTTGCGCTTGTTCACTCGGGAGCCATTTTCGTCCGTCGGACAAAGGCTCGTGTTTTCTAAAATGTGAATTTTTAAGGGTTCATAAATCACTTTCTTCGATTTCTCCAGGTTCCTATTCCCCCCCCCCCCCCTTCAACCTCCGGCCTCCCATGCATCCTCGAAGATCGTTGTGGAGATGAAATATGTAAAAAAAAAAAAAAAAAAAAAAAAAAAAAAAAAAATCTGATCTGAATTTAAACATTTTTAGAAAGCCAATGGAAATGGAAATTGAAACCTAACCTGAATGTGAATACCTATCCCCTTAATTTATTCAAGCTTTCCCTTCCAATTTTGAATAGCTCTTTGCGTCCTCCTCCTCCTCCTCCTCCTCCTACATCTCCTCCTCCTAATCTTCCTCCTCCTAATCTTCCTCCTCCTCCTTCCTCTCCTCCTCCTCCTCCTACATCTCCTCCTTCTCCTACATCTCCTCCTCCTAATCTTCCTCCTCCTCCCTCTCCTCCTCCTTCTCCCTCTCCTCCTTCTCCTCCCTCTCCTCTTCCTCCTCCTCCCTCTCCTCCTCCCCCTCCCTCTCCTCATCCTCCTCCCTCTCCTACTCCTCCTCCTCCCTCTCCTCCTCCTCCTCCCTCTCCTCCTCCTCCTCCTCCCTCTCCTCCTCCTCCTCCCTCTCCTCCTCCTCCTCCCTTCCCTCCCCTCCTCCTCCTCCTCCTCCTCCTCCCTCCCCTCCTCCTCCTCCTCATCCCTCTCCTCCTCCTCCTCCTCCTCCTCCCTCTCCTCCTCCTCCTCCTCCCTCTCCTCCTCCTCCTCCCTCTCCTCCTCCTCCTCCTCCCTCTCCTCCTCCTCCTCCTCCCTCTCCTCCTCCTCCTCCTCCCTCTCCTCCTCCACCTCCCTCTCCTCCTCCTCCTCCTCCCTCTCCTCCTCCTCCTCCTCCCTCTCCTCCTCCACCTCCCTCTCCTCCTCCTCCTCCTCCTCCTCTTCCTCCTCCCTCTCCTCCTCCTCCCCCTCCCCCCTCTCCTCCTCCCTCTCCTCCTCCTCCTCCTCCCCCCTCTCCTCCCCCTCCCTCTCCTCCTCCCCCTCCCTCTCCTCCTCCCCCTCCCTCTCCTCCTCCTCCCCCTCCCTCTCCCCCTCCTCCCTCTCCTCCTCCTCCCTCTCCTCCTCCTCCTTCCTCTCCTCCTCCTCCTCCCTCTCCTCCTCCTCCTCCCTCTCCTCCTCCTCCTCCCTCTCCTCCTCCTCCTCCTCCCTATCCTCTTCCTCCTCCTCCTCCCTATCCTCTTCCTCCTCCTCCTCCCTTTCCTCTTCCTCCTCCTCCCTTTCCTCTTCCTCCTACTCCCTCTCCTCCTCCTCCTCCCTATCCTCATCCCTCTCCTCCTCCTCCTCCCTCTCCTCCTCCTCCTCCTCCTCCTCCTCCCTCTCCTCTTCCTCTTCCTCCAAACGCCCAGACACTCTGCTCCCTTCGTGTAATATTGGTGGGCTTATCCCAGCGTTATGCCACCAGTGTGATGTTAGTGGACTTGTCTTCTCTTTCTCTTGGTATGTATGGTACTCTTGAAGTGAAGTGAAAGTTGTTGCTGCTTCTAAGCTTTATTTGCACGGGAATGTGGTAGGTGGGATACAGAGGACAGGCAAGGCAGGGGCGCCCAGGGAAGAGCGGGCGACCTGCCCGGCCCGCTGTGGCGAGCGGTCTGTCTGAACTGCCCAGACATTTCTATGAACAAACTTCGTTTTGGAACATTTCATAATGGAAAACATGAAAGAATTTGAATGAACATGAAAGTCCGATACATATGGTCACATGGTAATTTCGTGGTGAAGGAACAAGGTTACCTTATATACCGTTGTATGTAAGAAGAGTTATGGTGTTTACAAGACTAAAAATCTCCGTGATAAGGAGACAAATATTGCTGAGTATTCACAAAATATAAAGACATTTGAATATCGACAATGGTAGCAGTAATATACTTTGTGATTCAGAATAAGCATTTTCTAACGAACATTTTGAGTATAAACAACACATAATTATTCACATAGACAACAGAATAATAGCATGGAAATTGTTCACGAGCAATAAGGGTTGAATTAGCGTGTTCTAAGGTCACTTTGTCATCATGTTAGCTGTAGGCCTGTTGGAGTCGGCTGAGGACAGTGGAGTTACTGTGAGATAAGGAACACATGGCTTTTCTGGTATGTGAGACGAAAGAGATCACGATAACAGGTCACTAAACTTCGTGAGCTTCAGACGGTGAATATAGCTGTCTAGTTTTTCTTTTGTCTTTAAAGGTTAGTATCTGGTGTTCTTTCACGTGTGTGTGTGTGTGTGTATAATTTATATATATGTATATGTATACATATAAATATATGTATATTGTATCTATATTCAACTATGAATGTATGTGCATCTATGTATTTATATATGTATATAAATGCTTATGTTTATATAAATATATATATGTATATATACGTATGTATATACACATGTATATGATATCCGATATAAATATGTCTATATATAATGTTTATATACATATAAACGTTCATTCATATTCGTGCCATTACCGACGTGGCGTTTGACGAACTACTTGACTGACCAGTCATCCTTCCCAGACACTTTGTTCCTTCCATGAGCTTCAAACAGCGAATGTAGCTGCCTAGGTTTATGTCAATTTTCCGTGTGAAATACCATTGTTACCACCTGAAGTTTCCCCTTATAATGTTTATTCTGTTGTGATAAGAATATGGCTTACATATTGTTTGTTGCATTTGATGAAAATTAAGATTCTTCTTAATTTACATTGCACTCCATTGCAAGTATAATTCGGTGACCTCAACTTTGCAAGCAACAATCGGTGACGTAATTATCTTTGCAAGAAACAGTCGGTGACCTAACTCCCTTTGCAAGAAACAGTCGCTGACCCAACTCCCTTTGCAAGAAATAGTCGCTGACCCAACTCCCTTTGCAAGAAACAGTTGCTGACCCAACTCCCTTTGCAAGAAACAGTCGCTGACCCAACTCCCTTTGCAAGAAACAGTCGCTGACCCAACTCCCTTTGCAAGAAACAGTCGCTGACCCAACTCCCTTTGCAAGAAACAGTCGCTGACCCAACTCCCTTTGCAAGAAACAGTCGCTGACCCAACTCCCTTTCCAAGAAACAGTCGCTGACCCAAATCCCTTTTGCGAGAAACAATCGGCGACTTCCTTCCCTTTTGCAAAAAACAATCAGTGACCATTCTTTCCCTTTTGCAAGAAAAAATGGTGATCCTAAGACGGTGGATGTGACTGCCTAGTTTCGTTGTTTTTTGGATGTTTTTATGGTTAGCATCTTGTGTTCTGATTTGATCTATATGCAATGTTACGTAAATCAACTCATTGCAAATGCTTTTTGAACTGATGACTCTTGGCTTTTGTTCTCGCAATAATACGCCTTATATACCAAATTTACTTATATACCAAATTTACTATTAGAGTACTATTGTTACCACTTCGATAATTTTGGGTTAGATTACAGATTTTGTTCAATTTAATGAAAATTAAGATTGTCCTTAATTTACCTAACATTCTATAATAACGCATACACATACACACATATACATACATATACATTTATACATATATACATATTTATGCATTTATATATATATATATATATGCGTGTGTATACATATATAAATATGCGTATATATATTTATATATGTGCCTTTATACATTATTTATACATGTACGTATACAAAGCCTATATACATATATATCTCTATATAAATCCTATATACATGTATATCTATATGTCTATATACCTATGTAAAGATACCTATATGTATATATAATAAATATATATATCGTATATATATGCGTATATGAATGTATAGATGTGCGTTTATATATATATATATATATATATATATATATATATATATGCGTATATATATATATGTATGGGTAGTTAGGTGTGTATGTATATATGGATGTATGTATATACGTGTGTATGTATGCATAGGAGTATGTATGTGTATATATGTATACGAGTATGTATGTGTATGTATGTGAATATATGTATGTGTATGTGTATATGTGTAATATATGTATGTGTAGGTGTGCATATGCATGAATATGTACATAAATGTATATATGTACGTATGCGTATGTATGTGGATATATGTATGTATGTACGTTTGTGTGCATGAATGTATATGTATATTTATATGGGTATTTATAGTCACAAGTATGTATAAAAGGTATGTGCGCAATCCTCCCTGACCAGGTCAGGGAGGATTGTTATACACCTATATCAATGCGGTATTGCATTATTCCATCTTTCATATATATACCTCAGTATCTGACTTCGGCTTCGCATTTCTAAATCAATTTCCACCGAGTGCCCACGGGGAGTGTGTGTAAAACCTCGCTATCATTACTCATGTATGAGTAGATAGGTAATGTCTATGGAAGCTAGTTAGATCCTAGTTGCACACTCCTTTTAGTGGTTCGTGTGGCATGGTTGGTTTAGTGCTGGCCCTCCGGTCTCATACAGGGAGGATTGTTATACATACGTATGTATGTGCACATGAAGCGCGCGTATGTTTATATATGTGTATGCATGCGCATGGGTGTCGTGCATAATGTATAAGTACGTATGCATTGCATATGCATAGGAGCATTGTAAAGGCGTATGCTTTCATGTGCCCGAAAAAGAACATGCGTAGTAATTAGGACATTTGCGGGTGAACAACTGTCTGCACTAAGCGCACATACGCATAAATAAATGTGTGTAAAAATACAATCACACATATACGCACTTCTGATACTCAAGCCCATGCTCACGGGAGTATACCCTAGTGTAGTGAGCAGGCCCGGGTGTTGCTGCTCATAAGTCCACACTAGACAGGGCCAACCTTGGAGGGGCTTATCAGTAGCATCCCGGCCAAAATACTCCCCCTCCCACTATGATACACCTAGGCCATTAGGTGGGATATAACTCGGCAGTTTACCTCACAATCAAAAACCATGACTACACAGAGAAACGGCCCTCATTCCCCGGAGGCGAAGGAGCCCCTGGTTACGGCGGCGATCAGGATAGCTCCGGAGCAGAGGGTGCTAAGAATCCCCGGCCAAGAACAGGCTGCCCCACGTTAATGAACCTTTGCACATATAATATAAGGACAATGAAAACGGAATCCAACTTACTAGCATTACTTGAGGAACTCTATTTCATTAAATGGGATGTTGTAGGACTGTGAGGTTAGAAGACTAGTTGAAGAACAGAAGATACTAAATGATGGACACGTGCTCTATTGGAGAGGTAAACCTCAAGTTAACAAGGAAGAATTAGGGGTAGGTTTCTAAGTTCACAAACGTTTAGAAAAGAATATAGTAGAATTCCATAGTATAAACGAAAGAGTAGCTTCAGTAACAATAAAACTAAATAAAAGGTACAACTTAAAGATTGTTCAAGTCTATGCTCCAACCTGCAGCCACAGTGATGACGAAATAGAAAGCTTCTATGAAGATTTTCATTTAGCAAACAAAAGAGTAAAAACCCATTTCACAATAATTATGGGAGACTTTAATGCCAAAATAGGTAAAAAGACAGAAGGAGAAACCGTAGCGGGGAATCACGGAGTAGGCACTAGGAATGAGAGGGGGCAAATGCTAGTCGATTTTGCGGAGGCTTGATCACTCAATATCATGAATACATTCTTCGAAAAAAGACTAGAGCGGAAGTGGACATGGAAGTCGCCATCGGACATCAAAAACGAAATTGACTTCATCATTTCAAATAGGCGTGATATAGTAAAACATGTGGGAGTTATTAATAAAGTAAATGTTGGCAGCGACCATAGGTTGGTCAGAGGCCAATTTAAATTACACCTCAGAAGGGAAAGAAATAAACTAATACGAAAACCGCAGCCAAACTTAGCGACGAAGATCTCAACATTCAACAACTCAACAAACAGTTCAATGACATAATAAAGGAAGCTGCCATTGTAGTAGGTGGTAAGAACGCCAAACAAAACTCCAGTAAGTTCTCGATAGAAACTAAAGAACTTATGCAAAAACGTAGGGTCATGAAAGTATCATCAAATAGGGACAGAATAGAATTAGCTGAACTAACAAAAACTATAAACAAAAAGAAGAGAGATGTACTGAAATTCAATACTCAAATAATAAATGAAACAGTGATCCCAGGTACCAGCATGAAAACAGCTAAGAGGAGACTAGGAATAGGGAGAAATCAAATATATGCAATAAAGAAACCAGACGGAGATGTGACATATAATAAAAATGAAATCATAAGAGTAGTGGAAAACTTTTACAGGGATCTATACAACGCAAATTAACAGCCACGGATAGAAGCGAACGCGGTAACTAGAGAGGTACCTAACATCACAACAGAAGAAATAAAGAGAGCGCTTAAAGGCATGAAGAGAGGGAAAACACCAGGTGAAGACGGTATTAGTATAGACCTTATAATGGATGCAGGGGAAATTGCAACAGTGAAACTAGCCAATCTTTTTAACAAATGCCTTCTCAATGGAATAATTCCGAAAGCCTGGAAAAATGCAACAATTATTTTGATTCATAAAAAAGGGGACAGAAGGGATCTAAAAAACTACCGACCCATAAGTCTCCTTTCAGTTACAAACTGTACAATAAAATCAATACAACTCGCATCTCTGATAGTCTGGATTCTAACCAGCGTAGAGAACAGACAGGCTTCCGCAGTGGATTCTCAACAACAGACCACGTACACACACTTACCCAAATACGAGAAAAAATAAATGAATATAGGAAACCCCTGTGTATGGCATTCATTGATTACGAAAAGGCATTTGAAAAGCTATTCGAAGACAGGGAGTAGAGGAGGTATACTGTAAACTATTAGAAGATATATATACGAAGATGGGACAGCAACCATCAAGCTCCACACAGAAACCGATAAAATCCCAATTAAGAAAGGTGTTAGACAGGGTGATACTATCTCACGAAAACTGTTTACAGCTTGCCTTGAGGAAATTTTCAAGAAGCTAGAATGGACCGGGAAGGGTATCAAAATAGAGGAATACCTGAACAATCTAAGATTTGCAGATAATATTGTTCTCTTCAGTGAATCTGCAAATGAAATGCAGCAACTAATAAATGATCTGAATAGAGAAAGCCTGAAAGTCGGACTTAGGATAACAAAAAAAAGACTAAGATCATGTTCAACAGTAGAGTTCAGTTCGACTGGAAGCAAAAAACGCTATACAGACAAAGTTGGAAAAGATTGGGAGAGGCCTACGTCCTGCAGTGGATTGACCCAGGCTGATGATGATGATATATATGTATATATGTGCGTATATATTTATGTATATATATTGTATATATATGCGTATATATGTATAAATATGCGTATATGTATGTATGCATATATGTATATACACATGTATATATATATGCCTATATTATATTCATGCATATATATACATATATGCTTGATTATACATATATATGTATATACATAATAGTTTATAGGTATATATATGCATATATATATATATATGTATGTATGTATGTATACATATGCATATATATGTGTATATATACATATATAAGCATATACATATGCATAATCATACATACTATATATGTGTGTGTGTGTACGTATATATGTATATATATAAGTATATATAGTGTATACAAGTATATATATATACTTAAATATGTGGGCATATATATTATATATTTATGCTTTTATATACATATTTATATATCTATATATAAATACGTGTAATTCACTTTATATTGTCAAAATATATTTTGATTTGTCTGTATACCATGTTATGTAAATTGTACTATTTTCACCTGCCACCCTCTTGGGTTTTGATCTCGTGTTGATATGCGATTTCTGTCAATTTTCCTTATAAAATACCATTGTCACCACCTTAAGTTTCCCCATATAATGTTTTCCTCTTGTGATAAGAATATGGCTTACATACTTAATTCGTTGAATTTGATGATAATTGTGATTTTTCTTAATTTACACTACATTCCATTGGTCACCGATTGCAAGTATCAGTCGGTGACTTCACTCCCTTACCAAGAAATAGTCGGATCAGACGGACGTGACTGGCTCGTTTTTCCTTTGTTTTTAGATGTTTTTATGGGTAGCATTTTGTATTCTGACATGATAGTTCAATCACTAGCACCTTTTAATGCTTAACATGTATGTCTATGTACAATATGAAAATTAGATGGACCAATTTGTCCTACCACCTTTTTGCACTGATAAACGCTTGGGTTTTGATCTCCCATTAATACGCCTTTAATGTGAATTTTCCTTTACACATTAAAGAGGTAACACTGGCATTTTTACTGTAAAATGTTTTTCTCTTGTGATAAGTATCTTTATTTTGATTTACACTACATGATATTTTGTTAAATGGGAGAAAAAATCAGAATTCTAAATTTACTTCACACCGTTTTATTTTCATGGATTTTAAATTAGTTTGTAAATCTAACTCATTCATGGTTTCCTTGATTGACAGATAAATAGTTATTAGTTAAGTATATATACTTTTATATACATATTTTGTGTATATATATGTACTGTATATATATTTTATATATGTACTGTATATATCATATATATATATTGTATACATATTATATATATTTACTATATATATATATATATATATATGTACTGCATATATATATTTATATATATATACTGTATATATATATATATATATATATATATATATATATATATATATATACTGTGTATATATATACATATGCATATATATATATATATATATATATATATATATATATGCACTATATATATACTGTATATATAAGATATATCAGTGTGTATATATACTAAGTATATGTATACTATGTATATATATATATATATATATATTTGTACATAGTATATATATAATATATATATATATATATATATATAGGCTAATATGTATATGTATACAATTTATATTTATATATTTGTTTATGTTGTGTATATATATAGTTATACTGTATATATATATATATATATATATATATATATATGTAATATATATGTGTAAATATAAGTAATAATGCGTTAATACACGATGTTTATGTATAAACACATGCATTATATATATATATATATATGTATGTATGTATATATATACCTGGATATATGTATATATAATTTATATATATATATGTATAATGTATATATAAACACAGACACATATTCATAATATTTACATATTTATAATACATACACACCTCATTCATTTTACAAGAAAAACTCAGTGAGCCTCAGACGGTGGATGTGGCTGCCTAGTTTTCCTTGGTTTTTACATGTTTTTATGGTTAGCATTTTGTGTTTTGGCATTCATTCACTAACACCTTTAGATTGTCAACGTGTATTTTGATTTATCTACATGCAATTTTATGTAGATTAAATTTACTGTTTTGACTTGCCAGCTTTTTGCACTGATGCCGCTTGGGTTTTGAGCTTACATTAATACTCCATTTATGTCAATTTTACTCTTAAAATACCATTGTTACTGTGGGTTGTGATAATGAAGTGATTTATGATACCGATGTGAGTGCCATGTTGTGATGCCATTGTATACGGATTGTGATGCCAGTATTATCGTACATATATTGGGATAATTATCTAATTATATTATACACACTTCCTTTTGTGTGATATGTTATACCATGTATAATATAGAAGGTTATGTTTAGTTTATATTGCTGTGTAGCATATCACCTATGTGAAAGAGCGAGATTCTCTGTACGATTTATAGAGTATAATATTTTATTTTGTCTCTGTAGTCAGGTCAGGCTCCACCTTCTACTGGTACCATGTAAACCAGTACTACCTATTTCATGGTCGGGTCGTCGGCGACTAAACCGGCTCCCCCACCTTCGGGTAGGAAGGGTGTGTGGACACCCCGCAGGACTAAAAATATGACCTGTCAAAGGGCGGAGGAGCTCCTCTGCGAGCCAACGGCCATCCACACCTGGGGAGGAAATGGACGCCACCAGGTTACTGTCCGATGAAACACAATGATGCGCACACCAAACACTTCATTCATACCGGATCGGCCGAGGCCCGGGTCAACAACAGCCGCGTCCTCCATTGGAAACCAGGGTGGAGTCGAAAAGTTGGCTACTGGCAAACAAACAAACAAAACGAGACTCGCGAAAGAGGCCTTCACAGTAGGAACATGGAATGTACGAACACTCCAACAAGACGGCAAAATGAACGAACTGACATAGGAATAGGACAAGTATCAATGGCACGTATTAGGCTTAGCAGAGATGAGATGGCTAAACTCAAGTGAAACCATCACAGATAAAGGACACAAGATATGGTACAGTGGTGACGAGAATTATCACAGGAATGGTGTTGGGCTTCTAGTCCGCTAAGATTATGCCCATACAGTCATGGAATGTGAACCGATCTCAAGTTGAGTGATCCGGATTCGACTGAATGCACATCCCAGAAATTTGTCGATCGTGCAGGTGTATGCGCCCACTCCTGACTGGAGCGAAGAGGAAGTTGACGAGTTCTACGATACCTTGAAGAGAACATTAGATAAGATCCCAAAGAAAGATATTAAGATCATAGAAGGCGATTGGAATGCAAAGATCGGCCCCAATGCTTACAAAGACTGGAAGGATACAATCGGAAAATTTGGAGGAGTGACGAATAAACATAGGACTAGACTACTTGAGTTCTGCAAACTAAATAACTTGGTAGTGACAAACACACTTGGTCAGCACAAAATCTCAAGAAGAGTCACTTGGATAGCACATGATGGCATCACTAGGAATTAGATAGACTTTATTCTAGTGGATAGATGCTGCAAAAGCTGCATTGACATTAGCAAAACAAGAAGCTTTCCGGGTGCAGACATTGGCAGTGACCATAACTTGCTGATGATGACTATGAAGCTGAAACTAAAGAAAGTACGAAGACAACCAAATTGCAGAATAAAATACAACCTGGAACGACTGAAAGATGCAGACTGCAAAAGGAATTTCGAAATAAAGATTGGAAGTAGGTTTGAAGCCCTGCTGGAACTAGAAGAGAATGATTTGTAACATCTAACTTCTGAATTCTCTAAAATTATGAACGAAACAGCAATGGAAGTTCTAGGAAAGGCACGAACGAGAAAACAACCCTGGATGACACAAGATATTTTGGACGCATGTGACAGAAGGCGTGAACTAAAGGCGAAAAAGTTCAAAGACAGCGACACGGAGAAGCAGTATAGAAATGCTAACATCATGGTCAGGAAAGAGAAGGAAGAATTTCTAGAACAAAAATGCAAAGAAATAGAACAAGGATTTGAAGGAAATAACAGCAAAAAGACTTTTGATACAATCAAACAGCTGAAAGAAAGAAATGTGCAAGGCAGTCAGTTATAGAAGACAAAAATGGCAATCTTTAAACAGAAAGTAGTAAGATCCAGGAGCGCTGGACTGAATATGTGAAAGATCTATACAGTTACCCAATCCAGACTAGCCCAGATATTATAGAAGAACCTGAATAGGAAGGACCGGGAACCACTGAAGATGCTGAACCTGACATCACAAGAAGAGAAATAGATCATGCAATAAGCAAACTAAAGAAAAGCAAAGCCGCTGGTGTGGATAATATTCCAGCCGAGTTACTCCAAACAGGAGAATCTATTGTTGGTGTACTACATAAGATCTGCATGTTGATTTGGAAGAATAAAGAGTGGCCAACACAGTGGACACAATCAATGATAATCCCAATTCCAAGGAAAGGTAACTTAAGGAAATGCAACAACTACAGAACCCTCACTCCAATTTGCCATGCAAGTCAAGTCATGTTAAGAATAATAGGGGAAAGAATAAAACTACAGATTGAGCTTGTTCTGGCAGAAGAGCAAGCTGGCTTTCGAGAAGGACACAGTACTGCAGAACAAATTTGCAACTTCGAATTCTAGGAGAAAAGTTCAGAGATCATCAACGTGTGCTATATCACAACTTCATTGACTTCTAAAAAGCTTTTGATAGAGTATGGAGAAAAGCTTTGTGGTGTACAATGAAGAAACAAACCATCAGCTTTCACTTGGTTCATCTGATTGAAGCTTTGTATGATAAGGCCACCAATGCAGTGATAACTAACGGAAGCGGACTTGAATGGTTTAAAACCACGGTTGGAATACGACAGGGATGCATACTGTCACCAATGTTGTTCAATTTATTCTTAGAACAAATCATTATGGAAGCGATGGAAAACTTTGAAGGAACTGTATCGGTTGGAGGACAAAAAGTGTGCAATCTTAGATTTGCGGATGACATAGATCTGATTGCAGGTAGCAAGGAGGAACTAGCTAACATCACGGAAAAGTTAAACACAACAAGAAAGTATGGAATGGAGATAAGTAGTGAAAAGAGCAAGATTATGGTATCAATGCAAGGCGATGAAGCTGCAGACGTTGACATTGAAGTGGGGGGCAAACGTTTGGAAACAGTGGAGACATTTAAGTACTTAGGATCCACCTTGAACGAAGATATGACATCACAAAAAGAAATCACCACCAGACTAGCAAGTGCGACAGTACCACTGACCAAATTGAATAACATTTGGAACAGCAAGAAGATCAGGCTTATGCACGCTGTCGTTACGTATATAGTGCTTTATGGATGCGAGTCATGGACACTCAGCAAACGTCTGGAAAGGAGGCTGAACGCTTTCGAAATGCGTTGCTTTCGACGCATACTGGGAGTCAGCTACCGGGATCACCGTACTAACGTCTCCATAATTCAAGAGATCACTGACAAGGCAGGATCGTTCGAACCACTTCTTGAAATGGCCAGAAGGAAACTGCAGTGGTTCGGACACATGACGCGCCGCCCAGGAACACTTGCACATACCATCATGCACGGGACCGTGGAAGGCACAAGAAAGCAGGGAAGACCAAGATTGAACTGGTTTAGTGATATTCAAAGATGGACTGGAAGAAGAATCACAGAATGTATCAGGCTGGCCGAGGATCGAGATAGTTGAAGGAAAGAGGTGAACGTGTCAAAGTACCCCAACGGTCCTATGACTACGGGAGTGACTTGACTCTGTAGTCACACGTCTGGCAGTAACACTCAGATGGAGCCTGGCGTGAGGGGCAGAGGAGCATGAAGCGTTTCGTATTAATTTTGTCAGAGCTGATCTCCAATGAACCTACTTCATCTGTGTTTTTTCACCCTCAAGCATTATAGAGAAACACCAAGCAAACATAGAAGACGAACAGTTACCACCTTAATTTTTATGTTTCTTATTGGTTACATTATAGGATATTTTCTTGAATTTGGTGAAAATTAAGATTCTTCTTAATTTACTTTATTTGATTTTTTTTTTTTTTTTTTTTTTTTTGAATTTTAAATTATTTTGTAAATCTAACTCGTGGTATCCTTGATACACATTTTTTGTATATATGTATACATATATATGTTTATGTATTTATATATATGTACATACATATGTATGCATATATATGTATAATTGTACATATATATATGTAATATATATAACAACAAACGCACACACCCACACATTCCTGGCTAATTGTAGTAAGATCCAGAGCATTCCAAGTTAGTGGTAGATCCAGAGTATTCCTTATTGGAAGGTAGTTAGATCCCAAGCATTTCTTTTTAATGGTAGAGAGAACCCTCCTAGTGAATGGTACTTAGATCCCAAACATTCCTATTGAATGATAGATTCTGAACATTCCTATTGAATGTTAGATTCTGAACATTCCTATTGAATGATAAATTAGATGCTGAGCATTTCAAGTCAGTGGTAGATCCAGAGCATTCCTTAAAGAAAGGCAGATGTCGACCATTTATTTTTAATGGTAGTGAGATCCTGATTCCTTTTGAATGATAGAACCTTCCTAGTGAATGGTGCTTAGATCCCAAATATTCCCATTGAATTGATTCTGAACATTCCTGTTGAATGATAAATTAGATGCCAAGCATTCCTAAT
Organism: Penaeus chinensis; assembly: GCF_019202785.1. Taxonomy (NCBI): domain Eukaryota; kingdom Metazoa; phylum Arthropoda; class Malacostraca; order Decapoda; family Penaeidae; genus Penaeus; species Penaeus chinensis. The sequence goes on along the minus strand of NC_061821.1, from coordinate 42,712,396 downwards.
GACCATTAGATCCTGAGCATTATAAGTGAACTGTAGTGAGGTCACGAGCAGTCCTATTGAATGTTTTTTCCATCCCAAATATTCGTGGTGAATGGTAGTCAGATCCAGAGCATTTTTGATTGATATTTAGATTCTGAACATTCCATTTGAATGGTAATAATTACCTGAAGATTTCTTATGATTGGTGGTTCTATCTCAAACATTCCTGGAGAATGATAGTTACATCCTGAGCTTTTCTGTTGAAAGATAGTTAGATCCTGAGCATTCCTAGTAATTTGCAGTTTGATCCCAAGCATTTGTTTTGAACGGTAGTAATAACCGAAGCATTCTAGTGATATCCTGAGCATTTCTTTTGAATGGTATATAGATCCCTACCATTACTAGTGAATAGTTAGATCCTAAGCATTCCTAATGAATAGTAGATAGATCTCAAGCCTTGCTAGGGAATGGTAGTTAGATCTTGAGTATTACTAGGGAATAGTAGCTCAATCCTGAGCATTCATAGTGAATGGTAGCTTGATTCCAAATATTCCCTTTGAAAGGTAGTTAAATCCCAAGGATTCCTTTCGAATGGTAGATCCCATACATGCCTTTTGAATGGTAGTTCCCAAGCATTCCAATTAAATGGTAGTTAGATCCTGAACATTCTTAGTAAATGGTAGTGAGATCGAGCATTCCTTTTGAATGTAAGATCCCGGGCATTCCTGGTGCATGGTAGTGAGATCTCGAGCATTCCTATTTAATTGTAATAAGATCCTGAATATTCCTGGTGAATGGAAAGTTAGATCCTGAGCATTCTTAATGAATGATAGATCCTGAGCGTTCTTAGTGAAAGGTAGGGATATCCTGATTATTATTTTTGAACGGTAGAGATCCTTGGCAGTCCTGGTGAAACGGCAATGAGATACCGAGTGTTCCTAGTGAATGGTAATTAATTTTGAGCACTTGTAGGGAGTGGTAGTTGGATCCCGAACATTCCTTTTGAATGGTTGATCCTGAGCATTGCTAGTGAAAGTTAGTGATGACAAGCATTCCTATTGCATTGCATTAAGATCTAGAGACTTCCTTTTGAAAGCTAGTGAGATCCCAAGCATTCCTAGTGAATGGCAGTGAGATCCTTAGCATTCCCAGTGAATAGCAGTGAGATCCCTAGCATTCTTAGTGAATGACAGATCCCTAGCATTCCTGGTGGATGGTAGTTAGTTAGCATGCCTAGTGTGAATAGTTGTGAGATCCTGAGCATTTCTAGCATTTCTAGTGAATGATCCTAGTGAGATACTGAGCATTGCTTGTGAATGGTAGTTAGATCCCAAAGTTTCCTTTTGAATGGTATTTAAATTCCGAGCATTCCTAGTGAAAGGTAGATCCCAAGCATTCCCAGTGAATTGTAGATCCCGAGCATTAGCAGTGAATGGTATATCCTGAGCATTCTTTAGGAAAGGTAGATGCCAAGCATTCCTAGTGAATGGTAGATCCCGAGCATTCCCAGTAAAATTCACTAGGAATGCTCGGGATCTACCTTTCCTAAAGAATGCTCAGGATATACCATTCACTGCCAATGCTCGGGATCTACAATTCACTGGGAATGCTCTGGATCTAATGGTATATCTTGAACATCCCTTAGGTAAGGAATATAAGTTAGGTCCTGAGCATTCCTAGTGAGGTCTTGAGCATTCATAGAGAATGGTAGTAAGCTTTGATGCATCAGCCATCTCTTGGATGGCAAATCTGCAGTCTTACGGAGTACAGTCCGCTTTTGTGGTCTGCCTTTCTGCCTTCATATCTGGTTTAGGTTCAGAAGAGGGCGGAAGCAATCATACTCTACAAAACACGGCAACCGCCGGACGCCACACTTCAAGCATTGTAACGGTGCAACATTGGCGGCCTTTGTGCAGTGTATCAGGTCAACATAGGGCAGACTCAACATCTGTCAAGCATAAGCTTTTCACATAACACCCGTGGTGGACCCGACAAGAGCAATTTCGTGTGCCCTTCGCCAGGACGGAGTTCCGCCTGCGCTCATTTCTGTCCAGATATGGGCGCCTTTGGAACCACATGGTCAGGAACACCACCTCCATCATGCAACATCTCGAACATCATGACTATTTTCAAAGGTTAACACGACTTTCCAATTGTTGTAATCTGTTACTGGTTGAGGAGCCAGAGTTTTAACTGATCATTTGTTTTAACAGTAGACACCATCACCACCACCATCACCACCACCACCATCACCACCACCATCACCACCACCACCTTTACCACCACGACCATTACCACCACCACCTTTATCTCACCACCACCTTTACCACCGCCATCACCACCACCACCACCTTTGCCACCACCACCATTTCCATCACCACCATTACCACACCATCATCACCACCATTACCACCACCTCCACCATTACCACCACCTCCACCATTACCACCACCACAATTACCACCATTACCACCACCACCATTACCATCACCACCACCACCATTACCACACCATTACCACCACCACCACCACCATTACCACCACCACCACCACCATTACCACCACCACCACCATTACCATCACCACCACCACCATTACCACACCATTACCACCACCACCACCACCATTACCACCACCAACACCACCATTACCACCACCACCACCATCACCATCACCACCACCACTATCGCCACCAGCATCACCACCACCATCTTCACGATCACCATCATAACCACCGCCATCACCATTACCATCACCACCATTACCACCATCACTATCACCACCATTACTTTCATCAGCATCACCACCGCCATCACTATCACCACCACCACCATCACTATCACCACCATCACCACCACCACCATCACCACCACCATCACTATCACCACCACCACCATCACCACCATCACTATCACCACCATCACCACCACCACCATCACCACAACCACCATCACTATCACTACCATCACTATCACCACCACCACCATCACCACCATCCCACACTCCTTCGACTCACTCGGCGGTCCTTCCGTCTCTCGTCTGGAATGCCGCTGAGTGAAGTGGAAATAAAGGCTTCGACTTATTTCATTTTCGCGGGAACCATTTCTCTGGAAAAATTATGTTACAAGGCTAATGGATAAGTTAAACATTGTTAAAATTGCATGAGGCTGTCAGGTTGAAATTTCATTTCATTTAACATTCGCGAATGAAAAGCTGGAAATAATTGTTCTGATAACTAGAAATATGTATATATGTATATGAATATATGAATATGAATATGAATGTGTATACATATACATACATATACATATACTTATATATAAATATATAAATATCCATACATACATACACATACATATACATATACACATAAATATGCATATTTATATATATACATATGCATATATATACATGCATATACAAGTATATACATATATATACATACACATATATGTATTAACATCATACATTTATACGTATACGCGCACACATACATACGTATAGGTAAATATATACATATATATGCTTATGTATATATTTACGTATAGATAAATGTATACGGATATATTCATAAATATAGACATACATATGTATATATATATATATACACAAATAGAAAGTTACACACCTATATATACATTTACATATATATGTGTATACATGAGTACATGAATATGTTTTTATATATACATATGTATGTATGTATATATACTTGTATTTACACAGATGTGTGTATATATACAAATGTATGTATATATATCTTCATATATATGTATGAAAATATATATACAGAAATATATATTGATATATATTTATATATATAAGTATATATAAATGTTAAAAATATGAATATATTTATATATATTCATATATATGTATATAAATATATAAATATATAGATATATGTATTTATTTATATACAAGTAAATAAGTATTATAAATATATAAATATATATATGTAAATATATGAATATACATGAATATATGAATATATATATGAATAAATGTATAAATCATTATATATATATTTATATATATAAACAAATGTTATAATCTATATAGATGGAAATAAAGGTATAATTTAGATTATACATTTATTCATATATATATGTATATTGAATAAATGTGTATATATATAAATCTATATGTTTGAATAAATGTATAAATCTATAAATAAATGCATATATTTATGTATTTACATATATATATGTAAATATGTAATATGAATATGTATATACTTAAATATATATATATATATATATATATATATATATATATATATGAGTATTGGCGGTATGTATATATTATTTATTATAATCATTATTATTACTATTACTATCATGAATATTTTTACCATTATTATTATCATGATTGTTAATGTTATTGTTTTCGTTATCATTATTACTATTATTATTGCCATTAACACTTGTTACTATTATTAGTATTATTATCATCTGTGTAATTGTTATCATTATCATTATTTTTTATATTGTTGTAATATTATATTTATTGATGTTATTGTAGCTGGTGTTATCATAATTATCGGTAATGATACATTTATCAACCCAATAAAGATTATTATCTCTGTTTTATGACTATCCTAGGAAGTTTTTTCTTTTATTATTTCTTTTTCTATTTTTCCCCTCCAAACACACAGCAACGCACGCCGTTTTTTTTTTTCCCCAAACACTCACACCCCCCCCCCCCCCCCCCAAACACGCATACAGCATCGCACGCTGTTTTTCTTTTTTTTCCAAACACTTGCGCACACAGCAACGCACGTAAGTAAACACAAGCACACACAACACATAAAATCAAGTGATAAAAATTGTTTTATGTAATTGCTTTAAAAAAGTCAGAAATGAAATAGAGAATCAGATAGAAAGAAATAGATAAAGGTGATTAAGAAAAATCAAGAATCTTTACCTCCGGAAGCCGCAAAAAAGGCAGGGAAAAAGAAAAGTAGAGAAAGAAAGAGCTGGGAACAAGAGAAAGGCAACTCTCACCTTTCTCTCGCTTGTGAGAAGAGAGAGAGAGACGGAGAGGGACAGTCAGAGAAACAGAGAGGAATTGAAAGAGAAAGACCCACAAAGGCTGGGGACGAGAAAAAATCGAGAGATTTGTATCTATATCTTTTTATCTATAGTAATATTAGGCCTGAGGGAGCCATGGGCACAGTATTCCCCTGCTTTAGTTGCCTAGCACTTACTCCTCAGGGTCCCCTTCAGGAATGGACTGTTTCTCCCCAACATACTCCAGGCTTACCATGGCCAACAACGACGTTATTCCATTATTAGGGGCAATGAGACTTGCCCCCTTCATCAGATAACCCCACTAATTCTCCAGGCTCTCCTTTGACTACTCCAACCATGCCAATGTTCAACACTTCTACCCCCACAACCTTCATCAACTACCTCATCCTCCCTTATTACTACCTTACAGCCCTATTGTCCACCTCTCTATAACACTACCTCCCTCAACACTACTCCCTCTTCCACACACCCCTGTCCTACTACCCCCATCTCTACAAAAATCTTAAATACTCTGTTTAGCCCAGCCAAATGGGACCAATTTTTTGTTATCCCTCCCACAGCTCCTTACTCTGGACTTCTAGCAATGTCTCCAAAAACAAGTAGGCAAAGTCTTTCCGTAGCCAACTTGACCGTTCCTGTCTCGTCACAGTAACATCTGAAAACTAAGCAATAGCATTATCAAATCTAACCTATATGGTAACCCCATCCAACCCCCAATACTTGCACCGGAACTATTTCTATTTCCCCAGCAAATTGCCCTATCTATAACAAAAATTGGTCAGATTGTGGAGAAGACAATCGCCTGTCTCATGGATTATGATGCGATATCAGTACAATGCTACTCCATTCTTCCCAGAGGTCATCGTAAGAACCCCACTAACATTGCCAAAATTTCTGTAGATATTTTACATTGGAGAATTCCTGTGCGACTATATCAACCTCGTCAGTGGCAAAATTGTTGGTGTTTAGGACATCATGCCAAACATTGCCGTTCCACAGCCAGATGCCCACTATGTACCCAACCTGGCCATTCTCGATCAAACTGCTCTGCACAATCATGTACATGTGTCAACTGTGGCAACCCCCATAATGTATTTCATAGAGGCTGTCCCACATACAAATTTGAGTCTGAGGTAGCAACACTTAGATTCAGACTTGGGCTCACTCTATGTGAAGCCAGACAGGAAGCATGTCGATAAGGTTTTTCTCTTACTCCCTACTCCAGTAATGTCGCTCACACTGCCACTCCCCCTACCTCCCAAACTCCTACACCCTCCCCTAAACCTATCCTTCCTCCATCTAACTTCCCCTCTTCTACCTCCTACCTTCCCCAGTCAAATTCTTTTGTCATCCTAAATCCAGATACTCCAATATCTTCTACAGCCCCAACACCTTCCCCTCTCCCTCCCTACAGAACCTGCAGCAGACTAAACGTTCCACCCCCTCTTCCCCTACCACACAATCACCTCCACCTTCCTTTGCCCCTACTCTTCAGACACCTGTCTTCTCTTCCCCCCCCCCCCCCCCTCACAAAACTCCCACACCAACTCCATTATAGAAACTCTTGAGGATATTCAAAACTATATACTCAAGTCCCAATCCACCTTCAAATTCCACAACTCCCACACCCTCCACACTCAAAGTGACTGCTTATATTCATCCTCCTCATATTCCCCCTACACCCTGTCCTCCTACCCCCTCCCAACACAGCCCATCCACCCCGACTCAAGCTCCTCTTGCATTAACCCTCCCGACATCCCCTCTATCCCTTCCACTCCCTCCTGGATACACACGTGAATCCCTTATATCACAACTATCCCCTTCCACAGACCCTCCACTTTCTAATACCCCTAATGATACAACACCACCTCCCCCTCTCATTCTTTATCCCACCCTCTAGCTTTTTCCCCTTCAAATTCTCCAACATGTACTGCAACCGTTATCACCCGTAAATCAACGAAAGTATAACTATCCTTCATTGGATTATTCGTGGTTTCTGTTCTCACAGACCTAAGCTTCGTCATATCCATTCCTCTTATAACCCATCCATTATATGCCTTCAAGAGACTTTTCTTACTCATCCTCCTATATCAATCCCCAAGTACCATTTTGTCTCTTCCCCACACTCCCTTTATGTCTTGTCCATACTTATCAGTCAGAAAACACCTTATCTCATACCTCCCTTTCAAACCACTGTCCTTTGTACAGTTATTTGCATCTTTCTTCGCCCCTGGATCACAGTGACGTTAGTCTACTTCTCCCCATCCCACTCCATTGACTTTGTTGCTTTCAAAAATCTAATTTCCCAACTCCAACCACCTTTCCTCATAGTTGGTGATTTTAACTGCCGCCACACTCTTTGGGGTAATTCTATCACCAACTCCCGTGGCCGAGCTCTAGAGCGCTTCCTCTCCACAGCTAACCTTATTATTCTTAATTCAGATTGCCTCACACACTTTGATACATGCACACAATCTTTTTCATGCTTTAACCTCTCTCTATGCTCCCCTTTTTTTCATTTAGATTTTCATTGGTCTGTTCTAGACCACTTTCCCTATAGTGACCACTTTCCAGTTCTCCTTTCTCCTACTTCGTATATACCACTTCCTAACTCCTCACGCTGTTGCTTTGATAGAGCTGATTTGATAGAGTTCATCTGACCTTGTTTGGCCTTCAGTCATGGGTCCGTGGGCATGACTAAAGCGCTTCGATTAAAACTTGCAGCCTGGAACAGTTACTGCTACAAACAAGGTACCCCTAATCAACTATCAGCCCTTATCTCCTTTAAAAGAGCATCTGCCTGTCTTCGTTGTACAATCCAGAATCCAGAGTAAAACAAATAGCTGGCGATATTATGTTTCCTCAATTACATCCTCTACATTTATCTAAAATGTTTGGCACCGGATCCATAAACTATCAGGCAAACATCCCACCCATCCAGCCCCCGTCCTCCATATTCGTGATACCCTCATCTCTGATCCTCTCCAAGTCGCTAATGAACTGGGTGACTATTTCAGCCAGGTCAGTAGTGGTTCTCACCTTTCTCCACACTTCTCTTCTATTAAGACCATCAAGGAACACACCCCATTACTTTTTTTTTCCACTCATACTTTTCGTTTCAGTTCCTTCACCAATCCCTTCTACTATCCACTTCCTAAGGTGTGAGAGCCATGCTGAAAGGATGAAAGGCTGACTTTGTGTCGGTCCTGAACGACCTGAGGGAGCCATGGGCACGGTATTCCCCTGCCATACCTGACCCTTAACCCTCAAGGGGACCCTGAGGGGTGGACTGATTTTTTTTTCAACATACTCCAGGCTTATCATGGCCAATAATGAGGACGTAACCCCACTATTAGGGGCAATGAGGCTTGCCTCTTCATCAAATAGCCCCAATTCTTGTTCTCCTGTGACCACGGCTCCGAACACTGCAACAACTACCCCCTCATCAATGCCTACTAGTACAGTATCAACCATAATCAATATCCAACCCCCAGGAGACATTTTTACTCTCCCAACATGCTCAACTTCAACACCTTTACTCCCACAACCTTCTTCATCAACCACCCCATCTCCCCTTATTACTACCTTACAACCTTCTTGCCCACCACCCCATAACACTACCCCCCTCAACACTACTCCCTCCTCCACACGTCCCCGCACTTCTACTACCCCCACCTCTACAAGAATCCTAAATACACTATTTAGCCCAGCCAAATGGGACCGATTTTTTGTGATCCCTCCCACAGCTCCCCACTCTAAAAACAACCTCCTCTTTCAGCAATGCCTCCAAAAACAAGTAGGCAAAGTCTCTTTCCGTAGCCGACCCGACTTCTCCCGTCTCGTCACAGTAACAACTGAAAACCAAGCTATAGCATTAACAAAACTAACTGATCTATGTGGTAATCCCATCCCTACAGAACCTCATCCAACCCTCAATACTTGAATGGTCAGATTGTGGAAAAGACTTACTCGCCTGTCTCACAGACTATGATGCAACATGTACAATGCTACTCCATTCCTCCCAGAGTATGTAGTATATATATGTATATATATATTTATATAGGTATGTGCGTGTATGTATATGTGTGTGTGTGTGTGTGTGTGTGTGTTTGTCTATGTGTGTGTGTGTTCTTATATATACATATACATACGCAGACACACACACACATATATATATGTATATGTATATATATTTAGAAACATATATATCTAAACATATATATGTATATATATATGTATATATATAATATATATATGAAAATATATATATACTTATGTATATATATATGTGTATAAATTCATGTATATACATATATATACATATGTATGTTTATATGTTTATATACCTGTATATGAATGTGTATGTATATATGAGTATATATATGTATATGTATATATACATACACATACATATATACATATATACGGATATATGTATACACACACAAACACACACACACACACACATATAAATGTGTGTATGTATATATATATATATATATATATACATATATATACTGTATATGTACATATATGTGTATATATACATGTATGTATATATACATAAATGTATGTATGTATATATGTATGTAAACATACATATGCATACATATGTGTGTGTTTCTCTCTCTCTTTCTCTCTCCCTTTATATACATATATACATGTATATATATGCATATACATATAGCCATATATAAGCATATATATATATATATGTGTGTGTGTGTGTGTGTGTGTGTATAAATGTCTGTGTGTGTGTGTGTATACATATATTTATACATTTATTTATAAAATATGTGTGTGGGGGCCATTGATCAGCGGCAAGTGAATTTTGTGTGTTCATGATCCATTCAGTGATTGTATTACCGTCGATTGTAGATGAGGGGGTAGTAGATGGTGCCAAAACCAAGGTATTTTATACCCCTTGTGACATCAGTAAGTAAGAATCTTGCTGCTTTAATCATATTCCCTCACTCCCTCTCTAAATTTGATATTCGTTAATTTTATTATTGCTTATGATTTAAAGAGAGTTTAAAGCCACAATAAGTTCATTAGGCTCCAAATGTATTATTATAATTACTATTAGTAGTTGATTAACTTTAAACTCAAAGTTTAAAGAGAGAGAGAGAGACCGAACTCAAATTATTATTTTTAATGGCTAGAATAATATATTTTTTTCTATTTTATGGTGTTATTAATGCGTAGCATAAAGTAATCTGTCAACACTACAGTGTAAATGTCCATTTGGTGGTACCGTATGGACCCTGATCGAGGTGTGTCTAGACCATGGCCCATGTGTTATGGACCGTAAAAATGCACCTATTTAATGTAAATTTGTTTTATATCCAATTACTTTCTGATTTTTTTCTGAATATTTATCCACCAATAGTACGATATCTAGTCCCCGTGGTGTAATAGTGCGACCACACACCATCCTCTCCAAGATACCTAGATGAACTCGGTTTCCTCGTGGGCTGTATATATATGTGTGTATGTGTATGTATATATATATATATATATATATATATATATGTGTGTGTGTGTGTGTGTGTGTGTATATACGTGCATATATGCCCCTGTGTGACTGCAACCTCGCCCTGGGCAAAAAGACATGCACCCTAGGGTCGCAATCTATTTTAAATTCTTTTAGCATCGAACTGCGGTTGATTAGGAATGGCATCCAATCTCTCTCTCTCTCTCTCTCTCTCTCTCTCTCTCTCTCTCTCTCTCTCTCTCTCTCTCTCTCTCTCTCTCTTTATATATGTGTGTGTGTGTGTGTGTGTGCTTGTATACTAGAGAATGTGATATATGTATATTTATATGTATATATATGTATATATATCTATATCTATATCTATATCTATATCTATCTATATATTTCTATATATATGTATATAATTAAATACACACATATATATATATATATGTGTGTGTACGAACAGATGTGTGTGTGTGTGTGTGTATGTGTGTGTGTGTATATATATGTATATATATGTGTATATATATTTATTTATATGTGTGAGTATACAAACAGATGCGTGTATATGTGTATATGTATTTATATGTCTACATCTGTCTATCTATCTATATATCTATCTATCTATCTATCTATCTATCTCTCTCTTTCTATATACATATATATATATATATATGTATATACATATATGTATATGAACACGCACTGATATATGTATATATACATGTATATACACATACACATATATTTTTTTTTAAGGGCAAGTTTTATCAGCATACCTGAGGCTGACAACAAATTTATGTAAATTTACAGTCGGTACAGGAATGATAAAAAAAATACCAATCATCCTCCCAATTTAGTATGACCCAACGTTCGTTTCCGCTTACATTATCCTCATAGATTTTGATATTAATTGCGTTCCTCATTATAGTTCTATATAAATGAGATTTCGTTAGCATAGTTTCCATTCCACTGCTCATACTCTCGACTTCAAAGGTTTCCTTAAATAACTTCATCAAAATATTTATTCTGGTGCAAATTATACTCTATGCTCTGGTTCTTTTTAAAGTAGTGTACCCTTTATTGACAAGACATTTTTACATTTAACCGTCCCATATTCTTGAAAATCATATGTATACATTGACAGATATTTTAAATGTCGTCTGTATAGTTAATCAAACATTATTACATCCCTCTCCTTTTCCCTCCTCCCTCCCTCAATCTCCCCCTCCCTCTCTCTCTCCCCATCCTTCATTTTCTCCCTCCCTCTCCTCTCCTCTTTTTCTCTCTTCTTTTCTCTACTGTATTATTTTTGCATCTTTAAGTAGACCCTTAGGCTCCAGATTAAAGCCTAACCTTACTAGGCAGTTTTCTCAGTATTTCACAATCGATTTTATATCAACTTTGATAATGATTAGGACTGGCTGCTTCCTACTTTTCTTGAATGTTTAAGTCTAAACACTGCCATTGTTGTTTCATATACATGCGTTATTAATGTATTCCTTATATGAGTGTATAAGATACTCATATTGCTTTTTCAGAAATCTTCCACTGAACAAATTCCATATATTTACATTTCATTTTCATTTTTTTAAGAACCGCTGTATTGTAAGCGTAACTGATTTATATGTAAGATGATTTTGTTTTCTGTTATGGTTCATATCTGATAAAAGAAAGGAGACAGGAAACACAAGTATCCAAGTAGGCATCCAAATCTTGCCAAGTATGAAACGAATACAATATTGGCTTCCATAATGTACGTATGGATGTGTGTGTATATATGTAAAATGTCGTGCAGTTTATTCTGATTTGCTTTACATCAAGATAAATAAATAAGCTTCAAACTGCCGTTTATTTATACTTAATTCTGCGTATTTCACTCCCTCGCTCTCTTTAAATCTTTCCCCTCTCGTTCCTTTATCTTTTAATCACTTTGACTTTCTCGCTATTGTTCTCCCCTTTCCTCTCTCCTATACTACACATGCCATGGCACTGTTGGGAGCAAGTGACACGCAGCCCAACGCTGTATTATGCATACACTTAATTCGTTCTCACGCATGTATTGTGCCCCATCGTGCATTCTCTCAGCTTTCCTTTCAGTTTCTTTGGTTTGTGGGATGTTTGGCACTAATGGTAGATGCAATATATATTTTTTTTTTTTTTTTTTTTTTTTTTACCTTGGGCCCATTCATTTTGATTTAAAAAAAAAATGGGTCCAGGATATTAAAAGAAAAAAAAGAAAAAAAACTACTCGTAATATTGCCGCAAATTGACGGTGATTTATATCAAGACCAATGTTTTAACTACTGCTAAATGAGGGGAAATATTAATTGAAAAAAAATGCAAATCAGAATGGCCTTAAATCGCGGACTAGACGTCGTCGACCAACTGCAGTTTCTTTCCCCGCATGCATGAGCCAGTAAACAAAACCTCTCATTTCTTTTCCGATGAAATTATAGAAATTTTTTGCAACATTTTATGAATGAGCTTAATTTTTTTCTGACATTAGGAAATTTAAGCTGACTTTACGCAATTTTTTTTCTTTTATTTCAATCCCCCTCCCCGTTTAGAATCCCATCAAAATGGTTCAGGTACACACGAAATAAAAAAATAAAGAATTATTTTATTTACGTTTTTATTTTTACGCACACACTAATTGTTACGTCTTCATTACAGTCCATATTATAGGGATATAAATGTATGAGTATTTGTATAATAATAATAAAAAAAAAAAAAATAGTAACCAAAAGGAAATTAACAAATAAATAATATTGGATGATTTCATTTTTTTTTTTTTTTTTTTGTCATGATGAATGTATTTCAGCTCAATAACCTCTCAACTAATTTTATATTTGATTAAACTTCTTGTAAGATCATAAATTGCACATAAAAGAAAAACAATTCTATGAATCCCCACTCACTTTTACTTGGCCATTATTTACCTGTAATATATATATATATATATATATATATATATATATATATATGCTTGCCTTCATAAGAGCCCTCTTTTTACAATTCTCATTTTCTTTTTCAACTTTGGCGGATAGGAAAAAAGGTAATTTCTAGTTATTACTAACTAGCTAACTGAATTCAACCAGGGTATATGCCATTACCGCTTGTGTATGCAGAGCTTTGATGCTAACTGTTGGATGCTACAGTGAGCTATATGCAACATAACGCATGAGCAGACACTCGGTACTCCATATTGATTGCCTGATTAATCAATTAAATGTATCAACCACGGCAACGTTAATGTCATCTGCGCACATAGTGTGCAATATCTTTTTTGCAAATAGGTTATAAAATAAGTGTATATACATCCTTATGCAAGGATATTTGTGTCTAGAATGTTACCTTAAAGTCTTCTCCCAAATACACTTTTCCACGTGGATAGGGAGATAAACACACAGTTCTTTGGTTAGAGAATTCTGCAGAAAAGCGTGACTATCAATTGCTCTTAACATCTTTCACAAAGAGGAGCCTCAGCTCCAGCCACAAACACCCTTGAGTCTAGGTGCGTTCAATCCTCAGCTTTGTCACTGGTATGGGTGCTGGCCTTGCGAGAGCCACCTGTACTACGGTCAAAACTGATTTCTAGTCCTGGCCATCCTATCACAGACACCAACATATATAGAAACACCACAGATATCTTCTCTTCACATTAACATTATACCCAATCTTCAAAAGTCTCCTTCCTTTAGGAAGGAGACTTTTGGAATTTACTGTAGCATCATGTAATAAATCAGGCTCAGAGATTGTGCCTGTTGACGAGGCAACAAGGACCTAAAACCCTGGAATGTCTTCTTCACTGGGCCACTTTAAACCTGTTACATGTAAAAAAAAAAAACTACTGTTCTCACGCCTGTGCTTTCGCGCCAGATATTGGCCATCTAAGCAGCATTCAAACGTTCGGCGATTTACTGCCCTTCCATACCGATGGAAGAAGGTTCAAATGTACTATCATATTTTATATTTATGTCTATTTTTGTAGTTAATGACCGCGATTTATTTCCATTTTAGATAACATCCGTTCAGATTCAGTGTGTAAAATGCACATTTCAGAATTCTCCTTTCAACTAAACACAATCCCCTCGGAAATAAGTTAATGAAATTCTGCAGTCTAGCATAGTGCATAAACTACTGTTCTGAACATAAATTGTTGTATAGAAGCCGGTCGTATGCTTTATACTAAGAAATCGCTATGGTCACTTAAGATAAGTTTAAACACATAAGATGCTAGAAGATTGACACTGCCGTTCCATGAATGCAATATCACTAAGAACAGTTTTTATGTTTCGCAGTTTCCCTAATAGTGTGTGGTTTATACACGTATTTGCTTTTATGACTTTAGGAACATCCATCATATCCACCAATAGTTTTATGATAATAAAATTAATATAATAATATTATGATTTATGACATAATCCAAGGTTTTAGAGTAACATAATTGTCTTCTTTTTCAGCAATATTCAATAAGTGATTCTGCGCTACTTCAGATAACAGAATTATTCTGATTTTCTTGAACAGCTGCGTACCAACAGTGTCAGAACAGAGAGAGATTTCAGTGCAGTGACTGAAGGTGCCAGCAGCCACACATTTGTGGGGCTTGTTTTCTGCTGAGCCCTTTATAAATGTGTCAAGAGCTATAAATTATTACAAGTGGATATATTTTATTCTGATGAGTAGTGCCAGTGTTGCACCATTTGTGCGATTATATAGTAATTGATTCTCCTCGTGTAGACTAAGAAAGATATAATCATTTCAGTTTTTCCTCGTGTAACAAAAAAGCATTCTGTGATTAATTGACGGAATCAGGGGATCATATTATTGCTTTTTATAAAAAATAAATCAGCAGTAGGATATACCATTCAAGTAATAAAGTGGATTAAGTATATAGAATTAATAAATACGTCAAATGGTTTATTAAACTAAATATACTATATAAAAGATCTGCACTGTTTTCCTCGTGATGACATCACTGTAATTGAAAACTACTTCGAAACATTGTTTCTGGAAGCAAAATCAGTTCCCCCAAAATATATATATTCCTGGATATGTTACCTCGCATGTGATCATAACAATGCCATTCATGTATTCTTTATGATGGTGCCCATGTTTGGAACAGTATAATTATGTTCTTATCAATTTTGAATACAGAAGAACATTGGTATTTCAACACCTATGGGAATGGCCACTCCAGGATGAACAGCCCCGAGTCCAGCCTAATAGATCACTCTACAAGCAGGGGATTCCGGTGATTGCAATTTATATCTTATACAAATAAGTTTCTCACATAACCCCTCTACCTCCTCCCACTACCCTACCCCTCACTCTGGCACCTTCAGCTCTCACTCTCGCATCTCATCTATATCTGCATTTTTTTTTTTTTTTTTTTTTAATTACAAAGCATATGAGACGGAGAAATTAAACATATGTTCCTGGAAGTTATATGTGACAACAGGCTAAACACCTGTCCCTGTGCCACACAAGAACCTCATTGGTTGATGTCATCCGC